>NW_028145626.1:217500-548288 GCF_977016875.1 Pavona decussata | reverse complement strand
ATATATATATATATATATATATATATATATATATATATATATATATATATTTTAGCTTGAGTAGAAAAGCAGGGAAGCTCGTGGAACCCAGTGATGCTAATTGAGCGCATTTTGTCACATTTACACGAACGCAAGGAACCTGAATATGTATGAATCAACTGTACCCAGAGATATTTGTCCAGATAATACTTAGCAGTTTCGTTATGGAGGACTTCAAGAAAATATGCTCAATCTCCCAAACCTTGAACGGTTCGGCTTTGTTTAATACAAACTTATTCCACACGAAGTCAAGCTACACTATTTGATCTCATGCATTTGTAACAGCCGCCGATCTACGTTTAAGAGATCGAGAAAAAATATTAAATACGTTAGTTTCGGTGAGGATAACGCAACTTTCGGTTTTCGTCTGCTCACCTTTGATTATATTACCTTGTTTGAAGGGCTACTTACATAGCATTAGTTTTATAAAGAGGTAATAACGTTTACCATGCGGAAATGCAGATTTGAGTGATATTTGAGTGGCAACGGAGAAAACTGAAAGGTGTGAGTAACAATGGAGGGACCTTAGAGGGTGTTTCCTTCCGCGTTTCTTGCAGCGTCGTCGCCCGCTTCTTGAGAGTGCGCCGCTTCGTATCCTGGCATAACATGCTTTATTATTTTCAAAGAAAAATACAACTGCTTATTGTGTAGCTTTTTGTGGTTTGTGAGTTTTACTTAAGTGCAATTTTGCAACACAAGTATTCTTTGTGGAACCCCAATAAAATTTGAACAGTTTTTGATTTGGAAAGCAAAATCAAAGCAGTTTTGTGGCTCCAATGGGGGCTCTTAACGAGGACAACACTTAAATGTATTCTCCCTTGCTCGTAGATAGTTGTGTGGCCTGTTAAGGACATTTTTGTATAAGCTAATGCATTTTCGTCTGTTCAAATGCTTTACTGAAAACTTAATGTATCCAAGCGAATGGTGTCAACACCATACATTTTAGGCGATGTGGAGACCATGGTAGTTGTTACATCGCATTTGATGCCAAAGGTTTTCATTTCACTTTTCACGACTCTCGAAATACACCTTACCAACATGTTAAAGAAGCGACGGCAATTGGCGTTGCATGATATGGGTAGACAATAGTAAAATGGTGCCAAGACACTCGTTGATCAAAAAAAGACTGAACACTTTTCCCCGGATAAGTACCCGTGTATAAGGAACGCTTGATAAGACCTATTGAATGCATGTATTTTTTGTCATCATATAATTCATGTATACATGTTGTACTGATAGGAAGCACCAAGGTAGCCAATAGGATAGCGCCCGTATTTTCTTTAAACTCGTTTACTTTTCCACTCCTTTTTTTTTTTTTTTTGGAGCATCAGCGGCACCGACTCCAAACGTTAAATGCTGTCGAATGAAACACCACACAATGTAAGTGAAGTTTATTTGTGTAGCTCACCTTAGCACAAGTTTGGACCGAAAGGTGCAGAATTTTGAATTGTAGAGTGTTATGTACAATTGCTTAAATCAAACGGATATAGGCGGTCATTGCATATTGATAAGATCAATAGCATAGCGTGACATCGTGCAATCTCGAACAGATCAGGTTGACTGGATGTGGTTACAACAAAGCCGAACTGGTCAATGCAACCTTAGCAGATTCAGCAGATTTCCTTAAAAGTCCTTTCCTAAATAAATGGATACCCAAGAAAACAGGCAGGCTTTGTGGCAAGCATCACTGAGTTCCCAAAGGTTTGCACGCTTTCATCTTCAGGCTGAAAGGAGGGTAAAAGCCATCTTAGTTCTTGCCAAGCAATGTCGTACCACGTCCGGTTTTTTGCTCCCTTTAATTTTGATTCCAACACAGATATCATTGTTTCATTCTATAAATACGAAATAAAAAAAAAGGGATTTTTGAATTTATAGCCTTGATACTACTATTTATAGGCTCGATCCTTCATAAGTGTTTTATTTGTAAAATGATGCTTGTAATTTTCCGCCAATCAACTGTTCAATTGAATTTTTTTATTGTATTTACAATGCCAATTTAAAATTTAAAATAAGCTATTTTTCAGATCATTCTCTAAACTTATTTTTGTCTGAAAACTAAAGAGGACCTTTTTTTCACTTTCTGCATAAATTGAGGACTTGATTTCTGAATTGCTGTAGATTTCCTTTCAAAGCTGCGTCGTTAAAAGGAGGAAATGGGAAAGGTGTTATTTTTTTCTAATCTATGTTGGTAAATGGAAGGTTTAACGGTTTACACACAGTCGCGGGATGCCATCTCAGGTAAGAGTAGACGGCTAATGGCTAAAACAAAAATCCAAGAAAAAGAAAAGTAAAAATTCGTCACAGGCGTGCTTTAGCAGTTTCTTTGGGGTGAGACGAAAATGGCTGAAAAACGGCCATAAGAAATTGACTGCCGTTATCGTCGGAAATTGCTGAAAACATCCTAAAAGGAAAATAATCTCATTCATCAGTGATTGAAAAGTATAGTCCTCGCCACATCTTTTGATCAATATTGTTACGGGGGAATTCGCAAGTTTGCACGGAATTAGGAGCTTAATATTTCGCACAGAATTTTGTTCGTAGCACAAACAAATAATAAGCCTGCAGAAGAAAATAATGGGCTATTCATTACAGGTTGATTGTCCGTAATTAAACCATATTTAATCTTAAAGAGAAAGGAGTTTGGTCTTCTTGCAAATATTTCTTCGCTTTCGCTGCAAGAAGTTAGTTTGCTTTAAGATATTCGCTGCATGATTCTTGTTCTCTGTAACTTTAGAAAACCAACGGAAGCACAATGTAAACAACTTGTATAAAGCTAAATTAGCATTTCTTTTGTACCTTGAGGATTTGGAAGTATTGTACTAAACTTAAGCCAATAATTACTTTCTTTAATTCGTTAAGTTTAAAATTACTTTTTATTGGAGCTCGTTTCGATTACTTTAGAAGTAGATAGCTTCTATACGATTAATTTACAGCTAGCATATTCAGCTGTCCTGTTATTTCCTAGTCGAATTGGTTCTCGTTGGAGGTATAGATGTACTTAACGAAAAGTTCTCGTTATCTCCGGAACAGTGTACTCGCAACTGTTCGTTAGTCGTAGGATTCATCAAGATTTCCTGGTTGTAATATAGTGTATTCTTTTTATGTATTCTTTTTATTGGAGCGCGTTTCGATTACTTTAGAAGTAGATAGCTTCTATACGATTAATTTACAGCTAGCATATTCAGCTGTCCTGTTATTTCCTTGTCGAATTGGTTCTCGTTGGAGGTATAGATGTACTTAATGAAAAGTTCTCGGTATCTCCGGAACAGTGTACTCGCAACTGTTCGTTAGTCGTAGGATTCATCAAGATTTCCTGGTTGTAATGTAGTGTATTCAGAAAGGCGTTTTCCGCTGGAATTAGTTTCCAAGCTGGATCCACAATCTTGAGGACAAAGTGACAATTTTAATTTAGTTCGCTATATCTACAAAGACTGTTGTTCCTCTCTTAATGGTTTTTTATTTAGTTGTATTGACACGCGTATAGCACCTTGTAAAAAACAATTAATGTACAAGCGCATAAAAGCCCCTGTTGTACAATGTTTCTTCGAATTACAAGTGAGTCAGAATAAAGCTCTGTTGGACCATTTTCTCGTTCTGTTGCTGAGGTTCTGTCCAGTTCGTGGTTTAGATCTTTGGTACCACCTTGAGAAGTGACAGTCTCCTTCTACGAGCGAGTGCTCCCATTTGACTGAAATTCCCCCGTGCGTTTCTGTTGCAGTTTCCGTGTATTTCCCGCAAAAGTTGGAAAAATCTACTGACACAATATTCTTGAAGTATCGCCATACGTCTAACAGCGGTCATTCTGCGTACCAATTCAGCTGTACCAACTCACAAATTTACGCCTCTAAATGGTAGGACGATCACCCCCGGTATTTTTATGCTTTTCGAGTGGAGTTTTGAGTGGAGTATTCCGTGACGATAAAAGTGTTTGTAAACATATTTGACCATTCTTGATGAGCCTTTATTGTTTGGAAAATGCCAACTCGTCTTCAAATTTGATCAGACACAAGGTCTAACAATACGTTTCAAGCAGGCGAGGATATGATTTGATTTCAAAATCAATGCAGTTCATTCTGTCAGGGCTGGTCTTTAAACAACTCAATTAACTTTCCACGTTGTCTGGCAAAACTAAAACTTGTCTGTATTTTTAACATAAAAAAAAGATGACTAATGAACGATGTCGAGCCGCCTTTTTCTTATTATTTTAATTAATTAATTAGTTAATTAGTTAAACCTACCCGTGTAGTATTGGATTCAGGGTTTCTTTTTGCAACTGCTTAAGTTGCGTAAATAGCTGCGAGAGTCTGTTCTATTTAGACTCTTAATTTAGTTGGTAAGTTATTCCAACAGATGACTACAATATTTCATGTCATCCCATTTTCCCACCTACTTACAGATATTTAAGGGCTTCCATATGACGGAAAGTTCCCAGAGGTAAATCCTTGATCCCAGTGTCACGTAAAATCCTGTTCAAGATTAAGCCAAATTTCCACATAAAAACGGCGTTTCATAAATAACCTAAGTCATGTTATATCAATGGAGTCTCCATGGAAAATTAAAGCTAGATATTTAAAAGGCAATTTGGTAATTAAGGCTAGAATTGAAGAATTTAAGTCCTGAAATTTATTGAGTGCAGTTAAATTTCCCTCAGGAGAACTTTAAATAGATTCACTTTACATACAAATTAATTTTTAAAAGCTAATAAGAAGATGTTCCTTCGACGAGAAAAGAGAAATCGTACAGCTTTGTAGCAGTTGTTGGAAGGCACTTGAGGAAGTCGGGCGTCAATCGTGTCTCCGTGCAGTCATATATATTCTCAACTTGGTATCCTTGTCGCGGTCTGTATCCATAGGAACTGATGCAGTAATTATTGCAATCTGGAAGATTAAAAGTAAACGATATGCTAATTAGCTCTAATTCATGTATTGGGTTCGCCCTGTGGATTATTGGATCAGATGCAGGATCATTTCAAAAAAAAAAATCTTCATATCTTCTGCTAAAACGTCATATGACAGCAATTTGATTTGACTTACTACTACTGAAAATTTAGTTCTCTGAACTTAAATTTTCCCTTTTTTGCTTTCTTCTTTCGTCAACGAAAGTTTATCATTTTTACCTATACTGCTCTACTTTCGCAGTGTTTGCTTATCAGGAGGGATTGCTTTCAATTTAATGGAGACGCTCTTGTAAGGTATTTTAAGATAGAGAAAACATAGCTGTCGCTTTCAAGTTGGCTGCCGATTGGAAAACATGACGTATTTCCAAATTTCAAATGACATTATTATTATTATTATTGTTATTATTATTAGGCGCGCGCGCGAAGCCCTATAGCTAAGAGATTTTGGTAAACCCGTGAGGGCGAGAAATTTTGGGTTGGTTATGACGTCACTTCCGTGCGACCGACGACCGAAGGTAAGTACGTTCGCTCCATCATGTCATCCAAAGTAAAATGAAACAGTTAACCCCTGTGCTGCAACCTGGGTTTCTTTCGGTAGGAAGTGGGATGGCCAACTTCTTTCAGAAAAAGAAACGAGAATTTCGAAGAAAACTAATTGTTGTATTCGTTAAATATTTCGACAAACGACATATGTCGAGAAAGCAGGAGACCCGAAAGCAACTGAGTGGGCGAACAAACAGGGGAAATGTCAGTTGAAAACAAACATGCGGGGAGTAAGCAACTCGCAAGTCGCTTAGAAATTAAATACAATTTTGCAGACAATTGTCGGTAATAATCCACGTTTAACATATTTTTCAAACTAAACACAAATACTTAAGTCGTTGCCATTCGACAAATATTCGTGGATAAATTATCTTTTAACATACACAGAGCTATTTACCGTGACGAATTGTTTTGAACATTTTGTGTTGGACTTAATATGTATTACAAATGTATTCGCAGCGCACATTAATAAACACACAACCAAACATTAATTTCTCTTGTATTCTTTTCTTGGTAACATTTACTTAAGGACTAGAATTATTTCTTAAGGAGAAATATTCGCAGAGTTATAAATTGTCTTTAACATTTTGCGTTGCACTTGTGTAATTCGTTCGCCTTTCGCATCCTATATTAGTAAACACGCTCTAATTTTAAGCGCTCACTGAAATATTTTGAGCCACAACCAAACAATTTTTTTTCTGCATTTTCCTTCTATTTCTATATTCCCAGAGTTATAAATTGTTTGGAATATTTTGTGTTGGACTTGTGTAATTCATTCGCCATTCGCAGCGTATATTTGCAAACACGCTCTAATTTTAAGCGCTTAATGACATATTTTGTAATTCATTCGCCATTCACAGCGCATATTTGTAAACACGCTCTAATTTTAAGCGCTTAATGACATATTTCGGACCACTATCAAACATTATTTTTCCTATATTCTCCTTTTGTTAACGTTTACTTAGAGACTAGAACTATTTCTGTAGGAGACATATTCCTAGAGTTATGAATTGTTTTGAACATTTTGTGTTGGACTTGTGTAATTCATTCGCCATTCGCGGCGCATATTTGTAAACACGCAGACTTGCATATATATATTAATTATCCTAATAGTTGAGCACTGTCTTACCGAAGAACCATACATGGAACGCATATCGTTCAACTACTCAACGAAGAACATCCCTGTGGCAGCGAGAAAGACCTACATCACGCAATTGATCGACAAGACAGAACAGTTTTTATGTAGGATGAGATGGAAAGCTGCCCACTTCTTAAACACAGAACAAACTGCCGCGAAAGAAACTTTCGGCTTCAAGACCAAGAACTGCCCACCCGCCATTGAAGAGATGAAAGCTTTCGAGCAAGGTATGATAGCTATTATCCACAACATCAAATTCAAGGATATTAACTGCCAGTTCCAAAAAGACCTAGATGAAGACATTAAATCAGTTAAAAACGACAACCGCCTATTTGTCAAGGCCGATAAATCTACCAACTTTTACAAACTAGAAACCGCAAAATACACTGAAATGCTAGACGCAAACATAACTAAAACTTACAAGAAAGCCGACAATGGACAACTACGCGTAATTGACGCCGAAGCAAAAGTAATCACCAAGAAACTTAACATAGATGACAGGGTCGAGGCAACGGCTACGAAAGAAGCATTTGTTACACTAAAAGACCATAAGGATAATTTTGTCAACAAACCTACTTGCCGATTGATCAACCCATCGAAGCAGGAGATAGGCATAATAAGCAAGCAAATCCTTGAGAAAATAAACAAGAAACTTGTAAATGCCACAAACGTGAACCAGCGGAAGAACACGTCCTCTGTGTTAGCATGGTACAAGAACTTACCGAATAAGCGTACCTCGGCATTTATCAGTTTCGATGTTGTTGAATTCTACCCCTCGATATCCGAATTACTGCTCAAGCGCGCACTAGACTTCGCATCCAATTACGTGTCTATCTCACCCGATGACCGTCATACCATTATACAGGCCAAACAATCACTCCTTTTCAGCAACGGAAACCCATGGCAAAAGAGAAATTCAAACACACTCTTCGACGTCACCATGGGAAGCTACGATGGGGCGGAGACGTGCGAATTGGTCGGTTGTTACCTCCTCTCCCAACTCAAGCAAATTCCTGGCATTGATATCGGCCTTTACCGTGACGACGGACTCGCTATACTCAAACAGACCCCACGGGAAATAGAAAATGTGAAGAAAGAAATATGCAAAATATTCGCCAAAAACGAACTAAGAATTACTATTGAAGCGAACAAGAAAATCGTCAACTTCCTCGACGTGACCCTCGATTTGAACACTGAAAAGTTTAAGCCATATTCAAAACCAGCAAACACCCCACTCTATGTACACAGCAAGTCTAACCACCCGCCGAATATAATCAGAAATATCCCGGAATCAATAAATAGAAGGCTGTCCGAAATCTCGTATGATGAAGATGTATTCAAAGAAGCAGCACCCCCATATCAGGAAGCATTACTAAAGAGCGGTTATTCCTACAACCTTAAGTACCAACAGGCATCGGAAAGAACACCAGATCGAAGGAGTAGACGTCGAAATATCATATGGTTTAACCCACCGTACAACAAGAATGTGACAACCAACATAGGAAGGGCGTTTATTAGCCTGATCGACAGGTGCTTTCCAGCCAATCACAAATTAAGGAAGATATTTAATAGAAACACCATCAAATTAAGCTACAGCTGCATGCCAAACTTAAAACAAATAATAGACGGACACAACAATAATTTCTTGAAGAAAGCCGACCAGCCTCAACAAACCCAAGTCCCCAAATCGTGCAACTGTAGGAACAAAGCTAACTGCCCATTAAAAGGCGAATGCTTGGTAAAAGAAATCGTGTATCAAGCAAAGGTCGCCACCAGTGACAACATCGAGACGTACGTTGGACTAACTGCCACAGAATTTAAAACCCGATGGAGAAACCACCAGCAGTCTTTTACAAACGAGAAAAGAAAGAACGACACCGAGCTAAGTAAATACCTGTGGCAGTTAAAAGAAAAGAAGAGTTTACCATCACATGGAAAATTATTGAAAAGGCCAGAGCCTACACTAACATTTCGAAGCGATGTAATCTCTGCATCGCAGAGAAATTCTTTATAATATGTAAGCCCGAAATGGCAACCTTAAACAAGCGTAATGAACTCTTGTCTACCTGCAGGCACCGAAGAAAATACATTCTTAGATACAATAGTTAAACAAACGCGCGCGCTCGCGCATCTTTGAAATCTGTAAACATTTTCGTTTTAACGGTCAAATGTCACGCGTTCATATTGCTGATGTAGCCTATAACGATACTTCAGTGTGTATGGAGATTAACTGAGGAGTGGATCAACCTCGCGTTGATCTACGAAACAAGTTTGTATTAAACTCCATATGTCCTCAAATTGAGTAGTCCAGCTACTTTTATATATATATATATATATATATATATATATAGTTAGAGTAGGCTAGCAGTAAAAAGTAAGTTTAAAAGCCTCACATTTGCCTAATATCACCAGTTCGTGATCAGTTATGATAACTTGTAGAACTCTTAAATAGCTTAGCATAGACGCTTTATTCGCTTTGGATACCATCAATATTCGAAAGAGATAAATTTTTGAAAAAAAAAAAAATTGTTCCGTGGCCGTGTTTTTTCATTCGCACCGCAAGACTCAAAGCTCTGAAATATTCTACCAAACACCAAAAAGTTTTTTTTGTATTCTCCTTTTCTTAACGTATATTTAGAGACTAGATTTGTTACCAATTAGGAGCAGAATTGACACAGTTTTGAGTTTCCGAACATTTTTTAATATGTCTGGGAACCCTGTTAAGCAACGACGACGGCAGCAACAACGCTGCAAAAAAATCGCTCCGAACGAGCATTTTAAATTTTGGTAGATTTTTTTGCCGTCCTCCGCAAGACTACAACGCAACGTGAAATGACCTAATTTAAGGTTTTGAGGAGAACATGTGCAAACGACGGTGAATTTTTCTCTAATAACTTGAACGCAACTCCTACTAATTTAGGTAACTTGCTAACCACTTACTTCAATCTAATGCGTTTCCGCGCAACAATCAATAATTTTTCCTTATTAATGTGTTTCAAGCTTCACAAATATACTTCAATCGTTTCGACAGAACAAATATAAGTCGAAAAACTAATTTTTAAACACTTTGTTTAGGTTAGTTTCGTTCGCATCGCATGGCTCTCGTTGAGATCTGTGCCAAGCAACCAAGAGTAATTTTCCCGTGTTCTCCTCTTGTTGAAGTTTGTCTAGATGTTAGTAGCAGCAATATTGACTGAGTTGTAAATTCTACACATGTAATAAAAAGAGAATATAAGTTTAATTCAGGAGTAAACTGACAACAATAAAACTTAATGTCAAGCATCAAGCAATTGTTCACCTGCGCTGTGAAGCTTCCTACCGCTCGAAAATCCGCGAAATTAGATCGATAAAAATAGCAAACGGTGGATCTAAAAAAAAAACTTACGGAGTAATTTCTTCCACCGAATATGACCTGCTCCTTCCTCCCATCAAAAGGGCACTGTTATGCTCGGTTATCATTCGTTGAAAGAAGAAGTAGCGAGGTTAAAGCTCTTAGTCGCCATGACTGATTTCAGTTTCTCAGCTAAACAAATGTCAATCCGACTCAAGTTTCTAGTTTTGATCGAAAAATCGGTTGCCTTTTCTTGTAAGAGACACGAAAACTTAACGTTTAGGATTTTCCTTAGTCTAAATGCAGCACTTGATTTTCATGTATTTGTGGTACAAAAAAAAAACCTGGCTTAAACAGTCGAACTCCAAAGAACTTGGAAGAACTCGTTGTTTTTGGACACAAAATGAAGAATTTAATGAAATGTAGAACTGACCTGCTCAGCCAATGAGGAGCGAGTATTATCGCCGCTCGGTCAATCAGGAGTAAGAAATTTTGCCCTCGGGGAAAGGAAAGTTGAGAAAATTGCCCTCTGTTAAAGCAAATCAACATTCAAAAAAATGTTTCCCTTTGTATAACATTGTTATTATTGTTTAAGCAGTTTGCTTCATATGCACTAAAAATGTATATAACTGCAGACGGGATGAGGAACTGGTATTAAGGTTATTACGTTCATACGCTAACCAGATTTCTATAAATGCTATGAAAAATATTGGAGCTCCCCTTTGGCTTTGGCTAAAAATATATTTATTAGTAGGATATGACGCAATCCTCGACTAATCAGATGAACGGAATCTCTATAATCACCTTAGTAATTATACTAAACTGGATATATTTAACAATTATTTTCAAACGCGCGTTTAAGATAAGATGACAGCGTATAATCATCTTATATCCATAAAGCGCGAGTGGAATAATTGTTTTATTAAAAACCAATCAAGAGATATTGCTAGATCTTGATGATTTCACCTTAAAAGAACAATCAGGAGATAATTCAACGTTCGCTATTCTAGGGGCATGCTTAAATGGCTCATGGCCGCTTTATCTGTCTCGATTTGCAAGAACATATCCCAGTAAATATTGGGTTATGTTAACTTTTCGTGAAAGATTAATTATCTTAATCGAATGACAGGATAGCTGGCATGAAGCCCATTTTTAGCCAGAGTTGAGCTATTTTACATTATTTGGCCCATTTCGGTCAGAGTGAGTATACAGTTGTGAACGTCTTTGAATATCTAAGTCGCCAAATTGCACGAGAGCGCTAGAATATTTATCTACAAACAATAAGAATAAGGGCATAAAAAGCTAGTAGAATGAAAGAGCCCAATCATGGGCTGTGATTGGCTTCCCGAGCGGTTAAGATGGAGCAATCTTGCCCGCCCCCGATTACCCATTACCAGTAAGCTCAGCATCAAAAGTTTAATCCACAAACAATGCAACATTTCCTTTGATTTTCTTGTTGTTCTAGTGGAAACGCTCACTTGTAAAGGGACATGAAATCTTGTTGGGGTAGGGTAAATTTTGTTTTAGCTTTAATGACTGTGACGTTGAATTTATGAGTTGCTCTGCAGTGTCAGATCTTAGTGTAAGGTTAAATTGGTAAAACTTTTTAGTGTCTCAAGTGGAGTACTAAATTGATTAGTTCTCCCACTTTGCAAGGAATAATTTTAAATTCAAGTGTAGTGATAGTTGCGTTCAGTGTTTAGTGCAATTCAGAATAGTTGCATGTGTTTCTTATTTTATCATTTCATTTTACCTGCCTCTTTCTTGTTGTAAACAACAAAATCGTCTCAAAGTGCCTGGAGATAAACTGTGCGTTGTCTTTCACTATGCTTTTTTATTACCACGTGCACTGTACGATCATCCGATTTCAACGAATTTTTCTATTCAGTATTAATCTCTAACTTCTGATCAGAACTTGTTCACATTCACTCAGCCAATCAGTGCCCAGTATTTGTGTGCTCTATATCCCACAAACTGTCTTAAATTATGCAAAGAGGCGAGGGTTTTGAAGCACAGGGAAATTGTGGGGTAAAATGACTACTCGTTACTATGATCTATATAGAGCATACTAAGAAGAGCGGAGCATAGAGCCGTCTAATTGTTTTAGCATACCTCAGTGACCGATCTATCAAGCAAAAAAATATTTTTATTTCATAAATTTTTATACATTTATGCAATGATGCATGCTAAATCGCGCGCCCTCTGACAAACTGGCCCATTTTCAAAGAATCAAAAGTTCATTCATCAAAGCTACACAGTGATCTCGCCATACATTGTGCAGTCTCAGAGACTTGCAAACCGTAGAAGAGCAAATGATGTTAAGCTCAAACTAAGCTTAATTTCAAAGTCCTTTTCATTTTCAAATTCTGGAAAAGAGTTGACAGATATTTTGCCGTCTGCTTCGTCGGTGTTGTCGTTTACGCCGCCTTGGTGGTTTTTTTGTCGACAAAACCGCCCCCGGAGAGTCTCTTTGTAGCTTAACACATAACCCTGGGGTGTTTGGTGGAGGATAAACATCTTTGGGGTAAGACTGCGTTGGTTTTCTCTTCCTCTCCTCCCAAAATACAGGTTTGTGTAAAACCACGCGGTTTGCTGTAATTGTTTAGGATCTTTTGTATCTGCATTTCCCAGTTGACCACTTTCAAAAAGCTTTTGCAATTGCTCGCTTATGGTGGCAGTTTTATAAACAACTGGACGAACTTTTTTCCTCTTTCATCAGATTTTTACAGACTGCATTTAGGGCATCATTTGCCTTCTTAAATTCATAATCACGGACGATAGACCCCGGCTTGTTAATAGGTGCTTGCTTCAAATATCTATCAATGGCCGCTCGGATGCGCTTTAAGTGAAAAAACTTTAAACGGTTTGCCATTTGTTTGTCTCACTGACACATAAAACCTCTGCAAACACGTGTTAATACGACTTTGGTTTGTCATTCAATGGGTATCGTAATTTCTTTTTGGGTTGAAAACCAATCTAAAATAAAACAAGAACCGCAATTGTTACTTTTCTTGGACAACTTTGTTTGTTTTAAATAAAGCATTTTATTTCGGAAATTGTTTATAGGCATATTCCAATAAGTGACACTTTGCAAAACGTTTTGTACGTCTTCTTCACAAAATCCACGAAAACGCAAAGGGGAAGCTAATTTCAACAGCTCCAGGTGCCGTCTATCGATCGATAGACTGCACTTGTGTGGCCAATCAGATTGCGCGTTTACGTGATAGTCGGTCAGTGAGGTATGCTAATGAGTATATAGAGCACGGTACGGGTACGGCTTGCCATCACCTCTCAGAACTTCCAATATGAATCTTGTAAGCCAGTAATTTACATCTTCCACGGGGGTGGTTCCAAAATCAACTGGAACGGACCTATACTTATCTCTAAGGGTTTCAATTTGCGTGTTTCGGTATTCATCTCAGACTCGATACAAGTTTACTGACCACGCGGTACTTTGTCGAGTCGGAATTCTATCTCTTTCTCTTTGCTCAATTTCGTTCACTGTGGTAGGCTTTTGGAAATTAACCATGCTTTTTTATCGAATTCATTCCCCAAGCACTCGGATATGTTTACGCTATCAAGAGCAAGTAACTCTGAGTGCATGGCAAGGACGGCCTCAAGTTCCTCAAGCTCTGTACACTAATTCATAGGCGGAACAAATGAGCCATTAAAACAACAAAGAAAAAACAAAGCTCCATAGAAAGAAACATCACGGCGACATCAAAAACAAACTAACAACGTGACTCCTAAATGTGAATGACAAAATTAAAATACGATCATAAATATAATATCCATAAATTACGGTTTCTTCGCGGATGTGACAATGTTCTAAGACGATTAGACAATGAACGCTAGTGTCCTGGGATATAGGATATAGCGCCTCTCGCATTAGATAGAAGTGCCATTCGGGGTACGCCCTCGTGGCCCTCTATCTATGCTCGAGGCACTATATCCCATAGACCCCTCGCGTTTATTGTCTAGCCCTTACTTATACTTAAACGGCGACAATAGGGCAGCGAGCAATATAACGACTAAACTGTTTCGTTTTCTGTTCTTATAGTGTTCAGTCATAGCTATTTTGGGAAATTAAATTACGTAATTCTAGAACGTTCCGAGCTTTGTGATGAGACTTTGCTTGATCGGTCACCTCAATATATCAGTAATTTAATATCAATAATTAAACAGTCTGCCTATCAGTCATGCTCAAATTATGTAATTTTACGAAAATCCCCCCCCCCCCCCCCCCCGGAAAGGTGTAGCTATTATAATTTGGTGGTAGGTCTTTGGTCGCCGCGGCTCCCACACTGTAGAATGCTTTACCTCTTGCCATAGAGAAACCTAGATCGCTGCATTGTTTTAAATCCTCAGTGAGAACTTATCTGTTTAGGTTAGCTTTTGATGTCAAGTATAACTCTAATTTATCATACCTAGTTTAATTTCCATGCTGTGACGCGCCTTTGGTCATTATATGTTAAAAGACGCAATACAAGTTGTTGATTATAATTATTTAGCATTAAAATTCATTTGCTAATTTAACAATTTCTGAAAGCGGAAAAAAATTAGTCTTCAATCCGCGCGAGTTATTCAGGAAACAACTGCTAAGAAGGTTAATTTGCCATCGATGTGACCTAACGGGCTCATCTTCAGGCTTCTTTTGTGGCTTATAAGTATTTTTTGTTTTGATTTTTGTTTTTGTTTTTTTAGATTCGAGTGAAATACTTGAGAAAAAGTCTCGCGAAGGTCGGAGGAATTTTTTCTTTATGAAACGTTATACAATGGAAAAGCTCGGACACAACCTAGATCCCAAAAGTAAATTAAAAAAATGCAAATATAGTGATGAGAAAAAGAAAACTCAGTCTCTGTAGTGATTTCCTGTGTTGTTTTCCATTGGTCGGCGGCAAGACCCCATTGACATCTGCTGTAATGGCGTGTGAAAACTGTGCAAATCTTTGGAGGTCGAAAACCCAAAGCTTATGTTACGAGTATTCCCTCCATTTAAATGAATATAATAGGGTTGATATATTTTCCAGATTTGAACGAAATTTGGCCGGCAAGATGTTTGTCACACACTAATGCACCAAAGGGATCCAGGCCCTTGCGTAAAATTGAAAAAGCTTTTTTGCGTCGTCCCAGCGCGAGACTCGTTGAAAAATATTAAATTATCAAACTTTACAATAGATTTTCTAAGTACCCAATGGGAATATCGAAAAGGCCTGACACGTTTCGTTAGACCATTATCTCCTGAAGAATATAGTCTAGCTTGTTGGAATATCTGCATTATTGTGTGAGCTGGTAGTTATTATCATTTTTATTATTAGTTTTTTTGAAGAAGTGATTTTTATAAGCATTACGTTACACTAATAATACAATACTAAACACTACCAACACTAATTTACACTAATAGCAATAATTACAGTAATTACCGTACTCACAATACAAGCTTACTATACTATACTATACTATACTATACTATACTATACTATACTATACTATACTATACTATACTATACTATACTACGGTACTCTATATTTACAATAATAACAGCATCTTCACCACCAACTTTTTTTTATTCAATTTTATAACTGACATTACTTACATCACACTACAAAAATTACTTACATTACACTCATAACAACTACCTAGATAACAAACCATCCACACACCCTACTTTTTGTTTTTATTGTTAATTAATTACAATGTTGCAGAATGAACAGGTAAGCGAAAAAAAACGAGCGAAAGAAAACGACAAAATAGACCTAGAACAAAAGAGTAGTGGAAAGTGATTCAAGGGGTCTCTCAAATGGCCACTCTTCGATGAATTTGTCTTGAATTAGTGGTTCCCATTTAATCTTGAAGTGCTTTAGATAACCTTTACCCATGGCAATATCATATTCAATGCAAGCTTTTTCACGTAATTCTGTTTCAAAGACATGAAAGAAAAGGTGTTCGTCATCTAGACTGCAACTATATATATAAAATTTGGCAACTAGAAGGGCAAAATTGAGCAGCGTACAGAACTTTGAATCGTCTATCACACCGTATAAAACCTTAGCGGGAGTGAGGTTGAGTTCAATCTGGATGTTTCGAAGCCACCATTCTTGAAAATCGTTCCAAAAAGCTACTGTAAGCGGACAGTGAAAGAGCAGATACGGAAAGGTCTCAGGATTTTCTTTCCCTGCAGAAATAACATTTATCGTCTTGAACAATACTTGCTTTGAGAAGCCTGTCCTTTGTAAACACATTATTATGAATTAATTTTAAACTGAAACATAAGCAATTTAATTTCCTCGGTTGTTATCCAAGGTAGAAGATATATCTTTGATAGATTTCCTTTACCGGAATTAAGAATTTTTTACTGTGATGAAGGTGACACAAATTTACTGTCAGCGATATCCTGTAGCAGGTTTGCAGAGGAAAGATTCGAGTTGTTAGTGCGTCAATTAGCAATTAAATCAACAAGGTCTCGAGATTATTTGGAGATATTGTTCCAGTTTTGACGGATTGAATTTCTAAAGCCGTAATGTGTTGTAAAGCAAGCTTTAACGTCAAACCTACGACAGAAAACTTCAAAGGGAAAAAAATTACCACTGTCATTCATTAGGTCTTTGATTTTGTTCAGTCTTTTACGAAACCACGTTAGGAAAAACAGATGTTTGTTAATTTTTATGTGTTTGTTGTTCCGGATGATTGTTTCGTTTGGACTAAGATCACCCTTACCCGCTAAGTGTGTGACCTCCCAAAATTCTAACAGTCTTACGTAAAAAGGCGGTACATTCTTCAAGCCGAGTTCTTTAAATCTGTAGTTGCATTGCAACACCTAGATGCACAGTTGCATCATCGGGAATTAATTTCCATGCTCCTCTGTTTTCGTTCGTGAGCCTGTTAATCCAAACACATTTTAAAGCTTTGTTCATGTGTTCGAAAACTATTATTTTTAGTCCACCTTTCTTTTTAGGTCCAATAATAGTGATTTCTTAATTTTCGCAGGTTTAGCGTCCCACAGGAACTTAAATGTTAATTTGTTTACTTCATGGGCAAAATTTTCAGGAATGGGAAGAACTGAAGCGCTGAAAATAAGCTTTGATAAGCCAAGAGTTTTGATAATGTTAATTTTTCCACATAGAGTAAACACTCTACTTTTCCTGCTGTTAAGGACTTTTTCTAGGTTCTCCAGTTTTACGTAAAAATTAAGCTTATATACAAGATCAGCAACGTTTGAAAAATAAATTCCCAGGGCATAGACATAATCTTTGGGCCACTTGAAGCCGAAAGGTTTGTCCAGCGGCGATCTTTCCACGAGCCTAACCATAATGCTCCGATTTATGTGCATTGATTTCTAGACCGGAATAGTTTTAAAACTTATCCAGAAGGCGGAGCAGCGCTTCAACAGAGGAGGTGTTTCTAACGAAAACTGTCGTATCGTAAGCATACTGCGATAATTTTATTTCTTGTTTATCAACAGAAATACCCTGTATCAGCGGGTCATTCATTATTGCGTGTGCAAGCAGTTCTATAGCTAAGACAAAGAGCAACCCAGACAGTGAACAGCCTTGTCTTACGCCACGTTTGAGCTTAAAGAAAGGTGACGCGAAACCATTGTTTATAACGCAGCTGGATATATCAGTGTAAAGAACCCTTACCCAGCGTTTGAAAACATCCTTAAACTTGAACATATCAAGCACCTTGGCAATGTAGTCCCATTCGACGGAATCAACCGCTTTACGAAAATCAAGAAAAAATGGCGACGCCTGGAATATTTTTTCCCTTGGTATAGTCAATCAGATCGCTAATTAACCTGATATTTTCGCCTATAAATCTCCCTTTAATGTATCCAGTTTGATTTGGGTGAGATAATGAAAGAAAGTAGCTTCTCGAGTCTTTTGGCCAAGACTTTAGCAGCAATTTTGTAATCAGTGTTTAACAATGAGATTGGACGTAGATTGTTTAAATTGTTTGTAGGTTTGTTCTTTTTTGGAAGGAGAGAACTTATTCCTCTTTTCTGACAAATTGAAAGTTCACCTTTCTCAAAAGCATAGTTAAGACTGAGAATCAGTCGATTTAAATGTACTTACATCATAGCCAGTCTTATATTAACGTCTTATCAATGCTGTTGTAATATTTAACTTTCTATGTTAATGTTGTGTAAATAGTGTGAAATAAATGAACCTTGAACCTCAATTTCGATGACTGTCAGCCATCTTTATCAAAACTTGGAAAACATGAAAAGTGTCAGAAGCCTTAAATAGGCTTCTGAAGGTATTTATTATTGCGATAAATGCGCAGTCACTCTGAAGACGCCCCCCCCCCCCCCCCCCCCCTCCTCCCTGGTTTGGGGATGGAAATCACATGTGTCCAAGCAAGTGAAATAGTTGAGCAGGAAAGCGACAAGTTTAAGCGATGGATTAAGGAAAGCATATGTATTACATCGAACACTCCTACTATGAACAGGGACGAGGGAGCCTATCAGCTTTCTCCCATATGGACACAAGTGCTCTCCATCCTCAAACCAGGGGGGGGGGGGGGGGGAGGGCATGTCTTTAGAGTGAGTTTACGCATTTATCGCAATAATTAAAACCTTCAGAAGGCTATTTAAGGCTTCTGACACTTTTCATGTTTTTCAAGTTTTGATAAAGATGGCTGACAGTCATCGAAACTGTCAGCATTAGTAAGACGTTAATATAAGACCGGCTATGATGTAAGAACATTCAAATCGACGGTTTATCTTCTACAAGCCTGATGAATTTCTTCAAGAAGGACTGAGAATCAGGTTTTTACTAAGATCATTGCAAAAAAAATTATGAAATTCAACTGTGAAACCGCCCGAGCCGGGAGGTTTGCCATTTTTAAACTCGTTCAGAGCCAACAAGCATTCATTTTCGGTGATAACGCCTTCACAACCACTAGACATTTGCTCAGGCAAGGTAGTCAAGTAGCTGATAATTAATGCAGTCAAACCACACAATGAAAGTTCTGGGTATCAGTGCTTTGAATGTCTACAAAAACGAAAGCATTATTTTCAGATTTTGCAGCTTATTAGCTTTACAGTAATATATAGTTAACGTTTTTAGGGTTTCTGATAAGGTAGCCGCCTGAGGGGTGTATTTGCTGAATAAACGCGCTTAATTTAATACCACTCGACTATTTTTTTTTCTTTTTCAATAGTAGCGCGTAGATTATAATCGGTGAATTATAATTTATCATGACAAACAATGCTTGAATAAATTGAATTTTACTTTGGAGAGTGTTTCGATAAAATTTCGTCCGACTCTTTGTACTTACCGGGAGA
The DNA here is from genome assembly GCF_977016875.1 of Pavona decussata. Taxonomy (NCBI): domain Eukaryota; kingdom Metazoa; phylum Cnidaria; class Anthozoa; order Scleractinia; family Agariciidae; genus Pavona; species Pavona decussata. The sequence continues at coordinate 529,053 of NW_028145626.1, read as the reverse complement.
GAAAAAGGAGAAATCTAACTTGTATTCTCTGCGCGTGACACGGTCGTTTGAGTGAAAGGTTAGCACAGCATAGCGTCCAGTGAAAGTTATATTCAATCCAGACTGCAACCCACAGTATTTACCCACGGTATAGTTGTTATCATTGAAAATCTTCAAGTAGTCACCATCACCATACCTGCAAACAAGAAAAACGTAGTTGTTTTGTTGATGAGATAACATGAACTTAAATGACATTAGCTTACACAACTTGATGATATAATATGTGGCAAAATTACACGCATTGCTATACGTTCACTGAGTTAAAGGAGCACGGCCAATTACTAACAAATAAGTGCAGATATATACATGAAAGTAGGACAAACATTACAATAACTTACATTTAAACTATATATAGACTAATCGACAAGGTAACCGATAAAAAATGCTAAAGTAATCCATGGCATAATAGATGATGCAAATACAACGACACAGACAAACAAACCTTACACACAGCTCACCTATCAAATTGTCTAGAAATAAAAGCAAAGGTTCCAAAACAACCCATAATCAGGCCAGTATAAAGTACAGACACGCGCAAAGAGTAGAAAATGAGATTACATACACGCAAAACTAGTTTATCACATGTGTGTCATGACAATAAATGACAAAGCAGTCTAGTTATTGATTTGATTCTTAGCCGCAGATCCAAACAACAACAATAACAACAAAAAGCAAAAACAAAAAACAAAAAAAAAAAAACAATAAGCAAAGAAACAGGCGAATGAGTCTCAAGATAAAAATAGCTACTCTTAGAGTAATGATACTAACAAGTAACTTTGTTCTTTGTATATACCTTTTTTTCTTTTCTTTTTTTTTTTTTTTTGGTCTTTTATTCTTCTCCAGTCATCTCCACAATATACATTAAGGGAATAAAGGTATTAAAATAACGGAGAAAGGGCCAAAAACAGAAAGACTAATACTTAGCCCTAATGATGGAAAAAAAAAAAAAAAAAAAAAAACAAGGTTCAAGCAAATATAGACAAAACAAAGAAACAATCACAACCACCGTTATCATGCAATGGAGGTTACGTAATGTATACTCTAAACACTGATTCGATAGTTTTGTACCTGTAAGATAAATAACCCGCCAGGGTAAAATTAGAAAAGTAAATCCTTATGGCCATGCCGTGTGGAATTTGTACCCGATAAACACAGTCCATGTTGTTTGGATAGTTGTTTGGATATCCGGGACTTTTCAGTGTGTTGTTGACAACGGCACCACATCCTGTTGGATTAAGTAGACATTTAGTTTTAATGAGTCATTCCTTAGATATAGATCAGTTTGTGATAAAAGTTAACGCTAAAAAATCACGACTTTTCGACCTCTCCGAGGTCAGTTTCAAGTGCGCTTAAAAAAACAAAGCTTAGCATAAATATATTACAAACAGTTATGTGTATCATGCTCCCCCCGGGAGCATGATACACATTGTCATGCATATAAAAAGCTAATCCTAACGAACAGTAAGAAAACCTCCATTCAATATATTTGAGCATTTCCCCTCACGATCACTAGCGGTCGCACCACATTTTGATCAAAACGGAAGAATCTCTTATACAAGAAAGCAAAACTCAGAAAACTATACGAAGGCTTTTATCAACACAACAGAAACACAGCGGGAGTCGCTTGGCCGGGTCCGATCTGTCAACCTTAAATAAGATCTTGCGTAAGGACCATCCTGTTGGTCATCACAGAAAATTCATCATGCTTTGTGAGTAAAGGCGCTCGATCTGACTTTTAACACTATTACTTCCACCAAAAGTGAGTTTTCGACGGGCCTGTGCAATTTCCGCTCGTAGCATCTGTGCTGTCTCGCATTCTCAAATCGAACAAAATCGAGTTTGGAGAGACAATTTCCAGCAAACTACGAAATTCTTCGCCTTTTCATTTCGGCAAAGTATATCCAAGTACTAAACAATCATTCACTGAAACGTCGCCTTCGAATCGAGCGCGCAGAACGGTCAGAACTGTAGCGGTAAGGCGATCTTGATCTTCGTCCTCGTCTTATTCTTCAGCTGTTCGACGCCAGTACAGTATGATCCGCATCGAGTCGAACGATTGCAACAACTTCCATTTTGCCTGAATCGCTTGACTCTTTCAGATTTCCGTTGGAAAAGTTTCGGTAAAGGACATCACTTCATCATTCTCCGACATTTTTTTTTTTTTTTGGGGGGGGGGGGTGGGGGGAGTAATCTTGAACACGGAAATTTTCACGATAAAAATATTGGGTGATTCTGTGTAACAACGAGGCGAGATGTGTTGTAAACAAATCTCTGAGGCATTTCCTACGTCATCAAACGCTTAACTAGTTTGTCATTTTGGGCTACTCTGTACGACTAAAAAAGTACCTTAATGCTTTTTCTAGCGCATTTATTTTATAATTTCGTAATTAAGACACGGTAAACTTCAAAAAAAAGCCCAAAAAAATTTTACTTCATGGGCACTTTAAAGTCGAGTTCCGAATTGTTCACGACAGCGCAAAGGGATCTGGGTAAAGTCAAGTTGTGACGTAAAATCGAGGACGACGCTCAAGCGATTTACAGTCAGTTATCTTTATTTTTGAACTGTCAAAGCGTTCTGTAGCAAAACCCGTACGTTTCGGGCTCTATAGCAATCAAAATTCTACTACAATTTACAATGTCACCCACGTCATCACATTCGGAGACAAGCTTTGACTCAGGTAACTCAGAAATCAGTTTTATCGCTGGATACGAAATGGAACCCGATTAGGATTTATCCCGTCTACTGCACCGCAGAGATAACCCGAACCTCGAGTGAGTCTAGCGATGACGAAGCTGTTGCTTATGCTGACAATCCGCTGGCGGACGCAAAAAGGACAGCGAGATACCAAGGAGAAATGAAGGCCGTATTCTAAAGGACCGATTACAGGACAATGTAGAACTCAGGAAATGTCAAGATTCGCGATTGTTTGCATTAATTCTACGCGCGCTTTTGTCGTGCTTATTGATATTTTCCATGTGTTGGCATGCTTTCTTTACACGCTAAAGCGTTTGTATTTCTTAAATCATTTATCCGCTTACATAACGTTACTGTACATGTACTTCAGATACAAGTGTAAAAATTGTGGAGTCGTTTGGTTACAAAAATGTGCGAACGTTGTTGCTAGTGCTGTTGTGAACTGTAAGATTGTCGATCAATCGAGGGTCGTTCTGCTATCACGGAAGTATAAATCGCTGGGAAAGCAGTAATTCCGAAGCTGTCTCGCTCTAACCCGTTCTTTACACTCTGAACAGCGATTGGCAGGTTGCTGAGCCGTCGCGCCACTCAATTATAAACTTTACTCGCTCTTTACACCCTGACCACCAATGGCGAGCTACCGAAACTTCGAGCCACTAAATTGTTAACCCTACTCCTTCTTTACACGCGACTGGCGAGCCGCCTCACTGAGTTATATGCTTCTCGAGATGTGTCTCTCTATTGTTTATTTGATTCAAATCTTCATCCTTTGATCCTTAATCCATTGTGCATGACTTGTGTAATTACATACAAAATCGTCGGTTACAAAATACTTTGAGCATATTACTGAAGTCTTCGATGACTCCCATCGAGCACGCCTCTGTCTAACAAAGTCGACCCATCTTTTTCTTCGTTCTTCGCCTCTGGACGCTCATCGCCTTAAGAAGGTATCGTACGGTACGCTTTTCCTTCCTGCAAATTCCTAACCTTACTACAACCTCTGCAACTAACTGCAATCAGAAGTGGAACCTACTATTACTAGTTCGGATGCTCTACTACTGAGCTACAGGAGACTCGTGGAAGCTAAAACCATTAAACTAGGTTTATGGGACAAACATCCTGCATACTGCTAGAAATGAAATGTCGATAAGTGGGATATGCGCAATGAAAGGAAATGTGATGTGATATTCTTTTAAGCCTGAGAGCATCTGAACTAGTATTCGGAAGGTCTTAGGTCTTACTCCTGATAGGAACACTCGGAATTTCTTTTTTCTGAGTTTGCCTGTGTCATTACTGAATAATATATCATACTCATTTGTTCACCAGGCAGCGGTAGAGCATTCGAACTAGTAATTGTAAGGTCTTAGGTTCGACTCCTGATAGGAGCACTCGGAATTTCTTTTTCCGAGTTTGCCTTTGTCACTACTGAACAATACATCATTCTCATTTGTTCACCAGGCTTAAAAAATAGTACATCACGTTTCCTTTCATAACTTCAGAAAAGCACCGAAATTGGGCAAAAACCAATCAGATCCATTAATTAAAGAAACACTGATTTTACCTAAAAACAACAGTTATATTAAGAAAAGTTTTTCTTTACTTTGAAAAGGAATTTTCATTTGTGAAGAAAACTGCCTGTAAAAATTTAGTTGCCATGACAACATCAAAGTCAATGAATACAAACGACCACATAAAACTTGTTTCAGTTAAATTTCGGAAAATGACGTTAAGTTTCATGGGGTTTGTGCAAATATTAAAAAAAAAAGTTATTTAGGTTCAAAATCGCTGTGGAGGGGATCCCCCCCATCTACATACGGTTAATCTAACTTTCTAAAATAAACAAGTTAGGTGTGCATAATGTTGTCGTGTTCTCAAAGTAATGTCAGCAACCACTAGACCCATGCACCTTAAAACTCGGTCGTGAACTAAAAAGGTGGTGATTTTAGGTGATTTTCCGTATTTCAACATGGCACAAAATAGCGAAGATTTCTCCAAATAAAAAAAAAAACCCTTCCACAGAGATGCCTACAAAATTACGCGGATTTTTGTGGGAGACAAAATGAAAGAGGAGGGGTTTAGGTGCACCTTAATTGAGTGAGCTTAGCATATTGTTGGAATCAATGGGAGATGCCTGAAGTAGACTTTTTGTTAGTGGAAACTTGCAGGTAAAGAAATATTACACATTACTTCCATGTGTTTTACTTCAGCAAGTCATTCGGAAGCCTCGTTTAATGTTGAATGTTGCCATGAGAATCTGACTTATTGCAACACCCCTTAAATTAATATCCTCTATTCACGTAAGATTTTATCCAAATTTTACCAAAACAAAAAAAAATGCATTTACTTGGCTTGCAGAATAAATTTTTAGAAAGTGACAATCAAATGCTGATTGCCGCAACCAAATACAACAAGAAACCAGCTTTGGGAACTTACTTCTCCACCAAGTTTACAAAATTATCCACTTAAAACATTGCGCCGATCAAAAACTTTTGTTCTGTAGACATGAAAGCGCTGAGAGATTAAATTTTTAAAAATTTTATTAACAATGTTTGCTTAGAGAAGAAAAAGTAATGCAGTCGCCTAGTAGTTAATGTAGTAAGAATATAGTGAATGGTGGTGTTTTTGTTGCCGGTGGGTTTGAAGGAGGTGTTGTAGTCTTTCCTGTTAAGGAGTGAGTTATAAGCTACATACATTAATGAAGACCTAGGTGAACCTGTTTATAACTGAATTGGTGCATTTTTAAACTGACCGGTAATAGTAAGCTCCCTAATTCTCAATTCCTTAAAGTCGCGCAATTTGTATGGGACAATTGTCACAAGTGTAACGTTAGATAAAAACCTAACTCTGGTAATATATACTTCAAAAACACAAGTCATCTATTACCTGGTGTTTGTCTTGGCGTTGGTATGTTTGTGGTCGGGAGGTTTGTCGACGGAGTCAAACTGGCTGTTAAGAATCGATTGAAAAAAGGGAATAAATAGAGACAACTTGTAAGCCAGTCAGTCAAGGTGGTATAGTTCAACTGTAACAGTAACGACACTTTTATTTGGGATCTCCCGTGAAACGCTCAGTAGAGCCAGCTGAGATCACTTGCACCTCTATATCTACCTAATGTGACAGTATATATTAACAATGATGGGCGAATAAAACTCCGGTTCTGGGATCGAAAGATAAGAAACTTCCAAACTGGTCCATTATGCCTGTCAGAAAATTGCCTGATATTTAATGGCAGATCGATACACAATTTGAATCCGGCGGTTGTTGACAAATACAAACGAATGTTTTATAATCCTCAGCATCAGGAGCAATAATCAAGGGCGACCACGCAAATTTAGGCTAGTTATTTCGTCTAAGTGCGTCCAAAACTCATCGAGGACCTCTCAATGACCAGTACATTTTTTTTTTCAGTATTTTCTAGTAGGTCCAATCTTTTTCAAAGGAGAACGCCCAATTTCTGATAATGTTTGGAAGATCTCAAAACGTTTGTGAAGTTAGGTTCGATTCCCAGCCACTGTTCACGAAATGAGCCCACGCTCATCCTCGAGGAGACAGCTGGACGCGTGACCTTTGACGTTGTTAATTTCGACTTATGAGAAACGAGTAGACCTGCCTGAATCGGGCAGGAAACATAAATTAGCTTTGAAAGATTTAATTTCTACATGGTGGATGAGGTGGATAGTATACGACCGTGATATTGAACAGCTGTCCAATGGGAATCATTGAAAAAAGTTGGTTAAGGTTACCCTGTACCTTCAGAGGTGTCTTCAAAGGTGTCTCGCGTCCAAGCGATGTAGCGCGTCCGGTTTAAACTGTAGATACCTGTACCCTGATATCAAATCAAAGCTTATAGAACTGGCTATCCAACTAAACCAAGAATTTTGAACTAAAATGAATTGCCGAAATTTTAGCGCTGTTTTCTCGAACAAATGTTTTTCACTTGGAGGAGCCACTTCAAAGAGCTAAAACTCAAAAGGAATTTGTTCGTTTGCCTTCAAATTTGGACAATAGCTAGTTTAACATATAAACAACAAAAACATGTCTGCGATTTTTTTCTTTCGAAATATTTTTTCTTCGAGAGCGATTTTTGTACGATTACTCCACATTTTTTTCATCCTTTTTCGAAAATGCTCTATAACTTTTCACTGCGATTGAATATGACAAAACGCAGAAACGTTTTTTTAGCGCTTTGGTTCCGGAAACTGAGGAGCGAATTAAATTAGCAAAAAATAAAATTCACTTTGACTTGTAGCTTTAAAAAGGTAATTTGGACGCTCGCAATTAGAGGACGTGAATTTTTTTTTTAATTCTTGTTAAGGTTTGATTGTCAGCTCTATAAGCTTTAATTTGATATAGGGGTTTCGGTATCTACAGTTTAAACTGGACGCGCTACATCGCTTAAACCCGAGACACCTCTGAAGGTATCGGGTAACCTTAACATGCAAGATGTATTCTGGCAATATTCAACCGACTGGAACGGGAAAGTCTCTAATTTTCCAAGCTGCGCCGATGGGTTTTGATTCCTCAAAACGGTCGAACTTTCAATCCATAGCTGTCGTTATTTCGCCCTTAATGTCGCTGATCTGATAGGATCAACTCAAATTTTTGTAATCTGTAGGGGTCACCGCAGAATAATCCGAGCCAATAGACCACTTAGCAAATGCCACAGTGCTAGCGTACACAATGGGATAGAGAAGCTAATCCAAATGGCTCAGAATAACAAGAAACGCTTGAAGACATGCTTGTAAAATCAAAATGTAAACGTTTTTATCAATACAAAGAACACAGCGTGAGTCGCGGAGGTCTGTCCGTTCCATTTTTACATGCTGCTCCTGTTCTTTATAGTTAGTTGTAAAATTCAAACTCTTAAACTTTGGTCTCGCATTTTTTAAATGACAAGCGGTCTTGGTTGGCACAACATTGCGCGGTGAAATATAAGAATCACACCTCACGCCACGTATAAGCAGGTTTACGGAATAAAAACTATTCTTGATTTTATTCTTCACAACTCTCCTCCTCTTGGCATTTTTCAAGAAGTTATCGATCGTACGTTGCACAAGAATCGTTCGACGTCGACGCTATTAAGCTCGAAATCTAAAGCATTGGCTACTCTTCGAGTGACATCTTGCTTGAACTTTGCCTTTTAAACCAGTTTTCTTTCGACGATTACCTAATTTGCTCTGTACCACAAAGCAGACACCTGGAGAGGGTAGAACCCGCAGTGTTCATAGCAGTTTCATCACCTGTCGGGCTAGGAGAAACTCAGCAATCGCCCGAAATTATACTTTCAATCTTCAGAGTTTTGGTCGCTTTTTCGCTTCTGTTTGTCGATCTAATTTAGCATGGGACTGCCGTCGGATGTTATTTAAGGTGACTAGTTGAGCAGCATAAATTTGATTTTGAAATTACGTCACAAACATGGTCGGCCGCACACGCGTCCCGCCGTCTTTTCTCGGGAAGGAAAGAATTAAGAGAAGAGAAAAAAATACAGTCACCTAATAGTCAATTTAGTAGAAGGAAATAGTGAGTGGTGGTCTTTGCGTTGTCTGTGGGTTTGTCAAAGGAAGTATTGTATTGTTTCTTGTTAAGAAACGTGCTTTAAACTACATTAATGTAAAACCTGTTTTTCACCGAAATGGTATTTTTTAAACTGAACTGTAATGGCTGGTTCCCTTAAATCTTTAATTACTTATCGTGGCGCAGTTTGTATGTGAAAGTTGTCGAAAAATGTAACGTTACAATTTGAAAACCTAAATCTAGTTAAATATATACTTCAAAAAACACAAGTGATATCTTACCTGTTGCCTGTCTCGGTGTCGGGGACGCTGGTCTGTTTGTAGTTGGTGGGTTTGTCCAAGGAGTCAAAGTAGCTGTTAAGAATCAATTTAGAAGGACAATAAATATAGACATCTTGCAAACCATGCCAGTTTGTCAAGGTGGTGTACTTCCAAACTCATCCATGACACTTGTCAGAAAACCGCCTGTATTTAATTGCAGAGCAATAACAGCTTTCTGAGAACCTGTTCCAGACTTCCAAACCTTTGTGACCCGAGGGGTCGACCGAATTCAGGGTTACATGTTTGTAGGATTATATCAATATAAATATATGAAACATACATTTGAACTTCGGGTTAAAAATTAAATAAAAAAAGGAAAGATCCTCGCAGCTTTAACTCAACCCAAAGGCGGTGTGCGTCATGACCCACAAAGGGTGCTGGGTAAAAACATGGAAATGGCTCATTTGCCTCTGGTCACGATCGAGTAAACATCTTCCGAACGTAAGACTTAGGTCGACTCAAAGTCGCACTAAAACTGGGCATTCAAACTTTGCTTCCTTTTCCAAAAACTATCACTAAAGACAGCAATTTGACAATAATTGCATAATTTTACTGTCAGTTTGAGAGCGTGATCTAAGGAAAAAAGGACGACTGCTCGCAGTGTATTTTTCATTGCTTTCGCTCATTTTTAGTTTGCTTTTTTTATCTCAGGGTGATAGAGATCTACAGTTACTTCCTGGATTTGTTGGAGAGAAAAAGCATTCGCCCGTTGGCCTTTCCCGACCGGTTTCCCGGGAGTTGAGCTACTTTGTTTACACGATCTCTCCATAGATTCTTTATTAGTTCAACGGCTTCAAACGGGAAAACCATAAGGGGTAGATCAGGGTAGAGCCAAAAACTCTAAAGTAGAAAGGATAAGCTGGCTTAACATGCAAAAGTATTGCCCAAACCTAGCATGAGTAAGAAGCTTTAGCCTCAAGAAATGCAGTAAATCAACGACCAAAACAACATGGCGGCAGGCGCGAGGTCGTCACCTTTGAAATTGCTACAAACGCGAATAAATGTTTCAGCTTAAAAGTAACCTAACCAGCATCAAGCCAATTTGTTTTTTTAACTTTGAAACGACTTTTAACCGGGAAAAAATGTTACAGACTTCGTTAATGACGAAATTTCAACAGGCTGAACTCTCCAGACTGATGTTCTTGGGCGCGAGGACTACTGATCAAATAACGCATTCTGATTGGTCGAATTTCGTGACACCAACACAACCTAAGGAGTTGCGAAAATAAATATCTATGTTTCATATATTCCTATCAATTTATTCACGCTTCACGGGTATATCACGAACTCACAATTTGACCATCTCCCAGTTGGCCTGATAGCTCAGTTGCTAGAGAACTCCACCGGCATCGCAGTGGTCATGGGTTCTAATCCTGTTCAAGCATGAATTATTTCTGGATTTCTTTTCGCAACTGCATAGGTTCCTTTAATAACTGCAAGGATCTTTCTTCTATTTAAGTAATACTATAAATAATATTACTGCTTACATATACGTCAGTATTGTTATGTAATATTGTAAGTAGGCTTATTGTAAGAAAACTAGTGTTAAAGTCTTTTAGTGTCGTTTTGTATTGCGCTACCTCACAAATAAAATTGTAAAAAAGTGTCGGCCTAACTCTTGAACGCGTCTCCATTGCCTTTTAGGACTTAATTTCCGACTTTCCCATGTAGAGAATGATTTGGTGTTACCGTAGCCTCATCTGCAGGATTCGCTGACTGATGTGTTAAAAGTTGTGAGTTTATCGGGGCTTCTGCTCCAGTGAAGGCCGTTATCAGTTCTTCGTCCGTGACATAAGTGTTCCCAAAAATCCCAAATATAGCTCGTTTGGACGCCTTTATCTTAGACCCGTGTGCACCGCCAAAGTGTGGAGTCAAAGGGGAATTGAAATGCCATTGTACTTCTTTGTCGGCTGTTGTTACTCTAATCTTGTTTTCGTCTAACTTGTCTACAACAAGTTCTTCCAGTTGTCGATTTGCTCTCCCGAAAAGAGTCACATTGTCTGAATTCATTTCTTTCGGCAATCCTCTGCGATTTGCTTACCCTAAAATAGGTTAAGGAAGAAATCGTTGTCCAGTGCAATTGCCATTTTAAAATGTACCGCTCTGGTGGTTATACATGTAAAAAGACAAAGGTATACCTTAGCTATTTGTTGTCATCTGCCCTGAAATGTTATGAAAGGCCCTTCAAATCTACTAGCGTATGACCAAACGAAAGAAGTGGAGTCTAAAGCCTAATTCTTGGGTGAGCCGCTGTGAGTTGTTGCAACAGTTTGGCTTTTCTCTTACGATATTTCTAGCACTAAGCTTCACAATCTCGGATTTCTTCTCGCCTCTGAATTAACCAAAAACGAGAGAGGACAACATTAGCACTGTTTGAGGTGTGATTCTCTTTTTCCATGATAATGTCTTATGATCAGCTTGGTTACTCAGTTCTCTCGTCTTAACGTCATGTGGTAAATACTCAGCATTGTCTAGACGAACACCAGATCACATAAATCCATCTTTATCAATTCTTGGTTTTAGCGCGAGTAACTTGTTACCACCTGGAAGTGTTTTATCCCTCGTCAATTATGAGTACTCTTCTCCAAATGATTCCGCTTGTGCTGACTTCTTTACTTGAATGTGCGCGTCCTCGATGTCGTTGGTAGTCAGCCCACTTTTAATGCGTTCTCTCGACGTACACTCAGACAATTGTGTACGAGGCGATAAACCCAGGCCAGTGTTCTGACGAGACTAATCCAGGAAAAAAAGTGTCTCGTTTCAAGCCGCTACGTAGCATAGTTTTGGATAGCCAACGTCGTTGTCCCTTTTATGCTACAGTCAGCCTGTAGGCGTGCCTGTTTCCTGACCTCTTTCGCTGCTGTTTCATGATTCGATCTGTTGCCCATTCATATATTTTTTTCCCTGTGTCCGTACCACCGGGTGTCCTTGCTAGCTAACTCCTCGACTAATGAGACTCTTGTGAGACGATCAGCTGAATTATCGTCACTAGAAAAATGCCTCCACAGTCAAGGACTTGTATGAGACTGTATTTCTCCAATTCTGTTTACAGCAAACGGCTTGAATGTCCTGGTTGGTTCGGCGATTTATCTACCATAACACGTTCATGCTATTCGACCAAGACGTGATTTCGCTAGTTGCAATCTTCAATGCTTTCGATTTCGATGCAATTAGTCTGAATCCTAGATATGCGCCCATCATGTCTAAGCGAAGAATACTTGTGGCTGTAAGTGGTGCAACTGTTGATTTAGAAGCCAATAGATGGACCGAAACAGTTCCATCACTGTGCTCATGTCTTTAATATTCGACCGCTCCATACACATTCGATGAAGCATCCACGAGTGCGTGCAGACTCGCGGACTTCACATTCCTGTCTACCGGCTGTAGAGACCACGATCATAATTTTCACTAAATGATCTAGTTCATTGTTGAACCACCGAATGGCCTCCTTTTCTTGTTACAACTGAAGGGACTCCTCACTAGTCGTTGCCCGTGATCCAGATTTCTTGGAACAAAGCCTTTACACGAATGGTATACGGCGTCCAAAATCCAAAGACGCGATGTGGTTATTCTTCTCAGGAAACTGCGCTTTATTAGGTCTAACATCTGTACACAATGCTCGTCTCCGTCGTTGCTTCGTCCGGCCTCTTAACAGATAAGTGTGGTAGGCAACAGGACTTAATGGGCTTTTCTCTGTTTTTTGGATCTTCCTTACGCTAACTTTCTTCTGCCTCCTTGAGAATGCGTTTCTCTGTTCTTCTCAAGCGTCTTAGGGATGTCTCTTAGCTGTCCGGTAACACTGACCGGTCGTCTTTTCAAGGAACTACGACTTCGTAACGCCCGCTCTAAAATTTGATAGACAGCTTAAGTTTCTCGGGCGCGAATTTCTCATTTAGAGTCTCCAGGCTGTGACTTAGCAATTCTATCTCCAAGACCTTTTGGAGTTTGCAATTTAGTTGGTGCTCTTTATCGTCGGCACGTATAAAATAAGTGTGAGTGAAACTTGTTCGATAGCGTCCCTCATCAGCACTATTTGGATCGCCGATCGTGTCCATCCGAAGGCCGTTAACCGTGCAACTGTTTTTACCGGTTTTCTTACAACACCCCCTTGGATTGATACCGACAAAAATGTCCATGATTGGTCGTGGTCTAAGGTAAAGTAATACCCTTTAGATGCTCCAACTTTTTCGTGTATTTTGCTAAGTTGATTGCTTCAATGTTCCCTCAAACGCGTTCTGCAGGGAAAGCTGCTATCTTTACCTCTACCTTTCCATCTAAGCTTTCAAGATTTAGTTGGGAGACTTTTGTCTAGAAGCTGTCGGTTGGACCATTTAGAAAGTTAACAGTTACTCTACGGTTCTCCAATTGAAGTCCTAATTTAACTGTTGATGTATGTCTTACTGCTAGCATCGTCCAATAACGATTAACGACCACTCGTCCTACGCCATTTTTCATTACTGCTGTTACTTTCCTCGTTGCAACATATTCGCGTCTAGTTTCTTTCATGTCAATTGCTGTTGTGTTCGATGTCTCCGGTAAGACCTGTGTGGACTCCCCCTCCGTAATATTTCCTACTGGGGCTACTTTAGTTTCATCCCGATTGACGTTTAAGGGCTGAAGATTGTAGCTGTCACTCCTATTGCCGTTCCTTGCAATCACCGGCCTCTCCTTTCTTTTACAATGTAGTACGACTGTTGTGCGTCTCTACAAACCAAAAAATCGGAACTGTGGGAACGATATTCCGTGTTGGGTCTCTCCTTGGCATCTATAGCAACAACGTTGTTGAGCCGCTTTCCGCCACCTCTTTTCAACGGTTATACTTTAAAACTCGTCGCACCAAATGGGTGGTTATTTCCACAGACTTTGCATGTACGGCGGCTCTTCCTAGGCCACTGGTTTGGATTCCCCGCGAGTGAACTGGTCTTGCCAAGAAAACGTTTGATTTCTCTTCGGGGTGCTGCAATTGCTCCATATCCTTCGAAGCGTCTCAGCTTAAACTGTCTGGAATTCTGCTTCTTGTATAACCCATTGTCGTAATCCTTCTATGAACTGTGGTTTCTTGCGTTCAAAAATCCGTTGATGTTACTGTGCTAGCATTGATTCGGTCATCTTCCTCTGTAGCTTATCATAGAGCGATCCATTGCCCAACTACTTATGTCGGCCAGCCTCTTTAAGGTTGATAACTTCGATGTCTCGGATATCAGCCAACTTCTCTGTATCTTTGGCGCTACCGACACGGATTGGCTTAAAATCCCTAAGTTCCTTCGATCTGTCCTCTTCTTCCTCCATACTTGCAGAGGTAAGCAGAGGTGGAATGATCCAAACTCTCAATAACCCTTAACGCTTCGCCTGATAAGTACTGTAGGAGCTACATTAGCTTGTGTTCGGGTACCGCAGTTGCTTTGTTGATACGGGCTTCAAAAAAAAAAAGGGCGCTGATGCTTTGCTTAGTGGACCCTCGGGCTGTGGTTGGTGCCTGACGGTGTTTTCCGAGTCTTCTTATCGTCTGATTCTGCTTCTAAGTCGAGCTCCTCGCTGATCTGTCTCCAGAGCTAACTGGTTTTCTTTGACGTTTTCCTTGGCGATCTGTAATCTCTTTATCTTTTCGTGACGAGGCTCCAGCTATCTTATTTTTTGGGCAAACTCTTCTTCGACCCTTTCCTTCTCCGCTTCAATTGCTAGTTCTTCACTAAAAACGTAGCTTCTAATCTCTTGGCACGCTCTCGAGCCTTTCGCTCTTCGATGTGTAAGTCTTCAAATCTCTGAGAAGCACAAAATACGACACTAGATGATTCGTCTCGTTGACTTTCCAAATATTCCGTCGCTACATTGTGAGTTTGGCTGAATCCTTCCTCGATTCTTTCCATTTCTTGGGTTAGTTTCTTGACGTTGATGGTGTCGTTTCGTTGTTCGTATTTATCTGATAACAAGTCATATCTGCCATCACGTGGTCTAAACATTCATCAGGTCGCTTCCCTTCTCCACACATTCGCCGACCACCTCGCAAGTCCCCATTAGGTAGTTGTAGGAGTGTGTCCCTAGCTTGTGTAAATGCTGCTTTGCTTCTCGATTTCGACTGCCTTAGAATCTCTCTGGAATTGTCCAGTGCATAGCTATCCTTTTCCTTTTCGCCTCCTTTGTCGTTTTCCTCATCATGTTGGTTCAGTTCTGTTGAGAATCTTCGCTCAGCTACCAGATGTTTGCCAGATAACCGTACAATCTTTTTTACTTTTCTTGCTTTATTACCACGACCCTCTGATTACAAGGTTTTTTCCGATCCGCTAAAAGCTCAAACTTTTCACTATTCTTAAATGACGACAATAACAGCGAACAATATAACTACAGTAATAGCGACAGTAAAACTGTTTCGTTATCTTTTCTTATAGTTTTTCACAAAGCTATTTTTTGAAATTACGTAATCATATTACGTTCCGAGTTTTGAGATGACAATAGGTAATTTTACATCCTAACATCACTCACGGACTTTTCTGGATTTTTCCCCAGGCCCTAAAAACGTTCTCGAATATTCCAGAAGCTCTTTCTATAAATTTTCTCTATGGTACTTGTTATTTTATATTAATTTAGCGGCCTTCACATTGTTCCGTTTAAAACTTAAGGTTACCCAATACCTTCAGTGGTGTCATGCGTTTAAGCTATGTAGCGCGTCCAGTTTAAACTGTAGATACCTAAACCCCTACATCAAATTAAAGCTTATAGAGCTGGCTATCAAACTATACCAAGAATTTTGAAATAAAATGAATTGTCGAATGTTTCACGACCTCTAAATGCGAGCGTCCGAATTACCTTTTTAAAGCTACAAGTCAAAGCGAATTTTGTTTTTCGCTAATTTAATTTGCTCCTCAGTTTCCGGACTCAAAGTGCTAAAAAAACGTGTCTGCGTTTTGCCATATTCAATCGCAATGAAAAGTTGTAGAGCATTTTCGAAATAGGATGAAAAAAATGTGGAGAAAATGTCGAGAAAAAAATATTTCGAAAGAAAAAATTCGCAGACACGTTTTTGTTGTTTATATGTTAAACCACTATACAGTCCAAATTTGAAGGCAAACGAACAAATTCCTTTTGAGTTTTAGCCCTTTCAAGAGGCTCTTCCAAGTGAAAAAATTGACTTGAGAAAACAGCGCTAAAAATTCGGCAATTCATTTTAATTCAAAATTCTTGGTTTAGTTTGATTGTTAGCTCTATAAGCTTTAATTTGATATCAGGATTCAGGTATCTACAGTTTAAACCGGACGCGCTACATCGCTTGGACGCGAAACACCTCTGAAGACACCTTTGAAGGCATAGGGTAACCTTAAAGTCTTTGGAACACAAAGTTTCGCGTAGTTTCCTAATTTACCAGCTCTATTTTTCGCTAACGTTTGTGAATATTTTAAAAATGTATTGTTTCATTCAAGAATTATTGATTGAAGGCCAAAAATTTATTACTTAGGCCACCACGCGATCCGATAAAAATTTCCTGTTTACGGGTACTAATAAAAAAAATTTCCCGTGTTTCTGTAAATCAAAATTTTGCGACCTCCATAATTGTTTACTTCCTTTAATCATATCTAGACTAGAGGAGGGGAGGGGTTGAATCTGCCTACTGTGACTTGGAAACCTGAACAGCTTTTTGACCAAACGACCTGGATACTCAGGACTTTTTCAGAATTTTTTCTGGTAACAGTTTTGATGTCTTCCGTTACTGTTCATTGACTTTAATATTGCTATGGCAACCAATTTTGACAGACCGTGTTCTGATTACTTTTCGTTCAATTTCGGCGCTCTCCTGAAGTATTGGCGGAATCCAGAAATCCAAGAAGGCTAATCAAATATGGGCTCCATTTGAGAATCATGATGTCATTACAACGGCATCTCATCTCGTTGCAGACCTGAAAGGAATCACCTTTGGACGTACCATCGCTCCTCAAGTCTCATTGTCATGGCTTTCTAACTTGAAAAAATTTGAGGAAGAGGAAAAAAATAGGCCGGTCTTGAGGATGTTTTGCCTTTGTAAAACTAGATCCTGAAGATAAACTATTATTCCCAGTTTTCCATGACTACATGATCATTCAATCCACTTCACTCCACGCGTGGTCAATATCCCTTTTAACTTTCCTTGTTGTTTTTAACAAAACAACCACCACACTCGTACTTGTTGGATTATAAGATTATTGTGGACATCTTATGTCGCATCATAGGAGTGCAATAGAAGCATATTACCAAATAATCCCAGACACAGCAATGTGATCAACCATTTGTCGTCGATATAATGTCTTATTAATAATCATATTACATCACATCACAATACTTTACATCTTATGACACAAAGTCGTTTGACATTAAGGACTTATCCAGTCTTTTAATTTAGTGGTTTGGCTTTGTAGTTTTTATCTTGTCAAGTTCCTTCGTTCGGTTTTGTAGTGTGACAGTGTTGCTCAAAGGTCAGTTGCGGTCTCTCTTTGCTAGCTTTACCCCTCCTTCTCTCCCTAGATTTCATTTTTTGTACTATCCTCAGTAGTTCAACAAATCTGCGTATTCTCTGTGTTTACTAATTTACTTACAATAATTTAATGGTAATATCATGTATACTCTGATTTTATCTCACGAGAAATATCGGTTTGACACTTACCCCCTCTTATCCACAGTAAGGAAACGTGTAAAATAAGGGCTTTAAGAAACCATTCGTCCATCCTTGATAAACACTGATTATCACAACATTGATATTACTTGGCAAAGAATGGAAAACCTGCAAAGAAGAACAGACAAATACCCTAAGAACGGTGCATACAAATAAAAAAAAAAGTATTTTTGTGCGGTTTATGACTATGCGGGGAAAGCAGATCCTAGCAAGGGCTTTTGAAATCCAAAAATGAAATTGGGTGTAACCACGCAATTTTAGAGATAATTAAGCAACAATTATTCTAAAAGACGGTAAAATACAAGGTAATGTATGGCATTTTTATCCAGTTTGGAGCTTTATGTTCTCTGAAAAATGCTTAGTTTCCCCATGGATTTTTTTGTAGACGGTTATATAAACAAACTACAATTACAAGTAGCTTTCATTCCTACGATAAAGATCTAGCATCATTAATTAGACGGAAATATTAAATGAAATCGTGTTTTTTGGCAAAGAAAACATTTTGTTTCCTTTTCTAGTATCAGTTTCTAATTTTAATACGAAAATTTCCAATATGTCAATGAGCAGATTCAAATCATTCTCCCTCGGCCTTTTTGTTTTCCTTGTCTTTAGGCATACTCTGATAAGATACTCTGATATTTTAATATCACACCTCGTGTTATGATAAGTCAATGACTAAATGTGTGGGAAATTATCCTCGCTTAACCTTTTTTCTTCTTGTTTTTCTGGTACTGAGCAGCCATGATTTTTACCGTACTACATACAGGGATATTTTGTTTGTTACTAGAAACCCTCAATTCTTTATTTGAACTCGGCCGTCAATAGCTGATTTCAAAACGTATCTTTGCCAGAATAGACACCGTTTGTGTAGCTTCGAACAATCCAAAATGCAGAATGTGTTTAACCCGTAGCTAACAGTTCGCTTATGGTTAAGACACCGGAACACTAATGCTTCTTTTACTTGCAAATTAAGGCTGCACCTGCATTTCACATGTAACCCTTTTCACTTGCTCCAATTGGTTTCTTCGTTAATTCGCCCTAATTGCTTTCATATAAAGCCTTACAGTTTGCTTATGGTTAACACATAGAGACAGTCAGGCGTCTTTAACTGACAAATAAAAATGGCTACAACTGCATCTTGCCTCGAAGGAGTAGCGCGCTTCTTGAAACTCTTGCCTAATTTCAGACCAAAATTTTTCCTAACCTATTTCAGACACGACCTTGTTGTCGATTTCATACCATCCAAATTCTCCAAATGATCATGTTAACCCGCTACAAACGTACAAGAAGCTAAATTGGTTCAACGACCGATATGAATATGTCAAACATGTGAGCAGGACTTCGCAAGGGCTTTAAACTCCATTTTACTCGTGACAACTAAAATCAATTCCAGACTAGCCTCACCCTATTCAGCCAAAAGTGGTCAAATTCTATGCTCTTCTTCAAACTAAGGAGGCTGCCGCAGCCAAAACCGCCCTTAAAGTTAAACAAGACTTATCCTTGTTAATCACAAATTTATAGAAGACGTTGCTATTTTGTGCGTCATGTATGAAACTTTTTTTTCCAGCACACCATGAGGGCTCGTTTTTCATTACGAACGTATTACGTATTTGCAAGTAATTTTGATACAAAAGCGCTGACTCGGAGATGTTAAGCTTAAAGGATTGTTAAACATGACGATTTCTGAGAGACGTTTCTTGCCATTATGGAATATTAAAAAAAAAAAAAAAGCAATATTACGAGGGAAAGAAGCCAGTTGAGCTGGGGGGGGGGGGGGGAGGGGGAAGGAGGGGAGGACTTCAAAATTCGACCCTCCTACGTAAGCTATAGGAGTATTTTTGCTATAAGTGTGTTTAGCCAAAGGGTATGGATATTTAGCTTTTTAGGTCTAGATGGCTTCAGGAATTGTCGTGTTTTGGACAATATTTCGGTCATTTGATCTCAATAACTCAGCGCTTTTATATTAAAATTCTTAATGCGTTCGTAATGAAAAAGGACCGCACGTGGCGAATTAAAGAGAAGATATCAAAACTTTCCATGTATGGTGCAAAGGATAAAAATGACCGCGTTAAATTTGTGATAAAAAGTAATACTCTTATTAAATTTTATAGTGCCTTTTTTCTCCAGCTGAAGGATTAGATTTTGATGCAAGTCGTCAAAATAGTTCAGTTGACTTTATTTTACATTTTTATCAAAGGTGTATTCAAACCGTAAGCATGATTCTCTCTAAAAAGAAATAATTAGCATCGTTTTTATTTGACACAAAATGTCCAACAATATTCCCTATATGTCAACAAGCAGATGCTAGGCAAATTATATTCTCCCTCAATCTTGTTTTCCTTTTATAGTGCTATCTTTTTCCATTAAAAACTCCAAACCATAAACGAGACAGGAATCTTAAAGGAAATCATGTTGCTCTTTGGTAAAGAAAACAGTTTTTCCCTTTTCTGAATGTTAGCTTCAAATTTAGATACAAAATGTCAGTTAATATTCCCAATATGCAAATGATCAGCAGCAAGCCAAATTATTAACCCTGAACCTTGCTTTCCTTTTGTAGAAGGTTATACAAGTAAACTGCAATTACAAATAGATGTCTTTTTTGCGATAAAGATCTTGCCTCATTAATAAGACGGAAATCTTAAACGAAATCGTGTTTTTTTAGCAAAGAAAACATTTTTTCCTTTTCTAGTATCAGTTTCTAGTTTGAATACGAAATGTCTATTATAATATTTCCAATATGTCAATGAACAGATTTAAATCATTCTCCCTCGGCCTTTTTGTTTTCCTTGCCTTTAAGCATACTCTGATAAGGTACTCTGATACTTTAATATCACACTTCATGTTATGATATCCTCAATAAGTCAATGGCAAATTGAGTAGGAAATTATTATCGCTGAACCTTTTTTCTTCTTGTTTTTCTGGTACTGAACCGCCATGACTTTTACCGTAATACATACATTAATATTTCTCTTGTTAATGGAAACCCTTAATTCATTATTTAAACTCGGCCGTCAATAACTGATTTCAAAACGTACCTTTGCTAGAATGGGCACCGTTTGCGTAGCTTCAAACAATCCAAAATACAGAATGTGTTTAACCCGTAGCTAACAGTTCGCTTATGGTTAAGACACCGGAACACTAATGCTTCTTTTACTTGCAAATTAAGGCTGCACCTGCATTTTGCATGTAACTCCTTTCACTTGCTGCAATTGGTTGCTTCGATAATTCGCCCTGATTGATTTCAGAAAGAGCCTTACAGTTTCCTTATGGTTAAGACACAGAGACAGTCAGGCGTCTTTTACTGACAAACAATTAACAATCATTCACCAAACTGGACGTGAAT
The DNA here is from genome assembly GCF_977016875.1 of Pavona decussata. NCBI lineage: Eukaryota > Metazoa > Cnidaria > Anthozoa > Scleractinia > Agariciidae > Pavona > Pavona decussata. The sequence goes on along the minus strand of NW_028145626.1, from coordinate 508,504 downwards.
AATGATGGGTATTTACGTATCCGCGAAGCGGCGAGGTAAATATCCATCGCTTTTACCGACAGTGACGTGAATAACTATTTTCGTACATAACACACAAGCTGAATAAGAGGTGGACTAAAAAATACTTTATATTTGACAATATACCGGCAAATGATGGAAAATTTTAAAATCTCGCTCGCCGCGCGTTAAACGATTTCTTATTGTATAAAATTCAGACCAAAATTTTTCCTAACCTATTTCGGACACGACCTTGTTGTCGATTGCAAACCATCCAAATTCCTCAGATGATCATGTTAACCAGCTACAAACATACAAGAAGCTAAATCGGATGAAAGACCGATATGAATATGTCAAAAATGTGAATAGCTCACTTTGGAAAAGAGTGATAGCCTGGGACCTAGATTGGCCGCGCGAGCGTTTGTGGGATTGTTTGGGGGGACGCGGACAGAAGCAGCCATCTTGAATTACGGTATGCCGAGCCACCCAAGTTGTTGTGTGCCTTTGTGCACAAATAACTTCAGAAACTCCACCGATGTGACGTTTTACAGAATACCAAAGAAACAAAGTATCCGCCGAGAATATGTACGTTTGCTTCGAAACGCTAATTTGAAGTTGGACTCCGACAGCACACGCATTTGCTCTGCTCATTGGAATGGAGGTAGAAAGCTCAGTAGAAGTCACCTACCATCGATATTTCCCTGGAGTAAGAAAAAGAATGAGCGACGAATCCTGCACAGGATGGACACGACTGTGAATTCAGGAGGCAGGAAAAGGAAAGTTGACCTTTCTAGGACCGAAATGGACGAAGTGCCAAATCCCGAAAATGAGGTATCAGTTTTGGAGTGCACGCTAGACTCCAATGATCTACCAGCTCGCTCCTTCTGTGATGCTGAGACACAAACTGAAATTACCGGAGAATTGCTGGATCGATTGGAAGGTGAATTAAAGCAGACTGGCGTAAAAAAGGAAAGGCTAGCGAAAGAGAAAGACGAGTTGATTAGAGAGTCAAAGAGACTTCAGCATTCAATGCAGAATCCAAAGTTTGACATTTCAAAATTTAAGGAAAGAGATGAAGATGTCGAATTTTATACTGGCCTTCCTCACTGGGATGCACTTATGCTTCTTTATGGGATGTTACATGACAAGGCACAGAACCTTAATTATGGCACCTATGAAAAAAAAGACCCTGGTTCTGAGCAAAAACTAGGAAGGCCCAGAGCAATGAGTACATTTGAAGAGTTCACTTTGACATTGATGAGACTTAGACTAGGTTCATTTCAAAAAGATTTAGCACATAGATTCAATGTTTCTGAAGCTACTGTTTCCACTGTGTTTAATACTTGGGTGCGGTTTATGAGAGTTGAACTGGAGCCCTTAATTTGCCTTCCAAGGAAAGAGGTCCTACACCAGTATATGCCAAACATTTTCAAGGAACTCTACCCAAGGACAGTTCTCATCATTGATGCTGTTGAAATTCGGGCTGAAAGCCCTTCATCACTTGATATGCAGTCAGTGTGCTATTCTTCTTACAAAGGCACAACAACTATGAAAGGCCTTGTTGGCCTTTCCCCCATTGGAGCTCTATGCTTCTTAAGTGAGCTATACACTGGGAGCATTAGTGACAAAGAGCTGACCAAAATGTCTTATGTCATTGACTATTTAGACCCTGGTGATGATGTCATGGCAGACAAAGGCTTTGACATTCAAGATGACTTTGCTGCGAAAGGGGTGACTGTTAATATACCGTCATTTCTTAAAGGGAAAACTCAGTTCAGTAAAGAAGAAATGGAGCACAACAAGAAAATTGCAAGCCTTCGAATTCATGTGGAAAGATGCATTGAACGAAAGAAAAACTGGCATATGTTTGACAGCAGGATTCCTATAACTCTTGCTCCTGTTGCTAGTGATATGTTTCTCATCATAGGAGCTCTTACAAACTTTCTGCCACCTCTGATTGATTGAGGTAGAATGTCAAGTTTAAAACTTGAGCATGTTTCCAGATCAAATGTTAAGTGCTGATATTTGCATAAAACTGTAGTTTAGAAAATGCTGGAATAGTCGACTTTAGTAAAGAATGTGTATAATTTGCTGCATTTGTGTTTAACAAAGACCATTTAGTGAAAAACGGAAAAGTAAAACAGTAGTCATTTAAAATTAAACCTCACTCATTGAATTTAATCATGACATGTTTTTAACAAAATTAGTGGTTTACAAAGTTTGAAATATATATATATATATGTTGTGGTTTAAGTTAAACCCTTGGTTCAAATTTTATTTTCCTTTGTTTTTGGGTATGGAAGGAAATAAAAATTTGAACCAAGAAATAAATTGAACCACAACATATATTAACTACATGATTTTAAAGACTTCTCATGCTGACTCTTGAGAGGCCATACTTAACTCGTGGAAAAGCAAGTTCTACTAAAATGTGATCATTGTAGAATGCTTCCAGTTTGGGGAGTACAATGTTCCAGAATTCAGGTTAAATTTAACCAGTGATATGAAAACACCATCAGTTTCCACAATTGATTTGTTTGGCAATTATCGCACTCCCTTAGCCACCAACTCCAACCACTGTTTTTCTGCGACAAACATTTGCTGCTGAACTTGAAAGTGATACTTATGTTTGACATTGATGACTAGCTGGCCATCTGTGGGGTCAGGAAGAAAAATTCTCTTTCTGACCAGTGCCTGACACAAAGTCTCATTCTCCTCTAGGAAGACAAGTTTGGCTTCCACAAGGCCACTTGAATTTGGGTCGGGGGAGTCAACATCACACACCAAGCCATCAGGACTTGCAGCAAGGAAATTATGCGATTTGCTGATGAAGAGTCCGCATGGTTTCACTTCAACATTTTGTTTAGCCAGTTTCTTTGTTTCAATGTATTCTGCAATGATAGAATGTTCTCTGAGTAAACCCTCTTTCATTGCCCTGGTTTGAGGAATCTGCTTATAATGTAAAATTTCTCGGATAGCCTTGGTTGGAGATGTGGTTTCTTGCAAAGTTGCTACTCGGTGGCATTTTGATGCAGTTATCCTGATTTTGCGATGTAGGTTCCAGTTCTCATTAACTGATTGACCAATGGTTTCTTTTTCAATGCGAGCAACATCTTTCTCGTCAACAAAAAGTTTTTTACCAATGGCCCTGCATCTTTCCTTTATTTCTAGTGGGCTCACTGGATGGCACTTCACTGGTGGTAACAGTTCTGTACACACTGCATTACTCTTGTCAGACTCTCCTTCCTGAGGGTCAAATTCTGCAATTTGGTTTCCAGGAGATGGGATTGTGCAGTAGCAGTGATCAATGGAAATGTTGACTTTGTTCTCCTCCAAAGTTTTCTGGGGAAGAATTAAACTGAGTGCCATCTTTTTCCCCTTCCTGTTTTCAATCTCTCTAACATTATGTAACAAGTTATACAAGTCAGTACTTGAAGATTGGTGCTGTTGATGTGGTGCTCTAAAATCCCTCGTTGATGGAAGGACTTTCTCCTCATTTTTTCTGAGTTTCCCGTGCTGGTGTTTTCTAAACTTGATTTGTGCAATTGGCTGGTTCTCAACTTTTCTCTTTCTTGGCACATTCCATACACAGGGCTTTGAAGTGCAAGAAGGTGCTGGTGTAAGGGGAGAATTAACAGGTCCTTTGCATTTTTTAAAGAACTCCTCCAAAGCGAATAATGTTGATGTTACATGGTTGCATCTGCCATCAATTCCAGCAGGGCAGCCATCATAAGCTGTCATTACATTTGCACATCTGTCCATAACAATGTAGCAATTATAAACCACAGTCTTTTTCATGGATGGAAGAACTTGACTTTTCACATAAAACTTTCCATCATATTCCCTGCACTTGACTGTAAGGACATGGCCAGACTTGAAAAAATTGTATCCCTTGACTAAAGGTCTTGCAGTGGATAGTTGCTTTTTAGCATCACTTTCTTCAATCATATACCTCCATATTGATCCAAATGATATGACAGGTAAAATGCTCAAGTCTTCAGTAAAACCGTCCACTGGAAAGTTTTCTTTGAGGTGCTTAGCATGAACCTCTTCCATCAGCCCCAGCCCTGCTTTAACTTTCGCCAAATGGATTCCACCATCGGGGTCTTTAATCTTGGAGTGTAGACCACCAGCAAAGTAATCCTTCACCCTAACATAGACAACAATCACAGAAGAATATTAAATTGTAACAGTCTTCTGAAAACATTTTTTCTTAAAGCGAATAGAAAGAATAACAGCTTAGAAGTAACAGACGTGTTTGAATACCGTAATACTAGATAAATCCGAAAGCATACCTTTGCACGAGCTGCATTTTCTTTCCGGTCGTTTTCGCTCCACGGCAAAGAAGCCATCTCTGGAGCTGTTTCACGGTGCATTCTTCTGGTTTTTCTCGTGGTAAAATCGCCCCAGGCACATCTTCTTCCTTTAGCTTCACATTTTCAGAAAAATTTCTTTCGATTACATCGGCTATTTTGCTATCTTGTGCTGTTTTAACCACGCTATTACATTCTGCTCCACATTCCGCCATGTTTGTTTACCATCGCGTCCCCCCAAACAATCCCATAAACGCTCGCGCGACCAATCTAGGTCCCAGGCTATCACTCTTTTCCAAAGTGAGCTATAGGACTTCGCTAGGGCTTCCAACTCCATTTTACTCATGACAACTTTAACCAATTTATGTCCGACCTCACCCTATTCAGCCAAACGTGGTCAAAATCCGAATCAACAAGATGCCTATACTGGCATCTACGCCTGATGCTGTGCCTGACTAATTTTTATTGTACGCTTTGCAGATTTTTAAAGCTATACTCCCCTCACAATTTAAATATTGCGTTACGGTTCTCGAGATCATACAGGATCATACAGAATCTATATTTCCTATTTATCTATTGCATTACATCATTCGAGATCATACCGGAAATTGCTTTCGGTGTAAGATTACAAAAAAAAAACAGAACGAAAAACAGGCAAAAAGCTTTCCTAAATGTAAACTTTTAGTAAAACTTGGCAGTCAAACCTTTAATCTTTTTGTCAAGTGGATTTCCAGTAGCGTTTACGCGTATCAAGAAATGGTCCATTGTAGTGAGTCAAATTCGTCTTCACAAGTCCAAACAAAAGCCTTTTGTTGTTTATTGCGCTTAGGGAATTGTTCCGAGACTCGGCGAAGATGAATTTCAAATTGTCACAAAATTGTCGGCGTGTCAAATTAGCGACACTAGGGGAGAGGGGTTTGGAAAGTTGCGGAAGGTTTACTATTATTATGACCCCAAGCAAGAAACCTGGGAATGCTAAATTATTTTATACGATTTTGGATCAGTTGATAATAGTGTGCAGCACAACGCTGCAAAGCAGTGAAGCTTTTATCGATGGTTTCACTTCAGGTCAAGAGTTGTGAATTTCAAAACTAACTTGTTACTCGTAAAAAAAAGGAAAGGAAAGAAAAGGATTCGTTTATGAAAACTCGCGCTTTGGATTGGAAAAATCGCCCGATTAGACCGTTTGATTGAAAAGGATCAATGTGGTTGTTGTCATTTAGTCTTAAAACAAAAGTATCGGTTGCTAGCGCGGCTCTTAAAGAAGAGGTGTTAGTTTAAAACCATCACGCTTTCACTCGCGACGCGACGCTTTCGCCAAATATGCAAATTTCGAACTCGTGCAGTCGTCGGCTATTTTTGAATTTCCCTCGTGAATTTCGCCATTGTCATAACCGCGAGTTTGAATTTCCCTCCTGAATTAATAAGCCTTTGTTTGGCGGTAAAGCTATTGTTTCAAAATCTCCTTTTATGGCCGTATTTGCGACCCTAAACAAAGAGCATTGTCTTTGAATTTGATCAGCTTTTCTTGATACGCGTATCAATTTTAGTTCTAGCCTATCAATGACCTTTCTTCCTCGCATCATGGTTCTACAACTGTCAAAGAAAGCATGATTCTGTCGCCAAGAACTCTCCAATTTCCACTGTTGAGTACTTCTTAGAAGTTATTTTTTCAATTTTCCTCTTTAACAGGGTTTATTTTCTTTTTGAAAACGGCATAGTTGAGTCTAAGACATGTAAACAATATGGCCGCCACAAGGAGAGTGCAGAATTAATCTTGGTTTAATGAATAAATCAATGATGATTTGACATCACGCAGGAGGGACGAGAGGGTCCCCTTCCTCTTGATATACGCGATGATAATGGATTTTGATTGGGCCGTTTATGTTGAAGGCAAACAGAACAATAGACCACTTATGGGAGAGAGCAGAGTTCAATGAATAAATTAATGTGCAGATTTGAAGCTACCATGAAAGAAGAGAGAGAGAGAGAGAGAGAGAGAGAGAGAGAGAGAGAGAGAGAGAGAGAGAGAGAGAGAGAGAGAGAGAGAGCCGAATTTTAGACACGGTCTGCCCTCAAAGCATTCCGTGTAAAAAGGCTGCCTCGGTCAAAAGCGCCCTTAAATTTAAACAAGACATCCTTGTTAATGGCAAATTTATAGTTGACGTTATAATGTGCGCCATACATGTAAAGTTTTAATATCTTCTTTTCAATTCACTATAAAGGGTCGTTTTTCATTACGAATGTATTACGTCTGAGGAATTAATTTTAATACAAGGCGCTGACTCGGAGATATTAAGCTTAAAGGATTGTTAAACGCTGAGAGACGTTTCTTGCCATTATGGAATATTAAAAACAAATAATATTACGAAGGAGAGAAGCTAGTTGAGCTAAATAAAACTCAACATGTAAGTTATCTGGGTGTGTGTTTGTGTTAGTTATCTGAGGTGTGTGTAAGTAGTATACAACTTGGGGGTACGAGCGCATTTAATAATATCATGGTCACAACTGGTGTATGTAGGTCTAAGTGCTTTTTTACAACTAATTTTAGGCTGACTCATGGCCCAACTATTACAAAAACGGTCGTAAAATCAATTTTACAAGCATTATTTTACTAAGCGGAGGCCCAACTTAACGACACATAAAAACTCATTTAACCACAACAGGTGTATGGGGGCTCTAATAACATTTTTATAAAGCAACCGTAAAATCAATTTTACAAGCACTTTTTCGCCGAGCGAAGGCTTGAGTCGCATGGCTAAATTCTGGGAAAGCCTTTTGTTTTTCTAAGAATTAGCATATTAGACAGGAAGTTGTTAGGGGATTTCCCTTTCGATTTAGTCATCAAATTGCTATTGTTGGTGATATGACAGTTGCGTGAATTTATTGTAAACATTTGGAGTAAAGTTTGCTCGAAAAATCTATTTCAGATTTTATAATGTCCGTAAGCATTGCGTACGAGGACGCTTTTCATAAAGAGGCTAAAAAATCAACCGTAAAAACTATTTTAAAAGTATTTTTCGCCGAGCGAGGGCCCAACTCGACGGCCTTGGTATGATCTTCTGGTTTCCTGTCGTGTGGCTAATTCTGAGAAAGCCTCTTGTTCTTTCTAAGAATTAGCATATGAGCAGATGGTTGTTTGGTGATTTCCCTTTTAAAATGGGTCATCAAATTGCTATTGTTTTCAAGTCACCTGATGTTTTTAGCCAATCGCAAACTTCACATTTTCGCTTCACAATTGTGAAATGTTTCAGTGAAACTTGAATAATTTTGTGAAGTTCGTTGTGTATCCTGTAGAATGTTTAAACCTTAGGGGGTTTCCCTATGAAGTGGCTGATGTATCAGTTACACGTTGTATGGTTTTTAAAGGAAAACCATTAAAAATACCAGGATCAAGAAACCGAAATGAAACACCTTCGGTCAGTCAGGCTCCGACATTGAATCGCGACGTTGGATATGAGCTCCTTGCGATCTACCGGGACATTTTGTCATGTGATACTTTATCAACTTAATTATGTGACAAAACGTCCTACACCGCTTGACAAAGATTCTGAGACGGAATCAAAAGCTTATATTTAAGCCTTTTTGTTTGATACAATATGACAGGGACAAGGAACAATTTTTTCTCTAACATATTAATGTATATCATCTTGAATAATAGTATAGAATGATGTGTGATAATGACGTCCATCTCGCATTGAGGGATTCAGAATTTGTTACTTGCCCGTTTTGTGACGAAGTTGAGATTAACAAACCAGAAAAAAACAAAAACAGTTAGCATGCTGCAATAACAGTGATATTGTGACCAACAGAGGATTGAAAGTTGGCAGAAGTTGTGGTATTGTGAGATGTTATGTGTATGATAACGGCTTCATCGCTTTTCATGAGAACATGTATAAGATAAAGAGGAAGTCAATTTACAATAGGTAATACCATATTGATAATTTATTATTCAAGCTATGTAGACACAATTTGGCGGATGTACATAATAAGTATAAAATATTATCTATTTTCAAGGAAATTGATAACGTGTTAGCTTTATATAAACAGGATAAGAATGAATTAGTATACAATACATTACGAGAAAGTTGTTTATTGTGGTTGGGTTACCATATAAAAAGATACGAATTACAAAATCAAAGAAGACGTTAGCCTGATATGAATCTTATTGGGAGGAATTGTATACATCAGCCGGTAGTGTGATTCAAAAGATTATAAAAAAATTAAATAATTTGTCATATTTTGTGACCCATTTATCGACTATAGGTGAATTGTCTAGTATAAAGTCGTCAGTGAATTGCATTTTGATGTAAAATTCTTGTGCATTGAATACACCTGAACGTAAACAATCGTTTATTTCATTTAAAAGATGGCCATTTGTTTGGAAAGGTAATTGACATTGATTTAATTTTTCAACATTTTTATGTTTCACATAGACTTCTATCAATACGGAAGCAGCTGATACAGCTATCAAACTAACTGCAGCTGTAGGTATTACAGTAGTGATGCCTTCTGTAGCAAAAGCAACACTAGTCAAATCACCAGCTAGTTTCCATGTTTTCAATCTTTTGTATGATTTTGTATAGCACCACTGTTTCGTGTGATAAACATGGTAATAAGCTTTCATTTCTTTGATTCGATCTTCTAATAATTTATCTGATATGTGGTTGAAATCGATAATTTCTTCATGTTACATTGTTACCTCATTGAACCAGGAATAAATTAATCCAGATGCCTGACCACAAAGAGGGTTTCTTCTTATGTTATTAGTACTTAATTTTCCAGATAATGGATAACAATAACCTCTGTCCAATTTATAATGCAAATAGAATCCTCCATAAGCGTCGTGTAAAATCGAGTGGGCTCGTAAATAATCAATCCATCCGAATAATCTTTCCAAAAATTGTGTCAGTTTGCTGTTATCAGGTCCTATTAACCCCATATTATGGTCAGTCAATTGGAGAATATCAAATACTGATAGACTCATATCAAAATGCTTATGGTATAAATATTAGTATGCTTAGGCTGATTTCAATATATTGTCATCAATATGAGTATGTTGTTTCTTTGTTTCATCTAATAAATATTTGATATATCTTATCATTACTTTCATAAATAAATGGTATATTATTCAATCCGTTCTTCTGATGACGCTGAAATTTCTTTTTCAATAAAAAGTTATTCTACAATTGCTTTCATTGTCCAGCTTTTGGAATGTCCAGCGGAGTATATATTGTATGTATGCATGTCTTTGGCGATTAAGAACTCAAGACCTATAAAAGCATCATGGACTAATTCGCTTTTAACATTATGATAACGATCGGTTCACTCTTACCATGAATTTAAAATAATTACTTGGCTCAAATCTTCAAGACCCAAATCATCTTTGTCAAGAAGCTTTATCCATATATGATTGGTTTTCGGCCAATGCGCTGTTTTATGAAATTATTAAACAATCCTTGACATAATTTGTTATTCTTGATTCAGTGGATTGAATAGCTTGACTAATCGATGATGCTATTGTGCTTTCTATTGGTTTCATTTGTCCACTACTGGCGGCATAATCATCTTAAAAACCATTTTTTATGATGAGATGTCTGTCTTCTGTGTCTATAATTCGATTATCATTGACAGGTATCGATTCTTTATGACTGTGGTTAGTTCCTAATTCATAACTTACGTGTATTCTAATTTATTTCCGTCACCGCTGTTATATAGTTACCGTTTTCATCTAAGACAAATGGCATATATGATTGTCTTATAGCATGCTGTTCACCACTGCGATTATTCTTAGTATTACTAGTTTGTAGTTTGATGTAATTAATGTGAACGCCGTTATCAGAAGTCACATGGAATGGTGTTTTGAAGTACATTCTTGCATCGACAGTGCGTATGAATAACTATCTCCATTGTTTTGTGATACGAAAGCTTTTGTAACGGCGTCATTGTCTTGTTGTGGTAATGCAATATTTTTCAATCGTTTGTTTTGTAAAACAATGTCGACATTGATTTTAATCTGATTATTTTTATATTGGAATATTTCATTATCAGTGCCATCATAAACTCTGGGATAAACATTATCAGACCAATCTTTTATGCCATATACTATCAGATGAGCTTGTACAGGATCTGCTGTAGCGGTGTCATGCAAGGTAAAATAAATGTTCTCTGGTGTATGTTTGGATCTATTATTGATTTATACTAGTAGTTTGGAATAATTAGTGAAATCTTTACCCACTTGTTTATGGATATATGCCGTTGTTGCTTGGGATGAGATTTGTATATTAGTCATTTCAGGTGGAAAAATTCAAATATCATAGTGTAAGTTCCTACATCTTAAGGATACAAGTTGAACCCTAATCTGCTTCGATTATCTTTAGAACCAGCATCTTTTTGTAAAGTGATACCGTAACCCTTTTTGTTTTGATGATTTCTTTCATTAAAATTTACAATACCATTGACTACAATATTGTATTCACTTGATGACTCATATTGGTCGATCAGATATTTGAATGCATTTTTTTATGACGTAATGCCAAACGTGATTGGGATAGTGTATCGTCGATATATTTGTTTCTGAATTGCATTTCCATTACTGAAAGGTGTTTTTACATTTTGTATAAAATTATTATATATATATCAAGTGTTCCATCCACCAAGTCCCCACTTCTACTCAAAGAACCATTGGTAACTGTTTCATGCTCTGTTTAATCCACCATTGATCAGTATCCAGCGTTCTACACGACATCGGTATGTAACTCGGTCCTAGTCTAGTTAATCATTAATACTAATCACATACATATTGTAACATCCTCCCTTTCAAAAAATGAAAAATTGTCAATGTCATTTGAGTTCAGAATCAATGAGTCCATCAGACAAATCTGTCAGATCAGTAAATTCAAAGTAAGACAATTAATAAACGATAAGTGCTAATCACTATGACAACAGTAACGAAAAACTTAAAGTCATATGAGTCTAGTCACAGACATAGTCCTTGAGGTATGCCGGGCTCTTCCTGATTCGCTGTGCCTCCGACACTGTTCATGGATGTTCACCACTCGAGGAGGTGACTGTTGAGGGGTGCTGCTTTGGCAGGGCGTAACCGCTGTAGTAGTAGTCGCTTCTTCACCTGCGCTGGCCATGTCCGGTTCTGGCTCTGCAATTGGAGGTTCAGCTGGCCGTTCAGACGTTTTTCGCAGATGCTGTCGGTTTCTGCGGTAGACTGCTCCGTTGTCCGTCTCAACGGTATACGATCGCTCGTCAAGCCTTGCAGTAACTTGGGCTTTGCGCCACGACTTGTCGCCAAGCTTGAATGGCTTCATTCTGACTACGTCACCTTCTGAGAGGCTGGGTAGATCTTTTGCTGACCGGTTGTAGTACTTTGCTTGGATCTGTTGGCGTTGTCGCAGCTCTTTCTTCTCACTTTCCAGATTTATGGTCTTGGGTAGTAGTAAACTCTGAGCCGTAGGAAGGAGTGTCTTGGTTCTTCGGCTCATCAAACGTTGTGCCGGGCTGGTTGTCATTCCTTGTGTAGGCGTGTTTCTGTAGTCGAGTATGGCAAGGTATGAGTCGGTTCCAGCCTTGATGGACTTTTTCAGGATGCGTTTGGCTGTCTTCACCCCAGACTCGGCCTTGCCATTAGCTTTGCTATTTCCAGGACTGCTGGTTAGATGTTCAAAATCCCACGTTCTTGCGAATTCTGCAAACTCGTCAGATGTAAATTGCGGGCCATTGTCGCTGATCACTTGGTCCGGTATGCCATAGCGGGCGAAGTGACTTTTCAGCTTCAGGATGGTGGTGCTGGCTTTGGTGTTTAGCAACCTGTCCACCTCCCAGAAATTGCTGTAATAGTCTACCGTGACTAAGTAATCTTTGCCATCGAGGGTAAAGATGTCTGTGGCAATCTTTTCCCAGGGGCGAGATGGGACCTCGTGAGACATCAGGGTCTCTTTGGTGTGCGACATGGTGTCGAGTTCTCTACACGTTTCACACGCGGAAATGTGCTGTTTCATTTCTGCAGACATGCCTGGCCAGTAGATACATTCACGTGCTCGCCTCAGACATGCTTCTACTCCGAGGTGGGACGAGTGAATCTTCGCCTTCATGTCTGCTCGAAGATTCCTTGGAATCACGACTGCGTTCCCTTTGAAGATCAGCCCATCTTGGATGGTTAGTTCGTCGCGCATGCTGAAGTAAGGGTGAGTCAGTGCCAGGGCATCTTTCTTGTCTTCAGGCCATCCTACGAGGATAGTCTCTGACAACTCTCTCAGTGATTGGTCCTTCCGGTTTCTGCCCTTATTTCATCTAAACGCTGGTCAGAGATGGGCAGATAACGGACCATGTTGACTGATTCTACGTCGTCTACTTCTGTGCCTTTGTAGGGCAGGTAGGCTCGTGACAACATGTCAGCCAGGTGCATGTTCTTACCGCGCTCATAGTGCACGGTGAAGTTGTACTTCTGCAGTCTCATCATCATTAACTGGAGACGTCGAGGAGCTCGAGCGAGTGGTTTCAGGAGAATCGCTTGGTCACTTTCGATTTGTACATGGCGACCAAACGTGTACTGGTTGAAACGCTCAAGAGAAAAGACAATCGCTAGCATCTCCTTCTCTATTTGGGCGTAGCGGGTTTCTGTATCTGTCAGGGCGCAACTTGCGTACTCCATGGGCTTGCCACTCTGAAGTATCGCTGCCCCGAGGCCACTCTGGCTCGCATTGCACTGTATGGTGAGGTCCTGTGCAGGGTCGTAGTAACATAGAACAGGCGCTTCTGTTACTAGCTGCTGTACCTTTGCGAACGATTGGTCCTGCTCCGAGGACCAGTGCCATGGGGTATCCTTCCGAGTCAGGCGACGAATCGGTTCCATCACCTCTGACAGCTTTGGAAGGAACTTGGCTAGGTAATTGACGAATCCGTTGAGGCGTTGAACGCCCTCAACGTCTTGTGGCCTAGGCATCTTCGTGATGGCCTCCACTTTAGCAGGATCAGGCTTCAGGCCCTTGCTTGTCAGAAGATGACCCATGAAGTTGACTTCGCTCATCCTCAGCTTCATCTTTTCTCGGCTTAGGACCATGCCGCGATCCTTGCACCTGTGTAGAAGATCGTGTAAACTCCTGTCATGGTTTGCGATTGCTTCTTCGTCGGTTCCTCCAGTACCATAGATAAGGATGTCATCCGCGATGCATAGAGCACCAGGTAGGTTTTCCAACGCATGAATGAGGTGTTTCTGGAATATCTCAGACGAGGCGGAGAGACCGAATGGCAAACGAATCCACCGGTACCTGCCATAGGGTGTGGCGAAGGTAGTGAGTACACTGGATTCAGGGGCGAGGACGCAGTGCCAGTATCCCGACTTGAGGTTAACCGTCGAGAATACTCTTGCTTGTGTGAGTTCCGGAAGTATGTCCTCAAGTACAGGAAGTTGATACCTTTCTCTCTTCAAGGAGGTGTTCAACGGCCTTGGGTCGATGCAGATTCTCAGCGCTCCGGATTTCTTCACAGCCACAGCAAGGCTGCTAACCCATGGAGTGGGCTCGTCGATTGGAGCTATGACCTCCAGCTGCTGTAGTCGATCCAACTCTTCCTTCAGTTTGCTTTTGAGTGAAGTTGGGACGCGGCGAGGCGGTGCAACGATGGGAGTAGCACCCTGTTCTACCTGAAGATGAACTGTTCCTGGAAGTGTTCCTAACTCTCTTTGGAACACTTCGGGGTATTGCGCTACTATTTCATCAGCTGTCTGCACACTCTTGACCTCCGTCCTCGTTCGTTCAGGCGGTTCCGTGATCTTGAAGTTTTGTAGGTTGACAGTAATCAGGCCCATCTGTTGAGCTGCCTTCGCTCCTATGAGTGGCGTCAGTTGTCTGTCAACGACAAGGAATTCCACAGAGAACTTCTTTTTGTTCTTTGGATTGTGGAGAATTAATCGACAGGAACCCAGGGGCTTTAGTGTTGTGTCGTTCCACATTTGTAGCGTCTTCGTGGTGCATTCGAGCTCCTTGTCAGCTACAAATTTGACGGGAATGACATTCACCGAGGCGCCACTGTCTACTTGGAACTTCACTTCTTTCTTGTCAACAACCATTTCGGTGTAGATTACTTTTGGGTAATGTTCTTGTGTGACGGCGTGTATTGTTTCCGGTTGTGAAACAATGCTTGTAATGTACTCCACATCACTGTCATCGGAAGATTCTTCTCTCAGGCTGTGTACTTTTCTAGTGGGTGCTGTGCATTTTGCTTCGAAGTGATTTCTGCCACCACACTGTACATTTCGCTCCCCACGCTGGACAGTTGCCTTTCTCGAAGGGATGAACTTTGCCGCAAAATTTGCATGTTTTGCTTAGATTTGTTTCCGGTTTCCACTCGCGGCCTTTCTTTGACTTGTCATCGCGGCGTTTTGGTGACGGGTGTTTATCTTTCACACTATGTACATCTTCGCTCTGAGCGCCAGAGATCGTTTTCAATTGCGAATTTGTCGCTTCAGAACTCTTGCTAAGATCGATACATTTCGGGAGAGTGAGCTTCCTTTCTTGCAGGAGTCGTTTGCGAGTGCGGTTGTCTCGAATACCAAGGACGATCCTGTCACGGATGATCGAATCACGCATGCAATCACAGAAATTACTTGTTTTCGCGAGTGTGCGAAGGGCGGTGACATAAGCATCAATGGTTTCGTTTTCACTTTGATTTCTAGAGTTAAAAGTGTACCTTTCGAAGGTTTCGTTCAGTTCGCCGATGGTGAACTCGTCGAACTTTTCCATAATCTTCACGAGGTTGTGTTTATCTTCAGGGCAGTCGAATTGAAAGCCATTAAAAATCTTTAACGCTTCGACGCCAATATAATGAAGAAACAATGCGACCTTGTACGCTGGCGGTTTCGAGTCGAGTTGAGCAATTACCATGTAGTTACTCCACATTTGCTTTCACACTTTACAGTTGTCCGCCATGTTTCGAGTCGTCACTAACTTGCCAGGAGGCATTATTCCGGCCATCGCGCCGAAAGAGGGTTGCTGCACATTTGCAATTAATCCCGGTGGAGCTTGTATATTTTGCGAAGATCCAGCTTGTGATCCAGTTGGTGGTACTTCAGGTACGGCTTCTGAGTCAGACATGCTTACAGGCTTGTTTCAGCTGTAGTTCACGCGACTCCGTAAGTTGTAGGCGATGAATTCGTTATCCTATTTCGCTGCCACCATGTTTCATGCTCTGTTTAATCCACCATTGATCAGTATCCAGCGTTCTACACGACATCGGTATGTAACTCGGTCCTAGTCTAGTTAATCATTAATACTAATCACATACATATTGTAACAGTAACAGCTTCAACATACCTTTTATTTTAATGCACTATCAAGAGGATTGATTGTAGTTCTCAGATTGGTTATTTTGTTGTTTCTTAAATTTAAATTACCAGTCATTGGTATTGAACCGTCGTTTTTGACGATATTTAATGTATCAATCGCTTGTATTCTGCTATTTCATTATCAAGATATTTTTTCGCAGTGGCTTGTTTATCGACAGACGGCAACAAAGGTACAAAAACTTCAGTTTCAAAGGTTATAAAAATCCTTTCACCGTGTTTATCAAATTTTAAACTTAATTCTGCAACCCTTACTGCGACAGATTCCGATTCATCAAATTTCAGAAATTTAATCGTGTAGCGGCATCAGCTCCGTTGTTAGAGAGATTCGTGAAACTCAAAAGAAAACTAAATGACTCACAGGTTCCACAAGGCTGAGAGGTTTATTGTGCAAACTCTTTCAGCAATCCTGTGCAGTAGGACGTGTTGGGGCAAACGCTCTAGCAAGTTCTAAGTTAAACAGCAACTATTGCTCCCGTTGTTCCCGTCAAATTTTTGTGAGCCTTATGGAAAATTGCACACGTTTTGGCGGTTACAATAGGGAAAATATCTAAAAATACTACGAAACAAAACTGAGGCACGCGTGTGCCCTTACAAATCGAATTCCCTCTTATATATAAATCACTACCAATCGAACCACCAGTTATTTTGTTTTAAAAAAAATTAGTGTCAATGGTATGATTTGTCTGCTGCTTGAAACCCCGAATTCATAGCCAACTGTTTTTCTGATTTCTTTGAATCGATTCATCATAGCGGAGCTCCGCCGCGCCGAAGGCGCGCAGAGCCCAATAGCTATTAGAATTTGGTAACTTGTGAATGCGAGAAATTTTGGTTTGGTTATGACGTCACTTTTGTCGCGGTTGTCTCGCTCGAAAGTCGATTTGCCAGACGTTATACCGCCCGGACTCACGTCGATTCGCACGATGTCGCGCGATGTTTAAAATAATAAAATGGAAAACTTACATTGGAACAAATAGCTATAAGACCTACACTATAAAACCAGGGGAGATACAATCTGTAAAAATTGTACAAAAAAACTAAAAGAGGTCCTTACGTTGAGGTGCCGAGTTTCTCCAAGATGTTCGGGATTTACCTACAAGATGATTGATAATGATTTCAAGACAAAAAGCTGGCATGTCGATTTGTAACAAATATTATTTCATTGATTTACTTTTGTTAGCGGGAAATTTTACCGCAAAGTGAAAACTTAGAACTAATTATGAAATTCATATGGAATTTGTGAATACGGTGTATTAGCATGTTGTATTTCGTCATGCGAATCGACGCAAGTTCGGGCGAAACGCTTTCCAGCGATTCGACTTTCGGGCGAAACAACCGCAATTTAAGTACCACAGGAGAACTCAGGTTGTGTGAAGCTGTGCTGCGATCGTGTTGCGACCCTTGTTTATTTAGCGGAAAGTTGCTTTTAAGAAAAACACAAAGACACTTTGAAGACAACAAAATACAAAGTCAAGTTATTTAACCGACAGCCGGAGAAACAGCAAGACAAGTAGTGGCGGGAGCAAACAAATCGACTTGCACATCATCAGAATTTTGAAGTGAAACCATCTTACTCCGACCCGACGCGACGAATCGTAAAAGTTTTCCTTTGAAGTGAAACGTTTTGTTCACTTTATGTAAACAAACGGAAAATCAGGATTTGGAATAAAAGGAGTGGTTATTCTCAGAGGAGGCGAGTATATTCATGTGATTTTGTTGACAAAACTTTGCTTGTTTTCTGTCTTGCAAGAACCTGTTGTTTTGCAGTGTTGACACGCCGCTCAATAAGCTAAACAATGCTAATCTCCCAGGGGTCTTCTGAACTCACTTTTTTTGGTCCATGTTCATTATTTCCCTTGAAGTTTTCTGTTCTAATCTCCTCCAAATTTTCCCTTGCAACAGCGGGAGAAAGAGTATAAATACGACTCGCGGCCGGCGGAAGAGGTGGCATAAACAGCAACCGAATCTTGAAGTGAACTAACTTTACTCCGATCCAGTGCGACGAAGCATTGGATTTTTCCTCTTGAAGTGGAACGTTTCGCTCACTGAACGTTGTAAAACGAACGAAAAAATCATCCGTGGAATAAAAGTACTGGTTATTCTCAGAAGAGGCGGGTATATCCATGTGATTTTGTCGACAAATCTTTGCTGGTTTGCAAGATATCGATTTCTTGCACTGTCGACACGCATTTAACTTAATAACTTTAGAGCAGTCTTTTGAGCTCATTTTTTTCGGGCCATGTATATTTTTTCCCTTGGAGTTTTATTTTCTAATGTCCTCCAATTTTACCTTCTAACAACGAAAAAAAAAAAACAAACAAACAAGACGACTAGCGGCGGGAGAACCAAATGGAGTCTTTTAGAGGCGGGATATCATAAACAGCGGCCGATGGAAGAGAAATCATTTTACTCTGATCTGACGCGACGAAACGCTCCATTTTTCCCCTTGAAGTGAAACTGTTCGGTTACTTAACGTTGTAAAACGAACGAAACATCGGCAATGGAATAAAAGGACTTGTTATCGATACCCAAAGAGGCGAGTATTTTATTTTTATTTTTGATTTTGTTGACAAAACGTTAATTTGCTGTTTTGCAAGATATTGATTTTCTTGCAGTGTTGACATTGCAACTTGTTTAACTTAACTTACTGCCAACTTCAGGGCAGTCTCTTGAGCTCATTTTTTTTTTGCCCATGTTCGATATTTTCTTTGAAGTTTTTATTTCTAATCTCATTCCTTTTTGTCTCATTTAAGAAAATTTGATTCTCAGGTAAAATAGTCAGTCAAACAAACGTCTCCTAGCACTGTATCGTTAGCATAAACTAATGACAATTTTTTCTCGCATAAATTTATAATTTTTGCATTTATTTCTGACAATCTTCACAGAGAACAAACACAAATACTTAAAAGGATAGGATATGTCTTTTCAAAGAACGTTAAAAGCGAATGTAAAATTAGTCAATAGAGCACCTCATTTTCATCAAAACATCAAGTGTACGCCCCGCAATGTAATATTTTGTTTTGCAAATTTTTGAAGATCATCGTTTACTTTATTTCTGTTCTGATTGCTATCAATTATTACAGCTTTTTTTTTTCATTTATTACTCCAGGATACATGTATATTTGAAGTCTGTTTCATGGTTAGTGTAGCCTTTTTTTCTAAGGATAACAACTCAGTGACAGTTCGCCTCGATCATCTTTAAAACTAAACAGAATAATAACAGAAAAATACTTTGAGCGTAAAGAAAACTATCAAAACTCGAAAAATAGCCGATCCTGTCCTGAATTTTACCTACGGTGTGCGTAATATTTTGATATTTTCTTGGACCCCCCACTCACATCCATGTACATGTATGTAGCTTAGAATGTCACTTCTGTTGAAATCGGTTTTTGGGGGTTCAAGAGGATACCTTAATAATACTACCTTAATGTGCCTTATTGTATAACAGATGGTATTTTTATTTGCAGGAGGCTGACTAGAATTAAGGTTTAATTTTCAAGCGGCAGGGGTATTTTGCAGAACGCCAAACGCTGAATCCATAGAAGTCCTTTTATGCAATGGCTGCCATAACAATAAATAATTTAAAGCTAACCGTCTGTATAATCAGTGCTTAGCCCTATACAGTAAAGAAACGTGATTAGACCTTGATAACTTTGTTCGTTGCTTAATGCTAAACTGTTATAGGTGGCGTAAAATTCGACATTCGGTATTCAACGTTCTGCAAAATACCCCTTCCAGTTAAGCAACGAACAGTATTATTTAGGTCTAAGCACTTTTCTATACTATTTAGGGTTAAGCGATTTACCAATTGAGTGCAAAGCGTGTCCACTTCTAGTGCTGCATTTTTTTTTTGCCGGCAATTGTAAAAGTTCACACTCACTATCATCATTCTCAGTCTCACTCAGCATCCCCACAGTTTCACTGTACCATGTTTCACCCACAACAACAGTGTCATATCCACCTTTTTGATCATTATCATCAGATGTGGGTTTGTTAGCTTGTAAAAGACACTGGCCTGGCACTTTCATTGTCGCTAATGTCTATCCCCTTTGCTTCTTGTAGATGACTGGTTATTAGCACAATCTTTTCATTTTTCAATTTTTTTCTTGTATGGAAGGGAGAGTTTTTGCAACTGAGTGTCAAGTTCAAAAACATAAAGAGATTTTAACCCTCCAGATAGTAGTAATTCTTTCTAACTGTTATCCTTGTTCTCGGTTTCATCGCTTGTTGACGGTTGTTTGACTTTGCAAATCTTTGGGAAAATGGATATGTTTCGAATGGTCTAGGTGTATTTTAACTAGCTCCTCAAAATCCACAAGAAGAAAAGTCTGCAATTTCTTTTGCTGTGTTCAGCTTTCCTTCATTGAAGGAATATGGCATAAAGTCCTCAACAGTATTGGTCATGCTGTTCCATCTAAAGAAGTAGACGGAGATTCAAAGACATTTTAATTTGCACCTTGACTTCTCTTTATCCGGGAAAGGGCATAGAATTCTGCCCATCATGAAGCCATTCAACCATTTGCAAAAGAAGCGCACTGCTGCTCTTTCTTAACATTGCAGGTGCCTTTGCCAAATTCTGTATAACTCTAGCCACAAATATTATATTAAAATAATTATAGCCGGGAACATGTTTTTTTTTTAACTTTCAGATGCTTCCATGTAATCATGATAAGCTGAGTCCTGTTAAAAAAAAAAAAAAAAAAAACGCCTCCTCCTCCCTCTCTGTTACAAATGTTCTTATGTAATCTGACAACAGGTGCATTGTCAATGTGCAACGCCATGTCATGAGCTACCCTCCATGCATTTCTTTCCATTCTTTCTCTTCGTAATTTCATAGTGAGCTAGTCACAGTCATCTTCTAATTTTCTTCGTCTTACTTGTCATGAAATCTTTTAAAATATTCCATTTTATAGAACCGAAATCAACAATGGCACCTCGGCCGACTGCAGAATTAGTCCTTTCCAGCCAGCTTCCCCCTGGTCACTGCTTTCATATGCTCGATGAATCCTGATGCGGTAATCAGACTTGCAAATTCTGGACAATTCGGCATCTCGGAACCTGACCTCATCAAACAATAGCATTGTCCAAAACGTGAAAGGAAAAAATTTAAAAATCATCATGGGCCCCCTTCTGCATTAATTATGAACCCTTGCTCAGGAGTGTTTTAAGATTTGCCACTGCCTAGGCACAAAGGCCATGCACAGAGGGTGTAACCTTAACTGGCAGGTTTAGATCTTATTTTTTAGCTGTAACAAAAAGCAAATTGGTGTAAGCTTATTTACAATCACAGATCAGGACAGATGTGATGAAAACACAGTATGGCTCATGAATCACTTTGTTAATAGAAGTTCTTGTTGAGGCAGTTTATAAACTTGTAAATTATGCATTCTTGTGTAAACGTTTCTGTGCACTTTCCCCATCTTTCCCCATCAAGGGATAAATCCAGTTGTGTATTAAATTTCTTACCTTTTGATAAATGTTTATGGTGGCAGGAGCCAAATTGAATGGGCACTCGCTGAGCATATAAATTTTTTCTTCAGCAGTAAAGATTTTCATTAGTTGGCCAGGCGGGGCTATTGCTGTAGCCTGATGTGTACAGAGATTGGCCGCTAAATGTCTGGGCCTACAATAGCTCTGCTTACAAGCAACAGTCAGCACTGTCACTCAATCATTCTTGTAACTATTCAATTTATAAAAAGGCTACAAAAATATGCTGAACAAGGGGCATTCCCTGTGTACTTTAAGACAAAACCTCACCTACCTTCAGTTATACATATATTTTTTTTTTCGCAAAGCCTGAATATCACCTGTTTCGCATCTCTCAACAATCATCTCATGGCTGATATTCAAGCCATGTTTAATGCAGCCAGACCCTGGCTTCTGGTGATAACTGTGATTACAGACAATAGGTAAAACTTCTTATCAGCCATCTCTTTTATTGAAAGAAAAATTTAAAGCTTGGTAGTGGGTAATGAATTATGAAATGTGTACAGTTATTTATTTTTACAGCGCAATGTCAGTTATTTGAACTCTCATTTTTTTAACACTCCCAATTCTTTGAACAAATAGTTGTTAATTTTCTTGGCTTTGGTTCAGTCAGTTTTTTGCCTCCTAATTTTTGAACAAAATTCAGTTTCGCTAGGAAGTTAAAGAAAATGGTACTTCCACTGCAGTGATTGTCACATAACATTATTACACAAATGCTAATATACAAAGTAAATTGTTTTCTTCTACTTACTTTTGATTATCCAATAGTAACTGTTACTTTTCATGGGTTTTGTGACCTCAGTAACTGTAGTAACATGAAGTCCTAACTGACCGCTGACCGGCGATAGCGATCAGGGAGTTGTTGTGCATTGATTTGTGCATGCGGTATGAATCGGTCGTATTAAATCATGTTGTGTTTATGCCTGTGGTCTTGGTACTTTTCCGAACTCAACAGTAACCAGTGCTACAGTTTTCTACATCTTACTACTGCCGCTGCTCTAACATTTGTTTTGTGCTTTCTTTAGACTGGCCTGAACGTCGAGCAATCATTCCAGCTGATGATGCAACAGATCCAGCGAATTCAGCCATCGTTGTTACAAAGAACAGTACCCAGAAATCCAGGGAGCAAACCGGCCAAACCAGAAAAATGTCTTTTACTCTAGGATTACCATTTAAATAGGATTCATTTTGTAGTTTACATTTAGGAAAGGCTATTCAACATTGCCGACAAGATATAACGGACTCAACATGGTGTCAGAAGCGAGATCTTCCTTCTAACCTCAGCTGCTGAGATCAAACCAGCCGAAGAAACGATCGAATAGACGGCTTAATCGGTCAAAGTGCACGTGGTTTCAAACAAGATGGCGGAAAGCATGCCATTCGCCAGACCGCCGGAACCGCTGGAAATTTCGACGGGAAATCATGCTCACTCGTGAGGGAAATGGAAACCGAGACTCTAAAAGGAAGCCCTTCCATACAGTTGGCCGAAACTGTAGTTATTGCAACCGCCAGCACCCCCCTGGAAGGAGAAACTGCCCAGCTGCAGATACACGATGCAGCAAATGCAATAAAATGGGGCATTTCCCTATCATATGTAAGAGTGTAATAGTCAACCAGGTTCTCGAAGCTGAGAATGACCTAAGCCTCACATTTGTGGGAGGGGTAACCACACCCACATGTTCCAATATTTCCAAATCCGAACCAGCTGCAAACCCTCAAACCGGTAAGTTCCGACGCCGGATGGCATGTCCAGCTCAAGGTCCAAGACCAAGACATGCTAACATGGTGCATTGACACAGGAGCACAAGTGTTTGTGATGCCTGAAGCCATCTACAAGTCATCTAATGGGCCGCTTTCAAAATCCGACAGAGAACTTTTCGGAGCAGGGGATGTTCCTCTGGCGACCCTTGGATGTGCAGTCATGAACCTCACTCTAGCTGGAACAGTCATCAAGGAACAAGTGTACATAGTCAGAGGGGCATCCAAGTTGCTTCTTGGAATACCTGCCATCCGAAGTCTTGGCCTTATCCATGAAATCCCAGGGATATACAGTGTCAAAGCTGTTCATCTGACGCCTGATAACCATACACTCCGATCAGGGACAAAGGAGGACATTATCAAGCAGTACCCAACACTCTTTCAAGGCCTTGGCAAACTGTGGAGGGTCAACATACAATTCGTTTAAAGGAAGGGGCCACACCCTTTTGTCTGACCACTCCCAGGCGAGTACCACTGCTACTTATGGAAAAGGTGCAGGAAGAGATCAAACGTATGGAACAACTGGATGTTTTTGAACCAGTAGACGAGCCGACAGGATGGTGTTCGCCGATTGTGATAGTGCCAAAGGCCGACGGAAGGGTACGGATATGTGTTGACCTCACACGGCTTAACCAAGCAGTTCGCCGAGAAGTCTATCAAATGCTAACAGTTGAAGAAACGCTGGGAAGCCTTACAGAAGGATCAGTATTCTCCAAGCTTGATGCTAACTCAGGGTTCCACCAGATAGTCCTAAACCCAGAAAGTGCCAATCTAACTACCTTTATTACGCCTTTTGGCCGTTACATGTTTAAGCGTCTTCCCTTCGGCATATCATCAGCTCCCGAGTACTTCCAGAAGAGGATGGATAAAGAACTCTCTGGAATAGAGGGGGTCAAGTGCCGCATGGACGATATTCTAGTCATTGGGAGAGACCAAGCGGAACATGATCAGCGACTTAAGCAAGTCCTTGACAGGCTAGTGCAGAGTAAACTCACGCTCAACCTTGAGAAGTGCTTATTTTCTCAAACCAGGCTGCAATACTTGGGCCAGATCATTGACAGTGAAGGAATCAGGAAAGATCCCTCAAAGGTTAAAGCTATCACCGACATGGCAGAACCCCAGAACATTGCAGACCTGCGACGTTTCTTAGGATTGGTCAACCACCTAATGAAGTTATGTCCAGATCTGGCTGAGAAGACGAAACCCTTACGAGACTTGCTCAAGAAAAAGAGAGCCTGGGTATGGGGCCCAGCCCAACAAGTAGCCTTTCAACAGTTGAAAGCAGACATGGCATCCGAGCATGTTCTTGCACTGTACGATCCAGAAAAGGAGACCATGGTCTCATCTGATGCCAGCAGTTTTGGACTAGGTGCAGTTCTTATGCAGAAGCAGCCATCCGACGAAATGAGGCCAGTGGCCTATGCTAGCAGATCAATGACTGAGACAGAGCGTCGTTATGCCCAAATTGAAAAAGAGGCTTTGGCTATCACATGGGCACTTGAACACTGGGCAGAATTCCTGATCGGAATGACATTTAAAGTAGAAACAGATCACAAGCCATTGATTCCGTTGTTTTCCATAAAATTGATAGACGAGCTTCCGGTGCGCATACAACGTTTCAGGATGGGACTCATGAGGTTTGACTTTGCCATCGCGCATGTTCCTGGTAAACTCCTGTACACAGCTGATTCATTGTCACGATCCCCCCAGGAAGGTAAAGCCCAGGAGTTTAAGTCATGGAAGGACCTTCATGATGAAGTCCAGTGCTATGTGAATGCTGTACTAGTGACCTTACCTGCCTCGGACCAGCGGTTAGATGAGATACGTTCTGAGCTGAAGAACGACGACACACTCAAAACCGTGATGCACTATGTTCAGCATGGGTGGCCGGAAGAGAAACGAAGAGTCCATGGGCCAATAGCTAAATACTGGAGTGAGCGTGGCAACATATCCCTTCACAACGGGCTACTCCTGAGAGGACGACGAATCATTATACCTCCAAGGTTAAGAGCAGATGTGCTAAGGCGTCTACATGATGGTCATCAAGGAATTACCAAAACGCGTGCGAATGCAGCCTCTTCGGTGTGGTGGCCCGGGATCTCCCAAGACATCACAAATGTCGTGCAAAACTGTGCCATGTGTGAGAAATATCGCAGAGAACGCATTGAGCCAATGAAAGGTACTGAATTTCCGGATCGACCGTGGAGCAGAGTCGGCGTAGACTTCTTCCAGCACAAGGATAAACATTACCTCCTGGCTGTAGATTACTTTTCAAGAGATGTAGAGATATGTCGAGTGTCCAAGGATGTGAACTCTGCCTAGACTATCCTGCAGCTTAAAAGGGTTTTCAGTCGTCACGGGATTCCAGACATCTTATTTACCGACAATGGCCCCCAGTTTGATTCACGTGAGTTCACCGCCTTCTCCACTAACTGGCAGTTTCAGCACATAACCTCTTCTCCGAGATATCCCCAGGCCAATGGAGAAGTGGAGAGGGCAGTCCAAACTATGAAGATGGTCTTAAATAAGAGTAGTGACGAATACTTGGCTCTCCTGAATTACAGAGATACTCTGTTGCATCACAGTTACTCTCCAGCACAATTAAGCATGGGTCGGAAACTACGCACTAGAGTCCCCTGTCACCCAGATAAGCTGAAGCCAGAGACCCCTAACTATGATCACGTCAGAAGAAAAGAGAAGGAATACCGAGCAAAAATGAAGTTCGATTATGACCGGAGGCACAGAGTAGTAGAGGGAGAGGAGCTGTCATCTGGTGACCGCGTTTGGATCCCTGACCTGAAAGCAGAAGGGACAGTTATTACGCAACACGAATCTCCAAGGTCCGTAGTCATACAGACCTCAAATGGACAAGTGAGAAGGAACCGGAGGATGACACGAAGAGTTCTTGATGGAAGACCTCCAGCCTCACCCCAGAATGAGGGCTTTGAGAGTCACGAAGCACCACCAACAAGAGAGATGAGCCCAGAGGGGCAAGAAGACTTCGGAGAACTGCCTGTCCCTGAGGACCAACCAGCAGTAAATAAGCCCAGACAGCCTAAAACCGCTGCTGACTCGCCTTAGACCTAGAGGAGCTCTTAGAAGACCAGAAAGACTTATTGAACAATGCTAAGATTAGTATTTATTTATGACTGTGGAACTGATGTGCTTATTGACATTTAGTTAAGTTAAAAAAAAAAGGAAGATGTAGTAACATGAAGTCCTAACTGACCGCTGACCGGCGATAGCGATCAGGGAGTTGTTGTGCATTGATTTGTGCATGCGGTATGAATCGGTCGTATTAAATCATGTTGTGTTTATGCCTGTGGTCTTGGTACTTTTCCGAACTCAACAGTAACCAGTGCTACAGTTTTCTACATCTTACTACTGCCGCTGCTCTAACATTTGTTTTGTGCTTTCTTTAGACTGGCCTGAACGTCGAGCAATCATTCCAGCTGATGATGTAACAGATCCAGCGAATTCAGCCATCGTTGTTTCAAAGAACAGTACCCAGAAATCCAGGGAGCAAACCGGCCAAACCAGAAAAATGTCTTTTACTCTAGGATTACCATTTAAATAGGATTCATTTTGTAGTTTACATTTAGGAAAGGCTATTCAACATTGCCGACAAGACATAGTAACCGGTTACTTCTCCTACATGGGAATTCTTACTTAGTGGAGTTAAGTCGCCCATGCCATTGCTCCAATTTTACATACAAGTCACTATTATTGCATACAAGACGCATTATTGCATCTGTTTATTTAAAAACAGGTACTTCTTTTATACGGGTATATTTTGACATTTTGGGCGAGTTAACATCTTTGCGAGCAACTTTAGAAAAGGAGAGTTTGTATGTAAGCTAAGTAGCCGACATTCTACACTGCTTGTTTTCACATTACGTTATCAGAACTTGCCTTTCTTACGGATCTTCATGGGCAATAGTTATCTTCAAATTTAGGCTTTGTTTGAAAATTATAGTGTCTCGTCGTAAGCCGGACTTTTCTTTTCTTTTCTTCTTTTTTTTTTTTTTTTTTTTCTGGTCAACCAATGGTACTTGAGACGAATAGCCAGTAGCAGGAGACGTATTGCTGGTTGGGTTTATTCTGAGTAAGACTCATTTACGCTTCAGAAACACGAGCCAAAATTACCTACGAGTCAACATTGTACTGCAAAAAAGATTCTCTCGATTTTCCTCGATATAACATATACTTGCGGAAATAAATAAATAATTGTCGTTAGTGTGTTTGAAACCCCAGCTAAATGTTCAAACATTTGAGTGCCTTTCCATGTAAGAATGCTTAGCACTCTGCTCCCCATTATGCTGGACCAACGTATGTTGGTTGAATGCTTTGTGATCAGGCAATTTAGCTCGATGATTTAATTTGCGAGTAGACCCTTGCTTTTTCTTGGGGATAGTAAAGCGAGCCAGCGTGAAAATTGCTTCCCACGAGGCGACGCTTTTTTTTTTTTTTTTTCCATGGGCGCGCTCCACTTAACCATCCCTGGGAAAAAAAAGAATGCTCACAGTCAACAACGATTTTGCTGGAGGCAACAATTTTGGCGGCGTTCACATTGAGCTTAAACACAGCATGATTAATGAAAATTCCTCATAGCAACCTTTCGAGTCAAAGTAGAATCCCGTTGACTTCAACTCAGAAGGGAAACAAAAATAATTCGAATAAGCGGAATTGGTGTTGAATTTTAAGTTGTTGGAGGCTGTGCATTGTTGAAATTATATGATTAGTTTGGATGACTCACGTTTAAAATTGCGGATAAGATAAGAACAGCATTAGGGAAGACCAAACCCCAAAATAAATGGTGGCCTCTGCCTGCACTCCCCTTTCTCAACCTCAAAAGATGGTCTCTTTTTTGCGTAGCCACTCCTCTATTTAGCAGTAAAAATAACGACGAGATTAGAACCTCACTTTTCTTGTTTATCTAGCAATCGTGACTCTTGCTAGCTAAATATTTCTGTGTCAACTCAAATTTGAAAGCCAATAAAATTGTGTTGGTAATGTTCACCGAATAGGTAGTGTGTTCTATAGCCCCTACTCCAGACAGGGTGGATCTTCGAGCAAACTTGTTATGACCAGTTCTCTTAGTTAAGTAAACGGGATTAATATAGTTTTGTATCAAAATAGCTTTGATAAGTCAGTGTGTGAGAAAGCTAATATGTATATGTAATTGCATGAAGCCGAGTAGAATTAAGGATTAATTTTCACGCGTATTTTAAAAGTTTTCGCAAATTAATCCTTAATTGTACGAGGACTCATCGCGATTCCGTGTTTATTATAGAGTGCAAAATTTTCTTAAAACAACGCAGCTTCACACACTTGAGTTTTCCTGTATTGCTGCGTACGGACGTACGGTTGTACGGCTCGCATTGATGGGTTTACCAATTTCTCTTGGCTATGGCGCGCCGCGCAGAGCTCCATTATCAATCGCAATGGAACCAATTTAGTGAAAGTTGTGAAAACCAAGACAAACGAATAAACCAGTGAAGTATCGGAAGCCTTGTGGACTTTCTTGTCTCATTTCCATGTTTAAAGCTCGACAAATATATTTCAATCGTTTTGATAGGAAAAATATTTGTGGATAAACTAATTTTTGGACAATTTGTTTCGGGGCAGTTTCGTTCGCACCGCCCGGCTCCCATGCAGTTATAACACACACAGAGCTTAATCACGCTCTTAAAGATCACTGCCAAGCAACGTACAAGGAGTGGTTTTCCTGTGTTCTCCTTTTCTTGACGTTTATTTAGATCTCAAAAGGAGCAACATTGACTGAGTTAACTATTTTAAATATTTTTTTGGGACACGAAACTGCTCTTAATTGAACTATGCTCTTGTAAGGGAATTCATCACAAGGGTGAAGTGTAGCCTTCCACGCAGTCGTGTTTTAGGGGATCGTATTACCTCCTTGTGGGGTGGAGGTAATACGAGTCCTCTAAAAACGACTGCGTGGAAGGCTAGGATGAAGTGATGATAGGAAGACGACCATCGAGTAAGTGACAGCATAGGCGGCCCAAGCTCGCGTCATTACTGGAGAGCGTTTAATAATTAATTACTAGTGGGACGATGATCTTTTGGGTGCAAGCGGTATTGGGTTACAAGCAGCCTTTGGGAATTTAAACTCGTTATAAGACTTTGTATGAGAAATAAAATACTGTTGATTCTGAAGTTTAAATAACGCTAAATTTGACTGTCATTCAATAAAATAAATAAAACTGACTCACCTCTGGTGTATTCTTGTGCGTTTGGATACTATTTTACCGTTACGGGCATTCTTTGAAATCACTGTTATTTCCTTCATAAAACGGAGATATCACGGTCATTTTCGAGTGGTCGCTTCACCTTTTATGACATGTTTTGTACCTCGAGAAAAACTCACAGAGTATTAAGATTTTGTTGTCTGTCGGATATCCCGACGTGTCGCCTCGCCATCGGTCGCTTATAATAATAGAGCTGGCCGAGATGTCGCTGTGGGGATGGGGTAAATGCTGTACATGAAACTGAGTGTACCACATCGGGTAGAGTTAATTTGACCACGGACCCAAGCCCCGTATCCATTTTCAAAATCACCAGCTCACGAAGAAAAGAAGCGATCGTGGAATCGGAAGCAGAATATGCCCATTTCCAGCAAAGTGCGTGGAGTGGTCAGTTTATTCATTTGTTTGAAGGAAAGTTAAATTAAGAGTTATTTAAGCTTCAGAATCGAACATTTACCAAACATCTGTTCAACTTTTTTTGTTGAACGTTTGTTGGGCAATTAGCCCATTCCAATATTTACCTACAGTATACATAATATTTTAATACATTTTTTGGAACCCTCCCCCCACCCATCCCCTCACATAATCTTGTAGCTGAGAATGTCAGTTCTACTGAAATGGTTTTCCGTACTCTCTTGTATAACATGTAGTATTATTCTCACGAGGCTGAGTGGAATTATGGATTAATTTTCAAGCGCATTTTAAAAGTTTCCCAAATTGCGCGACAGGGCCAATTTAGGCAGACTTTAAAATTAAAAGTAAAAATAAATCCTTAATGTACCAGGAATCATTGCGATTAATCTTGGAGGGCAAAATTTTCTTAAAACCATCAAGGAATTTGTAAAACAGTCAGTAAAGCACTCACCGTAAGCAAGCCGAAACAAACGAATTATTTTTTTTTTCGTAGCGTACAAAACAAACAAAACTGACGAGAAGAGTTACCATTACACAGATGTAATTAAAAGAGAATACAAGTTTAATTCAGGAGCAAACTAACAACGATAAAAATTAAGGCGAGGCATCAATTAATTGTTCACCTGCGTTGTGAAGCTTCCTGCCCCTTGAAAATAACACGCATATAGATAGATTGACAAAAATAGCAAACGGCGGATCCAAAGAAGGAACTCCCGGAGTAATGTCTTCCAGTGAATTTGACCTGCTCCTTCCTCCCAGCTAAAGGACACTGTTATGCTCGGTTATCGTTCGTTGTAAGAAGAAGTAACGAGGTGAAAGCACTTGGTCGCCATGTCGACTGAATTCAGTTTCTCAGCTAAACAACTATCAATCCGATCCAAGTTTTTAGCTTTGACGCAAATAATATTTTGATGTTTTTTGTAAGAGACACAAAAACTTAACCTTTACGAATTTCATTTCTAGCTACAGCACTTGATTTCCATGTATTTTTGGTACAAACAATCCGGCTTAATTAAAGAGTTGAACTCCCATGAACCTCAAAGAACTCGTTGTTTTTGGGCACAAAATGAGGAAACCAGCAAAAATGTAGACCTGGTGTGCTTAGCCAATAAGGAACGATTGTTTTCGCTGTTCGACCAATCAGGAGAAAGTAGTTTTGCCCTCGGTGAAAGGAAAATTAAGAAAAGTGCCCTCTGTTACAACAAATCAGCATTCTTATCGTTGATACATATACTATCATTCATTGCATAAAATGCACTTATTTTATGCAAACATTTATACATTAGTGAGACAGGTAGAATACTAGGCGCCTGATTTTGCGAACATCTTTAAGGCGTTGAAAGAAATGACAAGGAGAAGTCAAAACCAGTCTCTACACACAGAAACTTTTCATGTGAATATTGCAGCTTCAGGTTCACCGGCTTTATTTAAGGCTTCTCTTATTTTACAAATTATCTTCTTTAAGTTCCTTCAGATATATTACCAAATGTTACTTGAAAAAGTATTAATGGAGCCTTTTGTACACACTCCAACAAGCATGCATGGTAACTGGGCAAACGTTTTCTTCTTTTAGTTCTACAGTTATATTACCAAATGTTATGTAAAAAGCATTAATGGAGCCTTTTGTACACGCTCCAACAAGCATGCATGGTAACTGGACAAACGTTTTCTTTTTTTAAGTTCTACAGTTATATTACCAAATGTTACCTAAAAAGTATTGATGGAGCTTTTTGTATACGCTCCAGCAAGCATGCATGGTAACTGGGCAAACGTTTCCTTCTTTAATTTCTACAGCTATATTACCAAATGTTAACTACAAAGTATTAATGGAGCTTTTTGTATACGCTCCAGCAAGCATGCATGATAACTGGGCAAACGTTTCCTTCTTTAATTTCTACAGTTATATTACCAAATGTTGTCTCAAAAGCATTAATGGAGCCTTTTGTACACGCTCCGGCAAGCATGCTTGGTAACTGGACAAACGTTATCTTTTTTTTTTTTAAGTTTCTACAATTATATTACCAATTTTATCTTAAAACACTTAAATGAGCCTTTTGTACACGCTCCAACAAACATGCTTGGCAACGCAACAAACGCCAAAATAGGGTTTCTAAGAGGCATTTCAAATGTAATCCAGCCAATAAACGGATAGATGATCAGATACTGAATTACAAAAACCCAATTGTTCCGCCACGGTTGCAAATGACATGTAGGTTGGAATTTCATACGAACCTGAGCTGTTTAATCAAGTTATTAACACGGTCTTCACGAACTGTTAAATGCTTATTAATTCCTACAGTAGAGCCTCTGCCTTGAAAACCTCACATAATGCGGACACCTCTGTATGCCAGGCGGGCCGGATATTACGGATAGTTAACTTGCTCCCAGTAAGAGCAAATGAACATGTAAACTCCCCCTTTATATGACGGGCAAATTCATAACACGGACAATCCGTTCAGCCTCTTTTGGTGGATTGAAACATTTTCCTGTATAACAAGTATATCCAATTCCAACGGCTGGAAACAAAATGAGTCCATTAACACTATCAGTTTCATATGCAATTATGCTTCTAGTAAGTTCTCCCTCCGTTTCTGTAGGAAACATACGTATTGGCGCATTTGTGCCCCTTGTACGTACGTTTCCTAAGCAAATCTCCCTAGCCATAAACCTCATTTAGCGTCCGTTTCTGAAGGTAGTCACAGTGGCTCGCTACAAAAAAGCAGCTTCATTGGATGTTTAACTACTAATCACTCACGGCAATATGTTTTGTACCGTCTTGTTTCTATCAGTCTACAAATCACTAAATACGTATCAAGAAATAAGTCAAAACTTTCCTTATTTTATATTGTTGCTTAAGGGTAAACAAACACCTACAATGAGCAAATGGCTACCTAAGTTATCTATTAATGGGGAGCTTGAGTAGCGACGACGACGACGTCAACGACAACGTCAGAAAAACAATAGCTTTAATTAGAAAAAAACTTTGAACGTGCATAATACACTTCGGTACATTTCTTTGCCTTCCTCTGCAAAACAACACCGTAAAATGACCAAATTTAAAGTTTTATGGAGAACGTGAAGGCATGTCTTGACGATTAATTTTGTTTTCTCTTTCTGAACTTTAAAACCGCTCGCACAAAGTTAGCTCCTATAGTCCGGCCACATTACACAACATCACGAGGTTTTTTTTTTTTTTTTTTTTTTTTTTCAGAAAACACTAATGTAATTTTTAAGTTTCACTTTCGTTGGTGTCGTCGTTGTCTCTGCCGAGGTCCCTATTTTCTCTTCTACACCGTATCGTTTCCTAGGCAACATTAAGGGTGCAGTCTGACCTATGTATAAACGAATCAATATTCACTTTAGTTGATAAATAACGTGAATCAACGAACTTACTGAATTCATCTACTGAATCTTTTCCTTTTTTTATTTTACCTACTAAAGCTTTTCTTTTCATGCTATCTACTAAATCTGTTCCTGTTATGTTATCTACTAAATATTTCCTAGCTACTAAACGTTTCTTTTTTCATCTACTCAAGTCTTTTCTTTTATGTTATCTGCCAAATCTATTCTTTTTATGCTAACTACTAAATCTTTTCTTTAATGTTATCTACTACATCGTTTCTTTTAATGTTATCTACCAAATCTTTTCTTTTTGTGTTATCTATTAAATCTTTCCTAGCTACTAAATCTTTCCTTTTTATGTTATCTACCAAATCTTTATCTTTTCTTTTAATGTTATCTATTAAATCTTTTCTTTTCATGTTACCTACTAAATCTTCCCTAGCTACTAAATCTTTTCTTTTTATGCTATCTACTAAATCTTTCCTAGCTACTAAATCTTTTCTTTTAATGTTATCTACTAAAACTTTCCTAGCAACTAAATATTTTCTTTTAATGTTATCTACTAAATCTTTTCTTTTTATGTTATCTACTTAATCTTTTCTTTTAATGTTATCTGCCACATCTTTTCTTTTAATGTTATCTACTAAATCTTTCCTTTTTATTTTATCTACCACATCTTTTCTTTTTATGTTATCTACTAAATCTTTCCTAGCTACTAAATCTTTCCTTTTTATGTTATCTACCAAATCTTTTCTTTTAATGTTATCTACTAACTCTTTTGTTTTTATGTTATCTAATAAATCCTTTCTTTTATGTAATCTACCAAATATTTTCTTTTTATGTTATCTACTAACTCTTTTCTTTTTATGTTATCTACTAAAACTTTCCTAGCAACTAAACCTTTTCTTTTTATGTTATCTACTAACTCTTTCCTTTTATGTTATCTACTAACTCTTTTCTTTTATGTTATCTACTAAATCGTTCTTGTTATGAGCCATTTTTCAGGCGATTTACTCTTTTGGAAGGTAGCATCCCATAACTCACTAATTAGCACGCCACAGAGAAGGTATATTTATTATCCCCTAATGTTTGCTTTTCCCTTTGTTATTTATTGGGATTCGCTACTATTAAAGTTAATCATCCTGTTGGTAATCATAATTGTACTAGTTAGAAATAATTAGGATTCACTTATTTTATTATTGAAATTATTTCACTTGGACTTCACTAACTGACTCGTAATTCAGAACAGCAGCAGTTAATAGGTATCTATGTCTCTCGGATAGATTGTTTGTAACAGCGTTGGCAATGTAACCTAGACCACGTTCTTTCTACGTACTTAAGAGCGAATGTCCATTAATATCGAGCAAAATCAAAAATTCTCGGTCACGCTCAAAATTTAATTTTCAATGCGCTTTGGTTTGTTGGTAGGTATTATCATCTTAATAAACATGGTGTAGTTCGTTTTTCGAAATCCCGCCGGAATTTTCAAAAATTTAAGAAAATTTATTTTGGCTGTCGGCGGTCTCAAAGACACGAAAAGCTACAAGCAAAATTGGCTGGTCCGAAAACTTGCTTCGCGTACGAACAAAGTAATTTTTATTCAAACTCTGTAATCATGAATAGATTGAAGTGGCCTTAAGTAAATACTTTGCAGGAAAATTTCAGTTCTTACCACGATCTGAAAAGAAAGCTTTCAATATTTAGAACGACTTTGTACTTCCCGCTACGCGAAATACAATTTTATCCTGGAAACGCGAGGAAGTATTTAGCCATGTGGCACAAGCTGATTCTGTCTGAAATTCCAGCTGTAGGCAAATGAGATGATATTCTAAAACATAAGTAAAATTCGTCTTGGGTAATTTTATCTACGCTTTGTACGAGCGACGTAAAGTTCGAGAAAATCTTCTAAAAAATCGCATCTTGGAGTAAACAAATTGCTCCCCGCGATTCTCTTCTCGCTGAGATTTATTTTCCACCGCACTGAAAACTTGCATGTAATTTCAAAACAAAGCAAGATAACCACAACGTACCTTTGCTTAAGGTCTTTGCAGAGCTTCTTGTGTGTTTGAAGGTATATTCAAGGAAAATAGATTGTGGCGACTGCGATAGAAAAACGTTGACCGACTTGAGCTACATTGTATTTACTTTATAAAAGTTACGACTGGATGGGCACGTGGAATTCGCACGCAAAATCTTCTAAATTACTGTCCGTGAAGTGCAAGATATCCGCAGAAGGCCGTCAGTGAAACTTGAAGAACCATTTTTGCTTACTTTCAAGTTCTGATCAGTTATTATACCAGAATTGACAGAACTATTTCACAGAAGACGAGTGGTAACACACCAATTGCGGTGTCATGTTTCATTGCGTGACACTAATTCTATACCGAGGGAGGGGTAGGAAAAATAGGGTTTATAGGTCATGGGCTTTTGCGGATCACACGTTGGGATTGATTTTATTCCATGCACATGTACACAATTCTTTCTTGCAAGACGATTTAAAAAATCTGTCTCTTGTTATTTTAAAAGAATACATCTAACATACTGTAGCAACTCTACACAGGCAAGGCCCATGGTCCCAAAGGAAAACCTTAACGGTATTTTACTGAACTCATAAGAACAATGAGCTACCTGAAACGTCTCAAAATTAACACGTGCAAACTTTATGCATCACTATGGCAGGGGCAATCTTTGCAGTAAGCCACAATCCTGTCAATATACGGGGCCTTTCTTCGCTTTGTTATGTCAGCTAAAGGAATCTCAAAGTGCCTGCAAATGTCTTGGAGAACAGGTATAGCGAAATTTGAAATCTTCCCGTTCTTGATCAATTCACACAAGTTATAACAGTCATAGTATATGGGATGGGAGATTGCTAATTGCCCAAGAATATCGCTTCGTAAACCACTAAAAGCATCCTCATTCTCTGCTGCTTCTCTCTGATTTATGTCCATGTCACTGTCCTCCTTCTCGCGCTCGTGGTCATTTAGAGTGCGTTTGGAAGCTAACCTTGAAAAGTAGCTTGCAACCTGTTGGCTTGTCAGGAACTCGGAACTTGTAAACAACCGCTCTCCGTCAAAATTCCTTGCAGTCATCATAGCCTTAGCTACTAACGCAGGATCAGCTTTCTGGCCGGTAGCCTCTCCGATAGAGAACTTAGTGAACAAGTAGTTTTTCTGTTTATCTGTAAAGCGTTTTGTTCTCCGACCTTGACTTGATTTTAGGGCCCAGCCCATCGGTAAGCTCGGTTGTGCTCCACTGTTAGGAAGTGCTGCTGGTGGTAGTTCTGGGAAACCTCCTGATTGTCCCTGTAACCTGTCTGAATATCCATGCGCTGCCTTGTCTAATAGGGTCTCGTGTTCAAGCGCACGCGTGTGTCTACCGCAGTCCAGGTGGTGTTGAAGGGCTGAGAAACGCTGATATGTTTTCATACATCCTTCTTCAGGGCATGAGTACAGACAGCTCAATTCATCTGCTGTCTCCTGACATTGCTGTAGTGAACTCTCTTTGGGATGACGGGTCTTTCCCTTCGTTGGTATGAAGTGTGCGTCAGACAGCTGATCAGATTCAGCGATGTCGTCACTGAGATCGGGGATGGTCATCTCATTTCCTATGCCCGTTTTGGATAACGGAACTATTTTTCCAGGCCCGATCCCATACGCCCTCCACACCCGTAAGTGGTCTTTTGTATACTCGATGTTGGAAATAGCACTAACACCCTCCAGTTTGGCACTTACTGGTCGAGGGAATGTTGGAGGGATTGCTAATGTTGCATTGACACCAGGTATTCCACCAGAAGACAACATTGCAGCTACCATTTCCCGCCCAGTCTCGATGTTATTGCCCGTATTCAGGTGGATTTTCATATGCGATTTGATAGAGGCCGCCTTTCGATCGCAAGCGCCTTTACCACCTTGCGGATCTGAGAAATCCATGCGTCGAACAAACACACCAGTGTCTTTGCCAATTAGGCTTGCCCCTGCGATAGACGCCCCACAGTGATAACACCCAGCGTTATCTTGACGGTAGTAGACAGATTCCAGATTTGGGAGCTCTTTCTTCAGTTTTGATACCACATCCTTCATGATGGAGAGAACGGTGCAACTATCCTGATTGCAGCTCTGAAATACGTGAACGAATGTCATTGTATGGAATTCTTGGTCGAGTGCAGCCCTATGGATCGCCACTGTAATGTGCCACGAGATTCCTCGTTTTCCAAACCAATCGGTTTGGCTTTCTCTGTATTTCCTGGGAAGAAACTTCATGGCCCAGTCTTGAACCAGAAGTACTGATGTTTCCTCTAGCATTTCAAGGGCATCGGTGCGTGCTTCGTCCTGGTTAACGTTTCTCAGAATGTGCGCTTTCCATGCATGTATAGCTTGTTTCGCTTGGCTAGTCACGAATGCCAGTTCCTCAATAACGTCAGCATTGTTGGCCGGCATTTGCGAGATAGCCTCGTCGATGTTGTTTAGCACGGTCTTGAGATTATTGCAGCGATCGCATAGGTCAAGATGCTTGTGACTACATTTCGCTTGAAACTCAGGATCGTTGGGATCGCTGAGGGCGTAAGGCCTACAATGGTCGGGGATGCATGATTCTTTGGAAATGTGTACCTGTTCAACAATGATTTCAAACAAACAAATTAGAAATTCCAAAGGACTTACAAATCCTTAAGTCTAGCTTTACTTTCCCATGATTAAAGCTATGTTTAACCCTTTTTAAGTGCAGAATATATGTACAAATTGCTGCCTTATTAGTTATTGTCTCGGACAGGTAACCTAGTCTTTCATAACATCAGTAATAGTTCCAAATAATCTTTAAAAAGGCGCTTGTATTGCAATATTGGTAGCATGCCCAAAAATTCTGGCGTGATAAAAAAAAAATTAGGGAATGCCTTATTTTGGGGCTTTAAAAGAAATTTCGTTCCCAGAGCTCGAGTTACCCTTGCTCAGGCGAACGTGAAACAAGGACCTCTGAGTTACGCCGATTCCGTCACGACACAAACTCTTTCCCGAGGCTGCGTTCTCATTCAATCAAAACCTTTATTTAATTAAACACGATGAGGGTTAAAGCTAGGTAGCTTGAGGGGTCGTGCATAAAAAGCGTACCAAGGTAGCTGATAAAAGAGGATATACAATTTCACAAATGATTCGACTAAGATAAGTTAACAACGCTAAAGTCTAGACTAAAACACTTAAAAAAATTCTCAAAGCACTTTTAGATAAGATCTTCTAAACAATGTCGCAGGTGTTTCGATAACGAAACGATCAAAACATCAAAAAATTCTTTCTGTACAGGTTGTTAAAATCAGTATCTTCAATCGTATTCGACATGTGAATCCTTTTAATAAAACTCTCTAGGGATACTGCGTTGCAGCACTCCTGGTAAAAGGTTCCATATAATTGCCCCTCTGTAGACTATTCAAAATTTCATGATATTCGTTTTGAGAGATGGGCTAACTAGCAGGTTTTTTTTTTCTGAAATTGTACGATGGTCAGCAGTATCTGCCTTTAAACCGGAAGCCAGATCTTGGCATCGGGGTTTTGATTAGCCTAGAGCCGGTGGGCGTGTGGCCTCCACTGGCCTAAAACGCGCGCGGGATCTGGGGACGAGATTGGTCATGAAAGGATTTTGTTCTTCCCGTCTTGCTGCGCATGTGTATGTCTCTGTACAAGCAATCATCTTCAAAGCCACATAGCAACATCGCGGGTGTTTGAAATGGTCAGTATGCTCTTGCTCCGCCATATAAGAGAAGGACATTGCTCCAAAACAAACATAAAATGTTAATTATGCCGGCTGCACTTTTTTTAGAAATACTCCATACAAAAAAAGCTGTACTCGTAGTGGCAAATTATGCCAGAATTGTGCTAGCACAATCTCAAAGCCTAGATATCGCGACATTACCTTATAATCACTCTTGAGGTAACGTTTTGCTGATTTGAGAAGGTCCGTTTGCTCTTTCACCCACGTCATTCCTTTAACATCTCCCAGCGTCTCCAAAGACGTAATCAAGTCGTCAAAAGCCTGGGCACCTAATAAACGTTGATGATCATAATTGCTTAGTTTGATTAAACAGATTCGAATAACTAAATACTTTATTGGCCTCTCCCCGTGAGGGGTTTCTCGGGGACGATAAAACAGAGGTAAAGAAATACTTTACACACAACATAACAGGACTAAGAACCCCAATTGGTGGTTTTCACCTCACATATCGTCGGCAAGTAAAAAAATTAAATTCTCAGCCATTGAATAGATAAAGTCAAGAAAATGATATGTTGTAGAAGAGTGATACATAAACAACGTGTGAACGCCACAGAGCTTTGCGATATCTTATAATCGAGTTATTCGAGAAAATGTACCACGGAAAATTAAAGAGTTTAGCATGGGACGCCATATTGGTTCCTCATCTGAGGGGCACCAACATGGCGGGCCGGATACCAGCAAAAACATCTGGAGTTTACCTTGGCTATTTGAAAGCCTTTCTTCTCTCTGCTGAACTTTCACGCACTGACATAGACGCTTCTATTACATGTTAGCTGATCAGACCTAAAAAAACACGCGGCAAATCGATGTTTTCATGTACGTGACATGTTTAGAGCAGCAATCCTTCTGTCACGCACTGTGCAAAAATCTAAAATTCAAACTGCTCTATTTTCAAAACAAAGAATGCTATCCTGCTGAAAACAAGCAAGCCGATAGAAATTTATATTTTCTTTTATCTGATTGAGATAAAACGCAAAATCGTGTTTAGTTATGAATTTCAGTTTTTTTATCACGTCATGTGAAAACCAACAATTGGGAGAGGGTCTGTCAATTGGCTATTTACAAGCGTTACAGAGGAGATCGGGTTTACAGATAAACAACTCCAGATAAAGGTATTCAGTGGGACTTCAGCCCGAAACCCTTGATTTCAAGTCATCACCCTAGGTCTACCTAATTACTCTGACACGCCTTCTGGATAAAAGCATATTCCCATGTACAAGGAAGGACACATGCTAATAAAAAGAGGTAAAAACCTGTTGCACTGATGTAATCTAGTCCCTGCAGTGACTTGCGGACAGAGGCAGAACACACCGATAAGATTCTCAGCAATGTACTGCGACTTAATGGCGTGAGCCCACATTCTTCAGCATATGTTTGGTACTGTGTTACTATGGATTCTGGTATCATGAGACGGACGACATTCGGCACTGTAATGACTTGTTTTGACGAGAGCTTTATGTTTTTTTCGCCGAACGGCAGGTCTTGAATAATTAGTGGACTTGTAATAAAATCCAGAAAGTGGTCCAGTTTTGCCTGTGATACCGCCATTCTTGTTCGTTGCTGAGGGACTTCTGGAACTCCTCTGCCCTGGGCAAGGATGTGCTTTCTAGCAACAGTAAAGCGATATCTTGATAAGTTGGGGATCCATCTCAACAGGGTGCGATATGAGACTTTGTCTGCCATTATGGACAAGATTTGCCGTTTAGTGTCCCATCTATTAGCGTTTACGTAGCACTCCGTCAATGCCTCCATCAGCACATTGTCGACATAATCATCCTCTTCACTTGAGTTTTGGGGCTCTAAAGGCTTTGAAGCAATGGCCTTCCACAAATGATGCAGCTGATTAGGGGCAATTTCATCGAGGACGGCAGTAACCGCCTGTCGCGCCTTGCGCACGTGGCGACGTGTGGTTCGTTCACTCGCATCCTCCCACTGCCTCGTCATAACACTTCTCACTGGACTTATATCTCTACTTCCTAGGAATGCATTAAGCTTGTCGAGAGGTTTATCTGGAGCGCTTTCTGCTGGAGTTCTGAATGTGGAGTCCGTAGTATTGAACCTTGTTGGGGTGCTCTCAGCGACAGGACTCCTGAAGGTAGTGGTGCTTGTCTCCGCATTCTATGACAAAAATAAAGGTACGTAGTTACCAGATGCGCTCTTTATCTGCTGCGTTCAAGTGTAAGCTCTCATCTAGCACGCAATGTCTTGTTTCTCAAATTGTCAAATTTATACTAGAAATCACTTTTCTGTCTGAAATCAGTATCCAAAATCCATATTCCGGGTTTTGGGTAATCGAGGCAAACTCTTCCTAGACGGTTAAGAATCAGGTAAAATATCTCTACTG
This sequence comes from Pavona decussata, assembly GCF_977016875.1. NCBI lineage: Eukaryota > Metazoa > Cnidaria > Anthozoa > Scleractinia > Agariciidae > Pavona > Pavona decussata. The sequence goes on along the minus strand of NW_028145626.1, from coordinate 467,473 downwards.
TGCCTTTCCGTCAATTAGGATATTTCATACGGAAGAAATTAAGACGCGTCATATTTTCTTCCGTATAAATGGCCCTAACATTAATTAACTCCCAAAAAAGTAGGAGTTAAAAAAACTCTGGTACAGCTTGTTGGTGTAAACCCGCAAAAGACACAATATATTTCTGCGGGGTTGCTTGTTGTTGCCACTGATTACCCATGACCACTGTACTTATCAGTGACATATCCAGCGTTGCTTACCAGACTCAAGTTTCCTATCTGTGAAAGTGAGAACTCACTCTCGTCCACAGTCACTTGCGGCTGCAACTCCCTCTTAGGTTTCAAAGTACAAAGCATTTTTCTGCATTTTGGGCACACCCCTGGAACAAGGAAGGGTAATCAATTCGTAAATGGCTGGCATCTCTCAAGTAAGTATGTTGAATTAAATAAACCTACTTGGCAGCCGCACCCCATATTAGTAGGAGATATTGAGAATGGAAAATAAATGCTCGGTTGTAGAAATAACAGAAATATAAAACTCAACTAAATATTAAAGCAGAAGGTTTCAATTTCACCTGATCCCACAGGAAGGAAAGTACCACTTTCCTTCAGCACGAGCTGAGAGTCAGCTTTACTGAGCCCTCTCTCCGCTTTAGGTTTCTTGACGACGTCATCACTATGATGCGATAATATGACGGGTATTCTGCATCTCTCATTGGCTGAACGTCTCCATCCGATACCAAGCGCTGCACGATGTGCAGGACATATCAGCAGTTGAGATATGTTTGCTGGAGTAGAAAAGATGGACGCCCTTGACAAGATTAGGTCCACTTCATTATCGACGTCACTCAGCGTGAATGCTGATTTATGAGCGCTTATATCCCTATCACAACTAAGCAAAGGAACACAATCGACTGATCTGCTTCTATCTTTTGAGTCTGAGCCACAATGGCCTCCTGTAATCGCAAGAAACGAGCAGTCACTGTTCATAGCTCCAGAGCACAGTTCTTTACATCTTTACAGCCCGGCTACTTACTGCGAAAAGGGCTTCCTCTTAAAGATTTTCCCACGCAAGGATTAAGCAAACAAATTTCAAATCGCGAGCGTGCAGTACATTAAACCGCAAGCGTGCAGCAATTTGCAGACTCTATTTTTAAACTTTTGTTCCTAGGTACAAATTCTACTCAAGAAACTAAAAACTGTCGTCAAAGAAGCGGAACGAAACCTGCAGTCTAAACCTGCCAACAAAAATGAAGCTTGCAAACTTGTGAACTTGCATTCATAGGACAAACCTCCAAATCCCGGCGGCGAATCCATAGGAAATTGCTTTGTTTATTGTTTGTTTTTCTTTTCTTTTACTCTCATCGCAAATATAAAATAATCATGTTAGTAGATAAATGAACCAGAAAAAATTATTTGCCGGCATTTTTCTCTCCTCATTAAAAGTTAGATGCAATTAATAATTGTTCGCATATTGCTGTCACGGTGTTGAGTGTGTCACGCAATAAAATAATTTTCCGTGGGAATACCATTTGTTTCATTCATAACACACACACAAAAAAAAAAAAGGGAGGGGGGAACGACGAGGTAGACTTGAGAAAACTTTCAATAAAACCGGTAGTTTTTCTTGAATTATTGAGAAGAGATCTTCAGCTGTCAATTTGTATAAAGAGACCGACTTTGGCGAGGATTGAATTTCACGTTGCCATAAATGCAGGTCGACACTCGCCACAGCTCATTTTTCTTCAATATTCCTACAAACGCACAAGATGTTTTGCAAAGACCCTAAACAAAGGTAGACGGTCGTTTTTTTTTTTCTATCTTTTGTAATTGTGTTCATTAAGTTCACGGCGGTGGGAAAATTGCTGACCAAAAACAGAAACGTGTCAATAGCGAAGTTGTTTACTCAAGGCCATGGTAATTAGGAGATTTTATTCAACTTTACCTCGGCCGTACGAAGCGTAGATACAATTACCCAAGACAAATTTGACACAAGTTTTAGAATAACATGTTGTGTCCATGCAGGTGGAATTATAGACAGAGCAAGCATGTGCCACATTGTTAAAATCCTCGTAGCGTTTCCAGAGTAAAATCCCATTTTGCACGGCCGATAGTACAAGATGAATTTTTAATTTTGAATGATTCCATCCCAGATCATTATCAGGACTCAATTTTGCTGCAAAATACTTACAAAAGGTCTCTTTAATCAATACATTACAAGAGAGTTTCAATAACTTTATTCCCTGTTCGCATGCGGTAGACATTTTGGGAGCTACCAATTTGGCTACGATTTTGTGTGTAATTGAAGCCGTCATCAGCCTAAACAGATTTTCGACTTTTTTTTCAAAATTTAGGCGGTATTTCGAAAAACAAACAACATCACATTTGTTTAGACGGTAAAACCCATCAACAAACCAAATCTTAGCAAAAACTAAATTTTGGCCGTGACCGTCGGTTGCTTGATATTTCCAGACATTCGCTCTTAAATCATACAATTATTTCAGAGTGGAGTGACGCCTGGATCACGCTTTACACTTCTATCCTATAAATTATATTTAAAAAGTGAAGGCTACGTTTCTTTTTGCGCCAGTGAATAGAAAAGAACATAAAAAAAGTAAAAGAAAACAAAATAAAAATAACAAACAAACAAAAAACAAACACAATCACTACCACAACAAAACAGTTAGAACGTTGGTTGCGTATCATTTACTCAAAGTTTAGTATCGTATGATTTTGTTGGTTTGGCGGTGTGGATAGTGACGACGGTCACATCAGTGTGGGATTCGAAGTTGCCGGGCCGTTCTTCATCTTCTTTCCTTGAAGGATTCTCAGTTGATTCTTTCTCTTCTTTGAGGGTGAAGTTGACCACGCCGCTGTCTTTTATGGCGGTTGTCATGGACGGCATCTCAATTCTACCTGTCTGAAGTTGTTGCTTAAGAACGTTAGCCGCAGCCAATCCTCGAATTTCGCCCTGAAGTTCATTCAAAGGTAACAACAGGGCGAGGCAACAAGATAGGGACCATTTTGGATTTTTGCGCCATTCTTTGACGTAACGATAAATGTAGATAATGTACTGGACTGAAAAGACAAAATAAACCAATTTACTTAAATTTCAATGGGACAGTTAAAGTATCTCTTTCTAGGATTGGGAAATTAGGAATTCGGCACTTTTGAACCTGCCTCATTGGGTATTGAGCGCTTTTACTTATACCTTTTCCAAAAATGGCAGCCGATAAATTATTAATTTATTTTCATGGAAATTAACCTTAATAGGCTGGCTAGCATAGGCAAAATTCAGTAGAATTTTTACTTTTAAACGAGGTTGGTAAGGCCTATTAACATATTTGAAAAGAATAATAAATCGGCCGCCATTAATGAAAAAGGTCTATGCAATATTCGTTGGTCTGCTTCTCTTTTTTTCCTCGTATTCGTTATTTAGACATTAATGAAATACGGAAACTCTCAAATAGGCCTTTTGCAACAGTTGATCACGTTACCTACTTCTCTTAAACACAATGATTTACCTATTTTTAGCGAATAATTTTATCAAAACTGAAAAGAGCGTAAAAAAGAAAATAACCTGGCATGGGAATTGTCAGGCTTATATCTTCGAAAGAGAAATTTTTATGGACGTTCAAAATTAGAAGGATTTGTGTGAGAAAAAGCCAGCTTGCCATCCAGTCACGCTTCAGTGCTTTTCCCTACAAATCAGTGCTTTTCCATACAAATCCTTCAACACTCCGAGAGTCGCAGGAGGGGAAGCCATCAATTTAAATTTCGCGTGCCATATGCAAATAAAGACGTTTTTAAGTTTTCGTTCTTCCCAAAACTATAACAGACTGGAACTGCCTCCCAGAGGCCATTGTTTCGTCAAGCTCTTTAGAAATATTTAAACACAAGTTGTTAGCTTTTCTTAAGAATTAGTATGTAGTTTATATAGTTTTCTTTATCTGACTTTTATATCATTATTTTATATATTGATATATCTGTTTTTTATTCATTTGCTGATTTTATTTATTTTTACGGTTGGTGTGATATCTGATCAGGATTTTACCGACCTAATAACATGTAAATGTAAATGTAAATGTAAATTTTCCAATTTTTAAACTGGCACAAAATCTTTCGCTTTCATTTTGTTGGTCTGAAAATGTATATTCCGGCTAAGTTTGTCACCCTCTTTCTTTCTGTGCGATTAGCTATTGAAAACGTGACTGGATAGCAAGCCTTTCTTGTTTCCATACAAAACCGTACAATTTTTCCAACATTCAAATCGTCCTGAAATCTCAGCCTTAAAGGTTATTGGTCTGAAAATTGGTGTTCTAGCTAGCAAAAACATGCTCTTTGCATTTCTGTAATTCATATAGCTGTAGCTATTGGCAAGTTTGCTAATTTTTGGACACGTGATCATCTGTTGCAAAAGGCCTATTCCTTAGATACATCATGTCCCAGGGAGATTTGTGTTACCTTTTGAAATCACAGTAGCTGAGGATTGGCCAAAATTTGAACTGTCCGCTGAGAAGTGGCAAAGTTTATTTTTTTTTACCTGATAGCTATGAAACGTTCACCAAATGTTACCTGTTTGAGATACCTAACCTTTGTTTGAGTATAGCCATTGTAGATTTTTATTGGGAAACAATTACCCAGTTACAGTGTAGTTAATACCTAGGGAATAAGAGGCTAATGATGATGGCTGTAGCTCCTTAGTTTTGTCTAGAGGTCTTGTGATCGTTAGATGATGATGTCCAGTGTTCGTTAAGTCTCAGAAGAGATTGGAATCACTTGAAAGTTATTTGGAAATGTTTGGATGATATCCGGCGCTGTCGGATCAGCCAATGAGAAATGGCTTAACAGAATGCCGTCACATATATCGTTTGTTTCAAAGAAGAGATAGTATGCATCCGTAAAGGTAAGAAAGAAAAATTGTATTTGCCGTATTTATAGTCAGGCACGCGAAATGCGAAGGACTGGACTGAACAGACTTGAGGTGGCTTACTTCAGTTTTCTGGTGTGGAAGAAGACCTTGAATCAAACTTAAGAAGAACGCTAGGAGGAGTTGTTTTGTAAGTTTTTTTAGCACAATAAATACAATTGAGATACTTTTGATTCAGAAATAAAATTTGTCATGTTCAAAAAGTGTAAAATAGTCTTAAGTGGGGGCCTGGGAACTCCACCTTTTAGAGTTGTCTGGTTCTAAATCTGGCCGTACTACCCTACTTTAAAATCTCAACCACTGTCAGGTAGAAATTTGGCAAATGACAAAATTTTGAAATTTTGCCTTATTTGAAACTTTCTAAAGTATAGCAAATATTTGAATGTAGGTTGTACGGCTAGATTTGTAGAGAAAAATGGTTTTCGCAATCTACAGTAGGAAAGCCATTGTGCATGCTTGTTTCAAGGAAAACCCGGGTTGCAGCGTGCGCGTGCGCTCCAACAGGTGAGCGCATGCTACCTTCGTGTTTAGGGATTTTCCGCAGCTCTGCAAAGGCTTCAAGGCTGACAAGGACCAGCAACCATTAGAAAACACGTTTTATCAGTTTTCAAGCCCAAACATAATTTAGCTACTTAGCACACCTCTGGAACCTACTCGAAATACGGGGAAAATAGATTTTCCCAGAGCCGCCATTTTTTTCTTTGCTTGCGTGGTTGAGAGCTCGCATCGCTTTGCATGCGTGTGGTGCTTTCGTGCTGGGAGAGCGCGCATATTACGCTCGCGTAGTACAAAACCAGCGTCCTGTAGTAAGCGACCAAAAAGGATCTTAGTCAACCACGGCTTTAATGTTGTTTGACGGTCTAAATTTGTCATCAACGTGCGAAAAAGATTAACAGTACAACTTGCATTATTATAGTATTTGTGTTTTCAACACTCGATACATGACACGATGCAAATATTTATGGAATGTTTTATATTATTCAATATCTGTATGAATATCGAATACTTAAAACCATGTTATACTGGGTATCCTAATTTTTCATGGCCATAGACCACAAGAAGAAATGGCATCAAGGGGTTCGCCTAAATACAACGTTCGGTTGAATAAATCGCATGACCGAATTCGTACAGGTTAAGACAATAACATTTTACATCCCTTTACACAACAAGCCATGACGCCATAAAATAAAACCTTTAAATGGGTTTTATTTGGGGTGTCTTGAAAATCTGGAACATGGAACAGTTCCCCAAAGTCTCTCCTGGCGACCAAGCGCTGGCCAAAGAGCCCGAGAACTCTAAGTACGAGATTGGCGGGTGACAAGAACGAAAGTTCTATGCTTGATTTTAGGGCACGTCCCAGAGCTACCGAGAGAGGATCAACATTTTGGAATACTTCAATGATTAAAACAAAGTTCTCCATTGAGAGAAGCTGGATTAAGTCGGTGAGAAGCGCAAAAAGCAAGCCGAATTACGGTATTACAAACATGGATTCGCTTTTAGAAGAAATGGTCGGAAAAAAATTGGAAATGTGTGGTCCCCTGAATGATTCGTACTTGAAGGAGACCGGGAAAGCCATAGGTTCGAAGCTAAGTAGATCAAAAGCCACCAGCTTAGCCAATCCAGTTATTCCTTCCGTTCCTTGGCCTGTGTTCCGCCATGTCCGTACTCTAGCTAGGGGACACTCGGGAGACACAACAGCCTTGAGCCCCTCCCCGTGAGATTTTCATGCAGAGAAAGAGTTATAATTTATGCAAATTCAAATGACAAACGAACAATAAGGATATTGGCCTGGAACAAAGTCAGGCGAATATATCTACATAAATTATTATTACGGATGCCATCTTAGAAACTAAGTACATCACATGACCAGAACAGCGTCGCAGAGGAAAGTCGCCTAGCAACGGGCCATCGTGTCTACACACGGGTATCAAAAAAAAGATGTTCCAATGATGAATTAATCCATCAATCAAATTCACTGGTAAATTAAAAGTGTGTTGATGGTGAATTAAACCCAGAACGTGTTGTATAAGGCAAGATGCAGCAGAATTTCATTCCACCGTGTAAAAATTAAACAAATAAATAAATAAATAAATAAATAAATAAACAAAAACAAAAAAAAACCCTTGAATTTCTATAAAAGAGAGAACAATAGATTTCCCTGTCGAGGAGTGCAAAGCATAATGGGTGACAGTGTTGTCAATATCTTGTCGGCATGGTAACAGCAAGCCACTTGATAAAATTACTGTTATACCAGATTGTAGGCTGATACATCTTAGGAAAAGTCAGCAAGTTTGGTGGTGTTTGCTTTCGTACTTTAAACGTCACGAGCTGATTCTAGATCAGCCTCCCCACCCTCTCTTTCCAGGCTGAATTGGATAAAAAGATGACTTACAAAAAGGCACTTACCAATTAGAAGGAGGATCACTGAAGCATTGGCTCCAACCACCAGTAACTCGAACATGATTTTATCCACGGAATGATCCACAGATGTAGGGATGTTTTCACTGGGAATCTTACTCACGGCTCCTATCCCCAAGTTGATGAAAGTGACCGCTAAAGATGTTAGCATTAACCTGTTATCGAACGGATCTACCATTGGTTTTTTGACGGCAAAGGCAATTGCATAGATACCTGAAATGATGGAAGCGATTCCTGCATAGGACCTGCTCTCACTGCCGATTAGGATTAAACCAGATGTCAGGATAACCTTGCGCATTGTATCAACAAGTTCCCAGTACCATGCAGAAGGCCTGTAATTTTCAAACAGGAATCGTAATCCCGTGAGCAATTCAGCGCTTTTTGCTTCATTGTCGTCGTCGCAACTTTCACCTTCGTCGTCGTTTCGGGTAGTTTGCAGCGCCCTTCGTTGACACAAGAAGAGAGTGAGGAATGAAGCTGCTGGCAGGAAAAGCACGTAACCAACGGCAACGTATCCGACGATAACTAAACGATTGTATCTTGAACTATCACAGTTTATGCCAAAGTCCGCCTTTAAATATCTGGTACAATCGTCCTTTTCATCATCAGTGCAAAGCGTACGACAAGCGAGAGGCAGTACGGCTGCTGTTTTCAAACACGTGCTGAGGTAGGTAACAAACAGGATGAAAAAAGCGTTTCTGTAAATCAACTCTTTCGTCTGAGACATTTTCAGGGCTTTCTGTTGGTCATCCAAGGTGGAATGCAATCTGAGGTATAACTTTCTGATTCCGTAAACACAGATCGACAGGATGATAACTAAAGCGTTTAGCGTGAGTATGGAAAAAAGATCTCCAAATGCATCAATTTTCAATTCTGGAAAGAGACAGTGAACAGGCGCAATCTGGAACACGTTTAACTGCAAAGCCTGGGAATATGTTCCGATGAGGGCAAGAGAGTCGGGCCATTTAACGTATGCAAATGCTTCAAGCAGTCCAAACGTTACTTGGTAAAAACCAATAACGATTTTGAGCCGCCCAAGAACAATGTCCACTGAAGAACGCCCGACATTCTTTTTGCTTTTCTTTTTGCTTGACCATACCACGATAGTGATTATTATGATAATGATCGCAGCTGAAATAGAAAGCTGCCCGATCATCCATTTTTTTGTTGGGCACAGTTCGCAGCTTTTAAATTGCTTGTAGTAGCCATCACTGCATACTTCACACAACGGACCTTTGTATCCAGTGCTGCAGTTAGAATCTATACCTCCAGTACAAGATTCTTGGCGAGGACATCTATGAGGTTTCGGTAGGGCGTGTGGGTACTTAGTTAACGACCGATTGGGTAGCGAGCCATTCGTGTGTGCATTAACGTCAGCGGTAACATTAAGGACATTGCTTGTGAATTCTTTATAGAGATGTTTGTGTGTCTCATTTTTCCAGTTCCACCAGAAACCAGACTTTAAAGTTGCGAAGTCATCAGCGCATTCTAAACCATCACCAGCACATGGTTTGCATTCCCCAAACAGATCTGTCCGATGAAACGACTGCAGGCATTTGCAAGCTCGAAATCCAGCAAATAAGCTAGAATCAGTTCCTGTTAACGAAAAATAAAGTACAGTTTTTAATCTGCTTATCTATGCATGTATAGCTTTTTGGCCTCTGTATCTATTAGTGATTTTGAGGTCGCTCATAACGGTTTGCAGCTTTTCTCTTCAGTTACAATTTGATCGATAAGTACTGCTATTCTTTATCAGTAAATGGTGCAAAAACAGTCAATTTTTCGACTTAATAGGTAACCATAGCAAAAATATATCCGTTAAAAACATCCCTGGTTTTAGCTTAGGTTAGCATAACACAAAAACGAGCTGTATGATTCCAACGTTTTACTATGGAAGTGTAACCAGCATGCCAATAAGCACCTTCTTGCAAACTCACTAAAAAAAGATGTTATAGGAGGAGTTTGGGAGCCACCTTAAATTTTCAAAAATGTGAGGTGAGTTATTTATCGCAGTATAAATTAATATTTCATAACTAGTGTACTGATATGTACTGCCGGGACTGAAAGCCTACCAGCTGGGATTATAAAAGTAAATTTTCCTTGTTGTTTTCAGTTGTTATTTTTTTGTTAAAGTTGCTCATGTTTGCAAATCGTTTCAATCTTTTCCCGTAATGAAAATTGTCCTTTCACATTAGGATATACAGTATGGCGTTTGTTTAGAGGAAGAACGAAAGAAAAGGAAGCACCAACGTTTGAGTATCTTGGCGAGGGATGAGTAAACTCTGCAGCGACACATTTGGTTTTTCATCGATGCGTAGGGATAAGTGAAAGAAGGGACAACGCCCAAAACCTTTCCAGGGTTTCGCATCTAGGACAGGGTTAGGTTACTACATGCCTTGTGTTACGCTGTAGATTTTTAATCCCTTTAAACACGATGGACATTTTAGCAAGATAATGGTACTACCTTGTGGACAGGCTCTGCAATCTCTAGCTCTCTTCCCAGGCGCATCGTTCTCAGAAACAAAAGTTCCATTAGGGCATCGTAAGCAACTGTCACTGACAAAGGCTTCAGTGTCCGAATAATAACCTCCTAAAATGTTAAAAAAAAATGTTAAACCTGAACCATGCTTTCTAGGGTAAGCAGGGAAATGGCGGGAACGTAAAACAAGTGGAACGCGATAAACGAGCAGCTCACCATACTTATTGAGCGGCCATGACATTTTCGTATAACCAAACAAGCAGTTAAAAGGACTCTTTTCTTTTCCTTATAATTTGACTTTTATTAATGCATTTAGAAAAAATTCGCTTCAATCTGTAAGGAAAAAAAATAACGCTTGCGCGCGTTAAGTTGTTTCATATAAAAATAACATGCTGGAGTCAAGAATGCGATTTCTGAAGCACACTAGATAAATTAAAGGGGCGGTATCATGGGAGATATCATGATTTTGGGCAAAAAGTCACTAAATTTAAAACTTTGAACACTGCGTTACAGTTAATTTCAAAATCGTTTATTTAAAGAAATATAAACAGTGAGACAAAAGGTTGAACAAAAATATAGTACAGGCAATTTTTAGTACGTTACGACGGCGAAAATTGAAAACGTCGGCCCGACGTTTTCAAATTTGAACCCATTTTTATTTTGGTCATCTGCCGGTGAAAATATCTGTGGATAGTTTCTTGGCATTCTGATAGTCTTTTTATGGAATTTTGGTCATGATGTCTTGGCTGCTGTCAACCGAATAGCGACTTTTCGATTTCGAATGTGTTGCTAAAAATAGCGTGATCCCTTTAAGATGAAGTTTTTCCAGGATAGTATTCATTATTTTGTAGATTCAATTTCAATAACAATCAAGCATCACTAGAATTAAAAATCTTTCATTATGGTAGATCTGTACATTTTAAAACATCATATCTTTTTTAGTTAAAAAAAATACGTCCATCTTATGAAAAATATTTGAAAAATTGCAAGGTCTTTAGTAAAGAACAGGAAACCTTAATCGTTTGTGGTTTTATATCAGGTTGTCAGTCTGCTAAGTAAGAATATGACGGTTCAAACAGCACGGTGATTTTTCCCCCTCTGGTTGGTGGCAAATTATGATGCCCTATTAACCATGATTCTATGATCATGTCATATCTGTTAATAATCCACTATTTAGTTTTTATCTAGCGCGGACATGAAAATTCTTACTTCCTTTCTAGAAGCGCTCGTACTGTCTAGGTTTCTTATTCAATCGAAAAATACAATCGAATGTTCCCTTCCTTTTCGTGGAGATAGTGAAAATGCCTTATTTTGGAAATCGAGAGTATTTCCGGTTGCGAATGCACATGCATATGATTCACTTTTAGTTATACCGAATGCCATAATTTGACTAGGCTGATTATAGAAAGTACACTGAACTCTCCCTGTCCTGAGAATAAAACCATTTTCTTGCGATAATCTTCTTTTATTAGTGTAACTTATTCCTTTAGTTCTTTTTATTTTAAATCTCTTCATTTTTGGTTCCTCACCTGTCATTCATTTCTAAACATCATTACGTAACATGGAGGCCAACTAAAAAAATCGGATGGTTAACTTGGCCTCCATCCTCAATCGTTACTTCAAAATTATTCAAAACAAATTAAATTTTTACTATACAAGAATATACTTATAACAAGCTAATTACCATGAGGAAATAAAAGTTGTTGTTGTTGTTGTTGTTAGAGAGTAAAGCTACAACTGGCTATCTCAAACTGTTTTTTCTGGAACGAAAAATTGTCTCCCTTGATTGTTGGAGATAGCGGAAGTCTAAGCTATAGACTTCTTGTAGAATTCACTTGTCATAACTTCAATCGGTCACGTTGTCCTATCTGATTGATCCATCCAATTGGCCCTCTCTAAGTATCAAATTTTGAAGCCTTTGTTTTGTACACTTATAAACATAAGTTTTAAAGATATCAATCTTAACACTTTTTTGAAAGTAATTTTCAGCTGGATCCCTTTGAGCGAACGTTTTGCTAAATCAAGGTTGGTTCTAATTAAAATTTATTTTTCGTGTCCTGTAATCGTGATAAAGTGGACTTCAACTCTATTTGTTTATTTGTTTATTTATTTTTCTGAATTCGTGGATGGAATTTTGGCAAGGAAATGACCATAAAAATCGATGCGGCTCAACAGGGTTTTTTGTTTGTTTTCTTTTAATTATCATCACTTTTCAGTGCTATCCATGTCCCATTAGTCTTCCGGGCTAGGTGAGACCGTACGCAGTGAGACAATAGGGACCTTTAGCATTAGATTTTTCAAGGCGACGGCAACATCTGTGACCGATTAAGACTGGGGTGGAGTCTGCGTTTTACCCGCCGAAATAGAAAACCTTTAGCTTTTTGCCACGGCAACGTCTTGATCACTCGAGGGCAAAACCCAAAGGCCTAAAAGATGAACTCAGAACTGATTAAAAAGCATACGGGAATTACTTTTATTTTACTTGGTTATGTAAACCATGTCGTTTCAGATACTGATTTTGTCCTTCTTTATGACGCTATTTAATCCAAAAACCCAGATTTTAGTTACCAGCAATGCGACCCGTTCAATCTCGATGACATCGATTCAGCCGAATGTAAACAGCGATGCCACTAGCTGCCTCCTCCTCTCTATTCTTGGACTTGAATTTTCGTCGAAACAATTCTTAGCGTTCTGTAGCTCCTCTTTTATCTTTAATTCGAAACTGTGGCGAATATCCGATTTAACTTTTCAGCTATCGAGTCCCACGCATTCCCCGGCTGACGCTTCCTTTCTTGAAGGAAAATACATCGCTGACAATCATTCCTCTGAGCATCACCACGTCGTGTTGGTCGGTCCACTGCATCGGCGCTCTTTATATATAAAGAATAAAACAGGAATGATGAAACAAAATTTATTGTCGCCGTACATTTGGGTTCCGTCAGTGCTGAGCTTTCGTTCTGCAAGGCCTTGAGTTCAGTAAAATTTTAGCAAGCTGCTTGACACCACCGAGATTTTCTACTCAACATCATTTTCACTTTTCGTTATCGTAACGAGGTCAAAATTGTGGAAAGTCGTAATACTCACAAGGTTACTCAAAGCCACACCAACAATTCATCTAGAAAGTCATATATCTTCGTAAAAATAGGATTTATCGAGTTATTTTTCCAGATTTTGCGTAAACTTACTCGTGAATGAACTTACTTTAATACAAGCTGTTTGCCTTCGTTCGCATTCCAAGCCATGCCGTAGACCTGAAAGTAGTACGAACAGATTTAACCGATTATTTAGCCTAAAAGTAAACTTAAATTTTAATTCCCTGTTGCCTAGTTTGCGTTAAAGCTTTCGGAAACAAAATAAGGGTGAAATGAAAAATAATTACTGTATAAAAGAAAAAAATGTACTTACGTTTTGTAAACAACGGGAACCTTGCTGTTCCCGCGTCCGCGCGGAAAGGGATGGCTGCCAGTCAAAACGTGAAACGTCTACCGGAAATAAAACTGACTTTCGGTCGCCGTAGCCGTCGCAAAAATCTGAGTTGCTAAAGGTCTCTAATGTGTCACTCTGCTGAGCACGTTTATAACACATGTCATAACCCGGACACAGAGTATTCAAAGGAGTGGACAAACATCTAACGGTGTAATACTGGTGAGTAGCCAGCAAAAGATGTTGAAGTTAGATAGTCCAAATAAATACCAATTATCAGCTGTTTATTTCGAATGAATGAATGAAGGAAGGAAGGAAGGAAGGAAGGAAGGAAGGAATGAATGAATGAATGAATGAATGAATGAATGAATGAATGAATGAATGAATGAATGAATGAATGAATGAACGAATCATGAACAAAACATTTTTTTAAAATTATTCAATTGTCTTAAGACGAAAGTTAGCGATAAGAAAATCCGAAGTTTAGACGACTCTGTCTGTCGTTATCAATAAATATGCAAAGTAAACGGAATATATATATCGCGACAAAAAGTCGTCATAACGTCAAATTCCTTCTCGCTAATTTTTGTTATAAAATGCTAAGCAAAATGTTCAGTTATAATAAACCAATTGTTTGCCAGCTTTAATCCAGTCCTGGTTATTTCCGTAAATCTTGCACCGATGAGAACTTTTTATGAAACATCTGCCTCAAATCACTAAATGGTGATTTTAACGTGAACTTCTATACAAGAAGAGACCCACCTGCTGGGCACTCTTGGCAGGTAAGGATTTCCAACTTCAAAAACGTGCCGGATGAGCATGGAAGGAGTCTGTATTCTCCAAGTGACGTATCTCCAAACCCAGCAGCCACAAAAGCCTGTTTTATTCTCTGCCCAAACGTTGTAAACGACATTTTAGAAAGGTTGATATCTTCTGATTCGCCTTTCCCCAGGCCACTTCAACACAAATCGCAACAGCAATAAATAAATAATAGAAAACTTAGGCGATATCGATGAAGCTAAGAATTGCTCAATACTATATTTAGAAAATAATTAGTTTAAAACTTACAGCTGGATTTTGCAGCGCTCCATGCCATCCGCACCAGTGAATTTCATGGTACCTATTTGACCATTTTCCACGCTTCTGCAAAAGGTACAAACAAAACTATTTGCTTTTAAACGGGCGCATTGAACCATGAAATTAAGATGAAAAACATTACGTCCAAAGTTTTAAATCTTTAAAGGAAAGCCTTGTCTCACTTTAGAAGTCTGGTAGGGATGTTTTATTCCGAATTTTTGAGGTGGAATCTTATTAATTTGAGGTAGAATAAATTAAAGCCGATGACGTCATCGCCTACTGTCTTGATTTCATGAATAAAATGCGGTGGATTCTCATTAACGTGGCATTAATTATAATGGGATGATGTCATGTTTTATTTTAGCCTTACCAACAGGTTATGATCTGGTTTGATAACTTTATCAATGATGTCATACTCTATTTTATCTTATGGTCGTCATGCCGGGAGTCACCGGTTTGAAAGGTTTTTGAAGTAGTCATGCCTATTATAAACATGACTATAGGCATGACTATTATAAACACATGAAGGCAAACTTCGCGATTCAGATTTAGAACTGTGAGTTACTTTTATTCATTCAAAGTTTCCGGTTTTATAATCTTTTTCTGTATTCTCTAGTTAAAGGCAATAAGTTATTTTCAGGTCTCTCAAGAAATGCGTCTTTTTTTAATAGCAAGCATTCAGTAGTCGTGTGTTTTAATTAAATTGACGTTTTAATTTAATTTGTATAAACTTAAGCTGTCTATTGTTTTTGTTAAATAGTAGACGTTTAAAGGTTATCCCATGGGCAAATGTCCACTTTAAAATCGGGTTACTGAATGCTTGCATAATCAGTGCTTAGAGGACCACGAAATAAGAGAGGTTATGCAAGAGTTTTAGTCTCTGATCTGAAAGCCAAAAGCGCATTGACCTTTAATAACGTAAGTAAAGGTGGACAGTCATCAACATCAGACATAATCGACCTTATTATGATAATCAGTTGATTACCCATTGATTACTCATCGATTACTCTTGATGTTATTGATCGCAGATTAGTTACTCCTTGTTAACGACAATGAAAATAAACTATGATGTCATGTATCCAAAACTAACTTCAAAAACTTTCCAAACCGGTAATACCGACCATAAGGGCCATAAGATAAAAATGGAACATGACATCATCGATAAACCTGTCAAACTGGATCATAACCGGTTGGTAAGGTTTTTTTTTTAATTTTTTAATGCAACAGAATTACTTACATTACAATACAAAAAAAATACAGTACTCTGCTACAACAAGACAAACTACTCACAATGGGGTACTAACACGACTAAGATACAAATACGTATATCACTTACAGTACATTGCTCTATTTACAATGCGTTTTTAATATTTTATTTGCAAAGCTATTACATAGGAGAGAGAGAGAGAGAGAGAGGGAGAGAGAGAGAGAGAGAGAGAGAGAGAGAGAGAGAGAGAGAGAGAGAGAGAGAGAGAGAGAGAGAAAGAAAAGGAAAAAAAAACTATATATATATACATAAATGAAAAAAGAGAGAGATTAAGGTAGAGGTTTGCATGGCTTTACCTTTACATGTGGATTAAGAAAAGGTTTTTGTTATGTCGTAATGTGAGAGGAAAAGGAAAAAGTTTTCTATTTTGGGAGAAAGACAGCGCATTTTACATATCAAAATAAAATATCTGGCGATCAAAACGTAGAAGTTTATGCTCTTGTTCTTGTTTGGCTTTAACTCTAATACCAGAAATGGGGATGGATTAGTATTATTTGAAAGTTCTCCTCGGTTGATTGCCCATTGTTTAAAACCTTGCCAAAAAAGAGTTGGCAAGGTAACCGGTTGGTAAGGTTAAAATAAAACATGACATCATCCTATTATAATTAATGTCATGTAAATGAGAATCCACCGAATTTTATTCATGAGATCAAGACAACAGGCGATGAGGTCATAAGCGTTAATTTATTCCAACTCAAATTAATGAGATTTCACCTAAAACATCCGGAATAAAACATCTCTACCAGACTACTCACTTTATTCTTCCATTTTAAACAATCTAAACCGAGCTTTTTTTTTCGTCCTCTGCCTCGGTTAGGTTGGGAGGGAGGGGGAGGGAGGGTTGCCTATAGACTATTCAGGCTATGACATTGCATTGACACCTGAGAAAACGATAGGAACGTCAAAATATGTTTCTTAGAGGGGTGCAATGAGTAAATACGACGCCATATCACGTGTAATTATGTCACAATTCCAAATTGCGGCCATTTTGAATTTCTCGTAGTTTTAATGTTACAGGGTGCTGCAAAAAAATTACTTTAGCTCATTCAAAACAGGAATAATCCTACTTCTGAAACAAAAAGTACCTGCCATAATTCAGTTGACGTTGCAACATGAAAATAATTGAAAACTGACCTGTCATAACAAATTGTTCCCAGACAAATTGTTTTAAAAAGTTATAAAAGTTCAGATATTTCGACACGGTGCCAAACTGGAATATCTATTAATAAAGAACATCACTATTAAAAAAAAAAAAAAAAAAAAAAAAAAAAAAAAAAAAAAAAAAAACGTTTAAGCACGGAGCAGGATTTTTTGATACTCACATTTCAGTAGTCAGGTTAGATGCACCAGTGAGAGATGTAGTGTTTACTAATTTCAACTTCGTCCTGATCATGAATCTAACGACAATAAAACGATATTGTGTTGATTGCCGGTGACTCCCTTGGTGAAACGTCCCCAGGAAGTTGTGTTGATTGCCGGTGACTCCCTTAGGTGAAACTTCCCCAGGAAGTTTCACCTATGACCATGCAAGATAGAAAAATCGAAAATCGCCAAACTTTGTCATAATAAAGGACTACTAAAACCATTTGTAGAAAGACATGTTTCAGTTTGTTTAGATAATTGTTTTACCTTTAAAGTGACTTTTTCATTCTGGTGACCTGTGAGCGGGTAAAACCGACTTAAAAGTGTCACTTGTATGGGCCGCTCGTCTTGAAATAACGAAGGAGTAACATAAAAATCGAAGCAATTGAACATAAGTAAACTAATTCCCTCACACTTTCACGCTGTCAAATGTACATTCAATGAGATCCAGAATTTTTGGCCAAATTTTAAAAATTAACCGTTTCTAGCGGAATTACAGCATGCCAAAATAATGCGAAATTCAACCGCAAAAAAAGCATCCTGGTACATGGCTTTGTCAACCAAGACTATATTCATCGGAATAAGCAATGTTTCGTGTACGATTTGATGAAATAAAATTTTTGGGTAAATGAAACGATAAATTTTTGGAGCGCTATTTGAACATGCTATTTATCATCAAAAGTTGACCTTTTGACCTTCAAAGGAGGGCAAGCTGTTTTCACATCACACCCGCTAATTTTGATTTTTCCAACAAACATTTCAAAACTCTGGGTATTCTTTCATAGCACAATGTTAAATAAAGTCAATCGCTAGAATTGGGACAGGTTTAACGTTAGTAAATATGATTTTAGTTACGAACACGTAATTTGGTTCAGGGCTACAACATCGACAAATTTGCATATAAATTAGTTCGTTTTGATTTCCACTTAGAATATTTTTATTTACGTTAACTTTACTAAACAAATTAAATCACAAACAAGGTTAGTCGTTACTTTAACGGATTGTATGGTTCATCATACCTTAAAAACCCTTTTCACAAGAAGAAAAGACGAGTTTGCTTCTAGCCGCCAAACGACCATTGAACCTTTTGACGTATCTCTTGACTGTCACGCAATATACGCTTTTAGTCAAAACGTGCGTGACCGCGGGGCTTAAATGACAATTCAGATATAGCAAACGTCTTGTTGAATGTTGTATCTTCACTGGCAATAAATGAAATTGAATTTAAACGTTTCTGAGTTTCCGAATGTAAAAGTTTCTGACGTTGGCGCAACGATCCGCAACTCGTTACATTTGGTAGCGTCCGTGCATTGGTCCGGTCCATCCTCCAAGACGTTTCCAGCCATCCGGCCTAACGTGTATGCAGCTCCGACAGCTCAGCCAAACTCCACTTTCTTCAATGAATCCAAAAAATACATAAAGGAACATTTGAAAAGTCTTACTTTATTATAATAATAGCCGGTACAAATTTATAGCATGAGGTAAATGGGTACCAAACGCTTTTCTTTTCCGGGTGCGCGCGCGTGGCCGCTTGTAAAGAGTCACATTATGAAAGAGAAGCGGGAAAATCCTGCGTTTAAAAAAGGGCAAAAAGGTAAGGGAACAAAAAGGGAATTACAGGTTATATGTATAAAATGAACCACTTCTATCAGTTCATCAGCTTCGTAAAAACTGAAAGCTGTCCAAATAGAACGCGTTTCCCAATTTATTCTGTTTGATTCCAGGATAACTTCTAGAAATGGAATCTTTTTTAAAAAATGTTTCTACACAAATCATATGCTTAATTAATCTATTAAAAAATGAAGTCTTCCTATTTTAGATGAACAATGGAGACGAAATTTTCAATGTCTCATTTTCCATCCCACAAGCCAATCAAGGATACGAGAGCGAAAGAAGACGCAAGTGGGCACGATTGTCTGCATTGTTGAAATCGCTCCTTTTCATGCTCTAAATCAGCGAAACGAGCGACTTGTGTAATTAAAAGCGCTTTGATGTCAGTTAGTGTATTTTTCTGACAGTGTCATATATCTGTATAGCATTCAGTTTGCATCCAGTCTACCGTAAAACCGGTGCAAACAACATGCGAAAAAATGTTTAAAATGCCGAGCTACATAAATAACCCTAAGCAAAATTATCTGTGTGAAAGACTTCGCCTCTCATTTTGTTTCCGGTGGTACGTTTCACGGTTTATTTTTATTTATTTTTTTTTCGCTTCGGGAAAACACTTCTGAGCACAAGCTTTGTACAAGCCTATCTGCGTGTCACTCTACCTGAAGGTAAAATACTTCAGAACTCTGTAATTCTGTCATTTAAGAAAATAATGTATTCTGAATAAATTCCGTGCGCCTTTTAAATTAAGGCAGAAATCAAATGCCTGGAATACAGCTTTCACCTGTAAAGAAAGAACAGGTGTAATTGCACTTTCGTCCCTCAAAGCAACCTCTTTGAGAAAAAAGCAAAACCCAAAACAAAGAAAAACAAAAATGCAATTGACTCGAGTAGGCCAAGCTTAACACTAGCATGTTCTTGGAAATGAAAAGGGGATAAACTTCAAAAATCTCTTTACTTTGATGTTAGAAGGCAACAGTCACAAGTGGAAATGAGATCCTTCAGCAAGGAGATGTATGGTGCTTTCAGTCGGCCAGTGCGGATGCCTCGACGCTCAAATCAAAATGCTCACATGCAGCCCGAAGCATCGCAACACTCAGTTGCCTCATTTTGCCAGCCTTGTACATGGTACACAGATTGTAGGTGTCGAACACAATTGGATGCGAAAGCTGCACCTCCCTTATTACCAGCGCACGGGTGCTGTCGTAAGCTTGTTGTTCTTCAGCCGCTGCCAAGTCATCCGTTTGACTCTCTGGATCATCTTCGGGTTGCCTGTGGCGCAGCTTAGACGATTGCCTTGAGAAGAAGGACTGTATCTGTTGGGGAGTCATGAACTCGCTCATCTTGAACTGTCTTGTGCCGTCTTTGTTCCTAGCATAGCGCATATCCCTTGCCACAATTGCTGGATCCAACTTGTGGCCAGTCTCCTGACCAAGGTTGAATTTCTGTTCAAGATAATGTTTTTGGGCTTCATTAAAGCGAGTAGCTTTCTTTGGTGACTTTAAGGCCCATCCTTCTGGAAGAATTTCGTTGCTATCTTTTCCGATCGTATCACCCTGAATGGTGGCTGGAGCACTTGTTCCCGCTATGAGTTTGGTCTGGTACAGCTTTTTCGCCTTGTCCAGTAGTGTGTCTCTTTCAGGAACTAATTTGCACTTTCCAAAGGACAGGTGTTTTTCTAAAGAGGAATAGCGCTGATAAACCTTCACACAACCAGTATTTGGGCAGGAAAACAGGCCATGCACAGGATCATCCAGTACCTTTTCATCTGTTGCCTCCTCCTTCTCGCCTTCCCCTTTTTCAGGCATGGTGGTGGTGGTGGTTCCTCTTCCTTGGTGAACAGTGACAAAATCCCCAGATGAAAAAGAACAGTGGAAGGCATAACTCTGTAGTAGTTAGATATATGAGGGTATCAACTCACTTTTCAAAAAATGATAAAAAAATCCCATACAAATCCTTATAAACCCCATAAACCACACATTATCTCACCCCAATAACTACATAAAATACTATTTCAGCCTTTGAATTCAACCCTAACTCCTGCAACGGAGACGTCAAAAACCTAAAAACCTAAATCCTCGGTTTTTGAAAAACCTAAATTTTTATCCTGGGTTTTTGAAAACCTAAATCCTCGGTTTTCAAAACTGGTTTAAACCGGTTATTCAATTTTATGTAACCTTATTTATATTTGAAAAATGAGTAACAACCAATTTGATCACCATGATAAAACATATTTTATTCATCCAACATTTCAAAATTTCGGAGCCTCAGTTGATGGTTATATAATCAACCGAAAAAGATTAGAACCTAGAAAAGGATACTTATCTGAAAATGGTTATTATATAATTTCTCCGGGACGTAACAATACATGCCCCGCTCATCGATTCGTCTATGAGGCCGTAAATCAGACACATATTTCTCCTGGATTGCAAATAAATCACATTGATTCCAATCGCCAGAACAATTCAATTGTAAATTTGCAATTGGTTACAGCCTCTGAAAATATGAAACACATGCACAAAGCCAGAAAAGAATTTTTTAACAGCTCATACTCTGAAGAAGAATTGCAAACAGTCAATAGATTAATGGAATTTCCACCAATGGAAGACAATGATTGTGAGTTTACACGCACAGAAAATAAAATAATCAATAAGATGTATTATAGGCTGTGTAACGATTTGGATGACATTAATTTTCCACTTTACAATGATTAATCATCAATGAATTCAAGGGTTGTTTGGCTATATTTTGATTTGACTATGAATAATGGGGTTTTGGAGGGTCATTTAGGCATGAATTTGAAAACCAAAATGGCTTAAAGACAAAACGCGTACCGAAGGGTATCCGAGATGGGTGGAACAAAAAAATCAAAAATCGCAAACGTGAATTTTTCAGCTGGTGAAAATTCATCAACACAAATTCCAGCAATAAATACTGTTTTTCATGAAGGAAAAACTTACTATTGTCATCCAATTTATACAAATTACGCGGGATCAGAAGATGGATATATAATCAATCACAAGATATTGATTCCAAGAAAAGGAAGATTACAATCTAATGGATATTTACATACAACTGTTTACAATCAAAATGGTAAAAAAATATACCAAGCCCACCGGTTCATCTGGGAAGCTGTTAACCAAAAAATAATTTCAGAAGATTATCAAATACATCATATCAATAATGATAAACAAGACAATTCAATTGAAAATTTGATGCTTGTGACTAGACAACAAAATATGATATACAAAGGAAATGAATGCAAAGGTAAAACACGGTCCGAAAAACAAAATGTTGAAATAAAATGTAATAAATTTTATTATCATAAAATTTATACCAACTTTGGAGCTAACAAATATGGACAAATACACAACAAAAAAACCAAGAGAGTTTCAATTGGAATAAAAAAATTTAATGGTTATTTTAATATAACATTATCACAAACTGGTTTACAAAGAAAAACTATTGATGTCCATCGATTTGTTTTTGAATGTATTGAAGGTGATATTCCTGATGGAATGCAAATTAATCACAAAGATTCAAATAAACAAAATAATTGTATAGACAATTTGGAAGTAGTTACTAGATCAGAAAATGTCAAACACGCTTATGCAGCCAAAAAATATAAAACAAAGATTGAAATTACAACTGATAAGCCCATTGAATCCATCAAATTGGATATCAAAATGAAAGAATCAGACGATGAGTTTACTGAAGATGAGAAGGCATTAATTGATAAAAAATTCAATGCAATGATGAAAAAAATCAATAAGGGAGATTATCCACATCGAAGGCAATTGCAAGAACATTTTCCAGACGTTGAATTTTGGTGATTTTTTGACGTCCGAAGTATCCAATTTGTTGGGTATTTCGGTCGTATGGCCAGAACAAAAGAAACACGAAATAGGAGTAAGATTGGTGCTCCGAACACGCAAATTCCAATCGTGGTTGAACAAGTTGGTGTTCAATCTACTATGCAAAACCCAACATCGCAAAACACAATCCACACACAAAATAAACACATTAATAAAAATAATATGACATATATATATATATAATATGGATGAAAATAATCTATCCAAATTAACGAAAGAACAGTTAATTGAATTATTACTCGCTAAACAAAAACCGGTTCCAATTCCTGCACCACGACGAATAAAACCAATACAAATGCCTAGACAATCTGTCAAACAAATGGTAAAAGAGTACGAGAATACAATCATCAAGCCGCCAATGCAATTTAGAGATGGACCTCAACCTTTGCCGAGAAACAACATAATTCCACCTCCAAAACAATTTGCTGATACACCAGTCCCGAAGCCAAGGATGAAGAAAATGGCTCCAGTTCCAACACAAAGAACCCAAATCACAGAAGTTGCAAGAGCATTCAAGGGATATACAAAATCTTTTGAAGTTGGAATTAAAAATGAAACAGATCCTTTGATTCAAATGAGTTCAACCAGATTAGCTATCGCTCATTTTATGAAACAATTATTAACTCAAATGAAAGGAATTAAATTTATTGAAACTTTGACAATTTATTTTGAACAACAAAAAGGAAACCAAACTGTCTCCAGAATTGGATATTTTAATAGTAAACCAAAAACAATAACTAATGCCAATGATTTTAAAGAATCTTTGGATGTTAATGTTGAACAAATTATGAATGATATTCACAAATGGATTAGTGAAGGTTCAGCTTGGATAATTAAATCAATCAATGGACATTACATCAATATTATCAAATATGAGCCTCTTACTGGAAGTTCTTATATTCAACTTCCAACTGAACTTCGACATCACAAAAGTGGATTGATTAATCTACAGAATAAAGACAATGAATGCTTTCGATGGTGTCACGTTAGACATTTAAATCCACAAATTAAAGATCCACAAAGGATCAAATAAACAGATAAAGCATTCATGCCACAATTGGATTATGATAACATTGAATTCCCTGTTTCAGTCAAACAATACAACAAAATTGAAACCCAAAACAATATTAACATCAACGTATTCGGTTATGAAAACAAACAAACTTATCCAATTTATGTTTCAAAAGAAAAGTTTGATGATGTATTGAATTTGCTGTTAATCTCAGATGATGAAAACAAACATTATGTTTATATTAAAAATTTTAATAGATTTATGTATCGAAAAACAAGAAATAAAAATAAGAAACATTTTTGTATGCATTGCCTTCAATGTTTCTCCAAGGAAGAAATATTGTTGAAACACAAGGAAGTATGTATTGAAATCAATGGTGAACAATCAATCAAAATGCCTGAAGTTGGCTCAAAAATAAAATTTACAAATTATAATAAACAAATGCAAGCGCCATTCGTGATATACGCAGATTTTGAAGCAATCACTGAACCAATTCATGGTTGTAATCAATCTAACCAACAATCTTTTACTGAAGCTTATCAAAAACACACTGATTGCGGTTATGGTTACAAAGTTGTATGCTGCTATGATGACAAATATTCAAAACCAATAAAATATTATCGTGGAGAAAATGCTGTTTACAAATTCATGCAAGCAATGCTTGATGAAGTCAAATATTGCAGACAAACTATCAAATACAAATTCAATAAACCATTAGTTATGTCTCCAGAAGATGAAGACAAATTCCAAAAAGCAACATCTTGTCATATTTGTGGTAAAAAATACAAGAAAACAGATAAACGTGTCAGAGATCATTGTCATATTAATGGAGAATTCCGTGGCTCAGCCCATAATCAATGTAACAGGGATTTTACAATAACTAACAAAATCCCTGTAATATTTCATAATTTGAAAGGATATGATAGTCATTTTATAATGCAAGAAATTGGTAAAATCATTGAGACCAATACTTATGTGGATAAAAAAGGTGAAACCAGACAACACAAAATTAATGTAATCCCAAATAACATGGAGAAATACATGGCATTCATGTTGGGTTATAATTTAGTATTTATCGACAGTCTTCAGTTTATGAATCAATCATTGGCAAATCTTGCAAAAAATCTACCAGAAGATGCCTTCACATATACCAGTGAAGTTTTCAAAGGTGAAAAACTGCAATTAATGAAACAAAAAGGAGTTTATCCGTTCGATTATATGAGTAATTTTGATAAATTCAATGATACTCAATTACCAACCAAAGACGAATTTTACAGTCAAATGAATAATACAAATATCACTGATGAAGAATACAGTCATGCACAAAATGTTTGGAATACATTTCAATTGAAAACCATGGGCGAATACCATGATTTATATCTCAAATCTGATGTATTATTGCTGGCTGATGTTTTTGAAAATTTCCGTAAAACATGTTTGGAATATTATAGATTGGATCCATGTCATTATTTCACATCTCCTGGATTATCATGGGATGCAATGTTGAAAATGACTGAAGTCAATTTGGAACTCATTACGGATATTGATATGTATCAATTCGTTGAAAAAGGCATGAGAGGCGGAATCAGTTACATAGCCAATAGATATGGTAAAAGTAACAACAAATACATGCAAAATTGGAATCCAAATGAACCCAGTAAATATCTCATGTATTTGGATGCAAACAATCTATATGGTTGGGCGATGTCACAACATCTTCCAACAGGGAATTTCAAATGGTTGAAAAAACAACAAATATTGAACATTAATTGGAAAACAGTTCCCAAAGATAACAAGACTGGATACTTATTGGAAGTCGATTTGGAATATCCTAATGAATTACATGATTTACACAATGATTATCCATGTGCTGCTGAACAAATTAAAGTGACACCAAATATGCTGTCAGATTATTGTAAAAGAATTGCAGACAAATTTGGAATAACAAGTGGACAAGTCAAAAAGCTGATTCCAACATTGTCAAAGAAATCAAAATATGTGTTACATTATCGTAATCTGCAATTGTATCGTGAATTGGGTTTGAAATTGAAGAAAATCTATCGTGTTCTATCATTTGACCAATCACCTTGGTTGAAAACATACATTGATTTCAATACACGACAAAGAACTAAAGCAAAGAATGCTTTTGAAAAAGATTTCTTCAAATTGATGAATAATTCAGTGTTTGGTAAAACAATGGAGAACATCAGAAAACGGGAAGACATCAAATTGGTTACTAATGAGAAACAATTGATGAAAATGACATCCAAACCAACTTTCATAAACAGTAAAATATTTAATGAAAACCTTGTTGCAGTCCATAAAATAAAGGAATCATTGACTCTCAATCGACCAGCATACGTTGGTATGTGTATCCTTGATTTGAGTAAGACTCTCATGTATGACTTCCATTACAATTTCGTTAAAAACAAATATGGTAACAAAGCCAAATTATTGTTCACGGATACTGATAGTTTGACATACGAAATTGAAGCAGAAGATGTGTATGCCGATTTTTGGAAACACAAAGATATGTTTGACAACAGTGATTACACCGTGGATAACAAATATTTTGATGCAACAACTAAAAAAGTTATTGGAAAATTCAAAGATGAAGCTGCTGGTGTTCCAATTGTTGAATTCGTTGGTTTGAGATCCAAAATGTACTCATACATCAAAGACAACAATAATGGTGGTAAAACAGCCAAAGGAATCAAAAAGAATGTCATAAAAAATGATATTCAACATTTTGATTACAAAGATGTGTTGTTTAATGAGAAACAATTATTCCACCAAATGAAAACAATCCGCAGCAACAATCATCAATTGGGTAGTTACACAATCAATAAAACATCGTTGTCATGTTTTGATGATAAACGATATTTGCATCCCGATGGTGTATTTAGTTATGCTTATGGGCATTGGAATACACATCCATCCCGTATGGGATTCAAACTTTGGTAAAAAATTTGTGATCAAAACATTGCGACAAAAACTTGTGACAAAATTGTGATTTTATTGATTTTTTGATAAATATTTGATTTGGAGACTTTGACTCATCTTTTGTGATGAGATATTTAATTTCAATGTTTTTGGAGAATATTTGGTTTCAAGATTTTGACTCATCTTTTGTGATGTGGTATTTGGTTTGTTTTTTGATAAATATTGGATTTCAAGACTTTGTATTATCTTTTGTGGTTTCAATATTTTGGAAAACATTTTTGTGTAATTATATTATATACTATATTTATACAAAAATGAAATCCATTCTGAAAAAACCAAAAGATGTTTCCATGCAGGTGGAATCATCTCTGTGTCAAAGCCTGCATTGCAAAGATGAATGTGAATTTTGTGGATATCATGATGAATCCAAAGTTGAGAAACAACCATCAATGCCTGATTGTTGTGGATCACAGAATTTGAAAAACATGGAATGTCAATTAACGTGTGTTGCTTGTGGACAGGTTGTTGGTGAAGAATACAAAACAGAATACATCAATTTTCATGCCAATTTGTTCAAAATATACAAGAAAACAGTGTATAATAGAAAATACCATTTGTCGCATACATTAGATAAAATTATTTTGAAAAACAAAGTTGAAATCAGTTGTTCAACCAATTTCAAAATTCATAAAATATTCGTTGAAATAAACAAAATACTGCCACAAATCAATGGCAAACGAAAGAGAATAATCAGTTTGAAATATCTTTTGCATAGAATATTGCAATTAATGAAAATTGATTCTTCCCAAATTGAGTTGACAAAATCCAAAAAAACAATGAAATTATACAATGTTTATTGGGATAAAATTATGAATATTATTGGCCCCAAAATCATGCACATTATTAATCATACATAAGTGAATATCTGATATTTTTTTATCATATTTGTCACCCCATTTATCGACAATCGGCGAATTATCCAAAATGAAATCATCATTTTGAGTAAGCTTGTTTGTCAAATCATCTCTATCAAAATGTCCATTTCTCATTATTTCTTTTATTTCATTTAATAAATGTCCGTAAGTTTGAAAAGCATATTGGCATTGATAAAGTTTGATTTCAACTTTTTTATGCTTCATATAAGCTTGAATTATGACAGACACCGATGATATTGCCAATAATGAAGCTCCACTGGTTGCAACCGATGATGCAATACCACCAGTTGCAAATACAATGGATGAAATATTACCAGCGAATTCCCATTTTTTGAATCTTTTGTATGCACTTTTGTACATCCACATCTTTTTGTGATATGACATGTAATAAGCTTTCAATTCATCAATTTCTTCTGTTGATAATCGATTTGAAATATGATTGAAATCAATTATTAATTTCTTCTTTTGCATATATTATATGGTTATCTTATTTTTGATGCAATAATAGAGACCAGTTATTTGACCGAAAAACATGCATTTTTTCATCCAAGGATATGTTTTTTTCTCATTAATGGTGTACATGTATCCTTTGTCACGATGATATCTGTTGTAAAATTGGCCATAAGCATCATGTAATATTCCATGTGATCTGATATATGGTTGCCAACCAAATAATCGATGGAGAATAGCTGTTAACCATCCATCTCCAGGCCCAATTAATCCGATTCCATCATGAATTAACTCTTTGTAAACTTCATCAGGTAAACCTGTGTTGTAATGTTTTTCATACAAATATGTGAATATTACGATACTTTTTATCATGCATTCCTGTCTGGGTAATATTGGAAGACTCAATTTACGGTGAAAATCTATCATCGATGTTCGAATGTGTTCTTGCAATTCTGACAATTCTTTCATTATACAATTTGATTACAATATTTTTATAAAATAAAGTAACGGAGTCCACGACCTAGTGGACATTATTGTCAGGTAATTGTATCCTAATATATTCAACAAAATACTTCATTGTCCAATCAGATGGATGATTGTTGAAGTAGCAATAATAGTTTTCAAATGACACATCAAAGAAGAATTCCAATTGATCAAATGATGATGACACCAAATCGGATTTGGAATGATGATATCTGTCATTTCTCCTGATATATGTGTTTGTCACAATAATCTCTTGCAATGTATTGATTCCTTTAATGTCATCTTTACTCAATAATTTTATCCATTTGTAATTTGTTTTTGGTATTGTACCACTTTTTCTTCCTATTCTCATTGCAACTTGATTGTTGAGAAACGTTACAGCTTCCTGAGCTTGTTGAGCTTTAAACTGAGCCAGAGCTTGTTGTATTTGTGTTTCAATATATGGTTTGATGATGTCTTCATTGTTGTTAATTAATTGTTGGAGTGAAATTGCATGATTTGAATTAACTCCATCTTTGATAACTAAATGTCTGTTTTCTGTATCCAAATGACCATCATCATTCACATGGATAGATTCTCTGTGTTTGTATCCATCCTCTAAGTTGTCATAAGTTACTGTGTATTCTATTTTATCTCCATTTTCATCAAGAATATGGTTTCCATTTTCATCTTCAACGTATGGCATTATATTAATAGTGTTGATAAATAAATTTCAAAAGTTCCTGTGACTTCTTGGTTTATAGTTGGAGAAGTAAACCCTGGTCTTCTTTTAAAAATCCCCATTTGAATTATCATGGGTTTGATTGTTGTCTTTGTAGTTACAAAATTTCTCCCAATTTTCATATTAAATTGTATTAAATGGGAAAATAAAGTTTTACTGTTAGCAATGGCGACAAAAGAAACTTGGTAATGATTTTTTGTATTAATTACAATATTTTTTATTTTAACCGGGCCTAATGTTCCAAAATTGTAACCATGAACATTTTCAAAAACTCCATTTTTTATGTTGCCGTTAACAACACTTGAAGTTTCAATATTTGACAACCAACTTTTATTGACAGCATGATATCTTTCAAAAAAATCAGAGTATAATACTTTCAATTCAAAAGTTCCATTAACAGCAGTTCCTGCTCCAATATTATCCAATATTGACATAGAATCAATACTGACAAATTTTCTTGATTTAGGCAAAGCGAATGTATTGCTTCCACTTATTATGTTTCCAATTCTGTGGTATGTGTCAGTGTTGGTTGTTTCACCTTGTTTTTTCCCATTTATCAAAATTTGTGCATTTGCAACTTGTTGATTGCTTTGGAAAACAATGGAGTATAGATTGAAAAAGTTATTTCCATCAGCAGCGATTTGAAAATTATTTGTTGGATTTGTTCTTTGGAAAACACCACTGGCAATAGTTCCAGTGTATTTCGTTTTGAATAAGTTGGTAAAATAACCCAAATTCATTGCTTCAGAATCATATAACGGATTTATTAAACCAGAAATAATCTTATTATTCATATCCAAATTGACTTTCATCTCCATATCTCCATTTTTATATTCAAACATTACATTGTCCAAGCCGTCATACACTCCTGGATAAACGCTATCTGACCAATCTTTGACACCGTAAACAACCAGATGACATTGTACTGGAGTCGCTGTAGCTGTTCCATGCATCGTCAAATAGATGTAATTTGGAGTTTGTTTGCTGTTGTTATTGAATTGAACCAATAGCTTGCTATAAGCAGTGAAATCACGCTGTACAGCTTTGTGGATGTATGCTTCAGAAGCAGTACATGATAATTGAATATTAGTCATTTCTGGTGGGTAGAATTCAAACACAATTGTGTATGTTCCAATAGCAAGAGTATAAATATTGAAACCTATCCTTGATCTGCAATCATTACTTCCACTGTCTTTAATCAATGTGATATCATAAGCTTTTTTATTCTGATGCGGGGATTGATTGAAAGCAGCTATTCCATACACTGTGATATTATATTCTGAACTGCTTTCATCGGTATCTGTAAGATATTTGAATTCATTTGTTTTATGGCTGCTGACAAGATGACTTTGCTCCAATTTGTCATCAAAATATTTTTTGGTAGTAGCATCATTATCATCAGTTGGTTGAGCCATATCTTTGATTTGTTTATTATTCATATCAAGGTTTCCAGTCATTGCAACACTTCCATCTTTTTTCAAATATACACTCAAATCACCTCCAACAGATGGTATTTTAGCTATTTCTGTATCAACATATGCTTTAGTGGAAGCATCATTGGGATCGGAAGGATTTCCAAGAACGATTATTTTATGACCTCTCATATCTAATTCACCACCAAGAGCATTGGGTGTTAACCTGTTGAGAACGTTATGATCAACGTAGTGTTTATTAACAGCATCGTTATCATCAGTTGGTTGAGCCATATCTTTGATTTTATGATTGTCCATATCGAGGTCACTATTGGAGACTTTTTGTAAATATTTAGTATCACAGAAACCTAAATTAACGACATCATATGTATTTTGTATATTGGCTCCAAGATTAGTAATTTGTTGATTACCCATATCCAGATTTCCAGTCATTTCAACAGTGCCATCTTTTTTCAAATATGTCGATAAATCAGGTGATGGTATTTTTTTAATCTCATCATCGACATATTTTTTATTCGCCGCTTGATCGTTATTATCGGGTTTTAAAACACTAATATCAAAAAATGTTTTCCGTCCAGTAATATGTTGTTCTGTTGATGTAACCATTATTTCACTTTTAGCTCGTCCACCATGGCCATCAAAGTTTTTCAAATCTGGTATATTAAGATGAATGTTTTCATAAGACTGATGCTCAGTCAATAATCGAACATCATTGGAGCTACCAGCCCCGTCTGGTATGTCTTGCAAATAGATACTATTGGTATGAACACTTCCACTGTTGCTGTAAATTACTGCTTTATTAGCTCGCACATCACCAGGAGCATTATCCAACAATTGTATTTGGCTCTTTGTGACAACATCATTGGGATCAGCTCCTTGTTTAACATTAACAAGTTTTTTGTTTTGTATATCATAATTGCCATTTTGGGTCAATTTAAACCCTATTCCTTGAGGCCCAGCGGCTCCTTGAAGAGGAACCGTTGTGAAAGAAGACGATGAACTATGTTCGTTGAATATTCCCATTTATATCATTTGGTTATATTGTTCCATAAAAATTCCTGTTAATTCTTTTCATGGGCTTATCAACATATAGAAATGAAAATGGCTCTTTGGTTGCTTTGATGTATTTATCCTTTTCGACACCCAACTCACGGGATATCAGACCTCTTTCATTGCTGCTAGGAAAGTCATAGACACAGAAATGAGAGCAATTGAGTCGAATATCTTTTGGTGTTTTGTAGAACGATTGGCTCAGATAAATAACAGAGCAGTTCTTGTGTCTGCCACCAATGAAATAATCAATCAAAGGTTTCTGGTTTTTTTCACAAATAAAGTCATCAAATATGACTATCTTCTGGGCATCATCATCCTTCAATTCCTCTACTGGAATTATATCATCATTGCTACAAACAAGGACATTATACCCGAC
Source organism: Pavona decussata (assembly GCF_977016875.1). Taxonomy (NCBI): domain Eukaryota; kingdom Metazoa; phylum Cnidaria; class Anthozoa; order Scleractinia; family Agariciidae; genus Pavona; species Pavona decussata. The sequence goes on along the minus strand of NW_028145626.1, from coordinate 435,650 downwards.
ACTATTTGATATATCAGTCAATGTTTGAATCATATCCTTGTATTTTTGTTGCTCCAAATTTTTGGCATACAAATGTATTCTATCATAATACAAAAGTGGTTTCATCAGCATATGGTACAATAAATTTGTCTTTCCAGATCCTGAATTACCACATATTAACATCCGAAACGTGTCACTTGGCATGTAACCATACAATCTTTTGAAATTAGTGTTTTTATCATGTCTGTCATAATTTGGGATTTCCATGTATATCAATACATTATATAAGTTGAGAAAAGTTAATATAAGTTAATAATATAATGGATCTACAAAGATTAAAACAATTATCTGAAGCCAAGATTAAGGCTGGAACAATAACCAAACAAGTTAGAGATACATTGAAGGAGTACAAGCATGATAAACAAGATTTACAACAAGGTTTATCAGAAACTTTCAAACCAATTATTAAGGCTCAAGAGGAAACAAAACAAACAATTGATGAAAAACAAGACAAACTGATTGAACAATTGGAGAAAAACCAAAAAGCGTTGACTTCAGGTTTGGAAGACATTGCTATGTTAACTTATCAGCCTGAAACACAATCACCAGAAGCAAAGCTACCAATTGGCTATAAACCATTAATGATGTCACCTGATGTTGAATCAAATTTGGATGCTGGTTTTGATATTGATGAAATCCAAAAATTGATGCAATACGATCTTGCACCTCCAAGTTCTGTTCTCCAAGCTTCTATGCAAGGAGATATTGACATCAAGGATTACGATGCTAATATTGGCAAAATGTTGAAAAAACTTGGAATAAAGAAGGGTTCTTTATCCAAGGGGTAAGGAAAGACCAAGAATAAAGACAAAATTGATAAAATAGATGAAGATATAAAATTATAGCAAAAATACAGAGGGCGCATTAAAATAATCCCAGAAGGAATGAAAACCATCAAAAAAGGTTCTGGTTATACTCAACCAAAGAGAAATGCATACAAAATATCATCTTCTGGGAAATATGGTGGACTGATGATTGATATTCCAAAATTAATGGGACAACTCAGACTTGTGGCAACAAAAGATAAACGCAAAGTTATGGACAAAAAGGTTGATCTCGATACAATCGATTTATTGACCAAGAGATTTAATTCAAAGAAGAAATACAGTGATATTGCCAAAATGGTATTTGATGAATTGAACCAACTCAGTGAGATTCCAATCCATAAATCCAGCAAAAAATTCAAGAAATTGGGCTCTGGTGTTGTTTATTTCAATGATGCTAATGATTTGATTGACAGAATGGAATTGCTTGGTGGATCCATTTTGGCTGGCAATAATGGAGTCAAAGAGGAATTTTCACAAATAGCCCATAAATTGAATCAACTTGGCTTGATAAACAACAAACAACTCATTGATTTATTGCAACAATATATAATCAAATAATATATGCAAGAAAGGGCGATACATATTTCATCTGTTAACCGACAAAAAATAGGTCGAAGTCGGCCTGAAGACTTTATTATCAAATTTGATCCACCATTGAAGCTTGACACAACAATGAGACATGAGCTAGCTGTTGATCGAGTGTCAATGACATACTCGTGGCATAATGTCAATGCAGGATACAACAATAATACAATAAAATACAGCCCAGATAATGGTACAAAATGGAAAACAATCACATTTGTTGATGGAATGTATTCATATGATGATCTTGATGATTATATCACTCAATCAATAATTCAAAATGGAGATAAACCATCTTCCAGCAAGGGCATCAATCTATATTTTGTGCTTTCATCATATAGAGTTGTCATTGAGCTGGACAACCAATGGAAGCTTGATATTAGAAACTCTAATTTTGGAGCGCTTATTGGATTTGAACCAAAGTTAATTAGCCAAACTGAACATGGGACAAAATTGCCAAATATTACCAATGATATTGACATTTTGAACATTAATTGTGATACAATAACTGATAGCCTCAGTGATGGACGATTCACAAATACACTGATAATGATACCCACTGACAATTTAACAAGGAGTTATCCATTTACTTTTGAGCCAAAAAGAGCATTATTCAGTCCAGTTTCCAAATCAATTATTTCAGAAATGGGGATAACAGTGACTGACGCTTTGGGTCGACCAATTGACTTGAATGGCATTGACTGGTTCATGAGCTTGATTCTCAGGTCTAGTTTAATATAATATATCAATATATGGTACGACAAAGTGAATTTAAGCCACGTTTTGACCCAGAATTGGGTCGTTATGCGATGAAACATATCCATGGTGAAGGAATTATGGATGTTTTCAGATCAGTTGGATCAAAACTTTTCGGAAAAACAGCAAAAGAATTAGCTAAGAAAGGAGCCAAAACTGCAGCTGAAAAAGCAGTCACCAAAACTGGTGAGTTTGCTGGTAATAAAGCAGGTGATAAAATAATTCAATTATCGAGCAAAAAACAACCTTCCAAAACAAAATCAGTGACAATGAGCCAACCAAAAATGGAGCAGCCACTGACTGATTTTCAAATAGCTGAGAGAGTTAATAGGATGATATCTGGTGGAAAACTCAAAAGAAGGAGGAAATGAAAATAATGTAACATATCTGTATAAATGAAATCATTCAGAAATCCAAAATACATTGAGAGATACGAAGATGTCTTCTTCCAATTGGAGACACCATTGAATACTGGTAATCCAGGAAATAATAGGTCACAAAAGAAAGATGGTTATCGTTTTGTTGTTGACAACACAGGAGAAGTAACACCATTTGATTGGTATAATGCAAGAATATCAGTTGGTTTTAAAGTCCAAACAATGCAGAATGCAAATCTTGCAGATGAAGACCATAATGGTATTGTTAATGGTTCACACAGTCTTATACATGATTTCGATGTAAGATTGAATGGCAAAATGGTATATGATTGTAATGATGCAAATCATTGTGTAAATATCAAGAATCTATTGGAATATAGTCCAGGATATGCTCAATCCATTGCAACCAATGATTTTTTCTATTTGGATACAAGCCGGCACGCTGAAGAACGATCAGCTGAAGATAACTACAATAAAGGATTTGCTGCAAGAAAAGCACTTTTGGGTCTATCAGTGGTTGTCAATACAGAAATACCATTGAATCGATACTCATTCTTTGAAGCATTGATGGATGAGTTATTACCATCAACAAGATTGGAATTAAATTTGCAGATTGAATCTGATAGTATTCTAATATGGCAAGCTGGGACTGATTGTCGTGTAATTATTACCAGAATGGAGTTGATTGTACCAAGAATCACTTTCAATTCAGAGGGGGAATCACTGTATATGAGTCAGTTTTTGAAGCCACATAAATGGGTTTATTTGCGAGAAAATATTGAGAGAAGTAATTCTTCAACACAAAGAAGTGGTCATTTTCAGATAACAAGTGGGATTTCAAAACCAAGGCATGTATTTGTTTTCATTATCAATGATGCAAATCTTGCTGCACAAACAGTAAATCCATTTTTGTACAATACATTTAGTGTATCAACAGATCCCAGAACATTGCTAAATTGTCATTTATCTGTGGCTAATGGCAATGAATATCCTGATGTACATTACACTCCAGAGGCTGATTTGACTCGAGTTTACAGAGATGTCCTCAAATATGTGCATGCAAACAATGAGTACAGTCAAGGAACTTTATTGAATGTCAACAATTTCAAAACAATATTCCCATTCTTGTATTTCGATTTAACAAAACAAAAAATGGATATCAAAGATGGTATCACAAAGCTGACATTCCACTATGAATTATCTGGCACAACTGCAACTGCATATTCAGTTTATGCATTGACATTATACGAGCAAGACGCGGAGCTCATTCAAAAAGATGGCAAACTATTGTTTCGATAAATGGAATAAATTTTTAATGTAACGTTAGTTATATAAAAGATATGACAACTTATCATTCACATGGAGTAAACCTATCAATTGGGCAAAAAGATAAACTAGCAAAAGCATTAAAAAACAATTCAGCAATAACAATAAGATTATCAAATTCTGAATTAACTGGACCGGATCAGCTGATGTTAACCAAAACACAAATAAATAGGCTGAAAAAGGCAATGCAAAACAAAACTGGAGCAGATATTAAAATAAGCAAAACACAGATACGAAAAGCTGTACAACAAGGAGGCAGTCTTTGGTCATCATTATTCAAAATTGGCACAAAATTACTACCAATGGCAGCAAAAGCAGTTGGACCATTAGCTACTGGAGCACTTTCTGGGCTTGCAAATGTTGGAGTCAATAAAATATTTGGTAGAGGACAAGCTGGTGGTTTCCTCATTCCTCAAAATAAAATTGATCAATTAATAAAATACAAAGATTGGCTCACTGAAGCACAAAAGAAGCAAATTGTCAATGCAATACATACTGGTGGACAGATTGTAATTAAACCAACTAGGACACAATCAGGAGGTTTTTTGGGTACTTTACTGGCTTCAATTGGCATTCCAATGGTTTTGAATGCATTAATGGGTAAAGGCTTGCAGGTGGATAGAAGTAGATCCAGAAGATCGGTCCCAGTTTTTGTTCCAAACACAACCAAAAAAGATGGTGGTTTGGTCCTACCAGTTAATTATAGGCCGCCTCCATTTTTCGGTACATGGGATCAGTATGGTAAAGGGAAAAAAAACCAAAAAAGGAAAAGGTCTGTTGTTAGGCAAAAACAGTCCATTCAAGGGGATTCCATTAATCGGAGACATTCTGTGAAATTCATCAATAAACCACTCAGTAACTTTGAACTCATTGATTGGGTCAAAAAACTCAAAATAAAACACTTCAGAGGCATTTACAGCAGAGATAATCTACCACAAAAGATGAAAAAAGATGAAGTTGGTATCATTAACCTGGATTCACAGATTGGACCAGGTACACATTGGGTTGCGTATCGAAACGGAGACAAATATGTAGAATATTTTGATAGTTTTGGGTTAATTATGCCAAAAGAAATTATGAAATTCATGTCAACAAGTGGCAAACGATTAATGTATTCAGGTGATGAAATCCAGGAAAGAGATTCAGTATTATGTGGCTATTGGTGTTTGTATTATTTATTTGAGAGACAAAAGGGTACAAGTATATTGAAAACAATCCACAATGCACATTTTAACATGAACAATCAAAGTGTCAATCATAATTTTATAATCCAATATTTTAAAAAATTATCTAATTAATTTGTATAATGGTTGATATAAGATATTGTGAAGAGTGTGATGAGTACACAGAATTTTCAGGAAAATTATGTTTATGGTGTACATTGGTAACAGATTCTGAGTCAGAGGATTATGAGACGGATTATGAGTCTGACTCTGATGATAATTAATCTAATATAGTGATATAAAATGGTCAAATCATATTGTGTTAAACAAAAGAAAGAAACTGAATGTGTTCAGCCTTCAGGTTACAAGCAAGCCAAAAATGGTCGGCTTATGTTCTTCTGTACCTGTGCTGAATGTGGTATAACTAAAACCAAATTTGTTAAAAAACAGGGAAACTAAATAGCCCCTCCGAAGGGGGGGGCATAATGGATACTTTAGCATCAACTGGTGCTGATATGTTAATTCAACATGCATTACCATGGATGGGAAAGAAAGCAGTTGAAATGGGTCGATATTATGGGTCTGAAGCACTTAGAAACCCTAAATTGCAGAAAAAAGCTATTGATTATGCTATCTCTAAAGCAACACCTTTTGTTCAAAAGACTGGATCAGAGATGTTTGATAAATTATCAACCAAAGTAAGACCAAAAAGAAGGTACAAAACTGACCGAAAAGAACTTGATGGTGGTAATTTAGATACAATTTTAGAACAATTTGGCACACCAGGTAAGGTTGCATCGAAGTCGATGGATGTTGTTGGAACATTAATTCCATCAACAAAGGAAGTCTTTGATAGATACAAATCTGGAGACATTGCCAAAAGTGCATTTAGCACAGATACTGGCATATTGTCGAGTCAATTTTGGTCTGGCAAGGCTGGGAAAAATACATTAGAAAAATACAAAAATTATCCATGTGAAAGCATGGTAAAAATTGGAAGCAAATTTCACAACACACCGAAATGCTCAAGCTATGATTCAATTGGTTGGCACCCACCAAATTGGGGTGAATATGAGAAAGGAATCAAAGGACGACCCAAAAGCGGTGGTTCAATTGATATACACCAAATGATTGGTAAGCTCCCAAAGCCCAAAGCTGGGTGGGTATTACCTGGTCATAAATACACTGGTCCATACAATGATTTGGAAAATCAAGTCAAATATAACCCCAAAACAGGGCAAATATTGGAAATATATGATAAACCAACAGGCAAAACAGATGCAATAGCCATGCAACATGATGTTGATTATTCAGTCTGCAAAGATGACAAAAAATGTAAATTGAAAGCTGACAAAAAGATGGTAAAGTCATTGGATGCTGTTCCATATTCCGAACGACAATGGGGACATTGGTTGGCAAGAAATGCAATAAATACAAAACAGAAACTGGGTCTTGGGGTTCCAAAAAACGTCAAAAGCCGTCGGGTAAAGAGGAAAACTGGCAAGAAAAATAAGCTAATGAGCTGCATAAACCCATAAGACGTAACTTTACTCGGCGGCGTGTTATTGTAAATAATATTGATGAAATATGGGCTGCTGACCTTGTTGAAATGCAACAATTCAGTAAATGGAATAAAGGTAATAGGTATCTTCTCACGACTATAGATGTTTTTAGTAAATACGGTTGGATTGTTCCATTAAAAGATAAAAAAGGTGAGACTATAACTAAAGCATTTCAAAGCATATTCAAAGAGGGTCGAAAACCAAAGTATCTGTGGACTGATAAAGGCTCAGAGTTCTACAACAAACATTTCAAAGACTTGCTCAAAAAACATAACATTACACTGTATTCGACTGAAAATGAAGAGAAGTCATCAGTTGTTGAGCGCTGGAATCGAACGATTAAAAATAAAATGTGGAAACGATTCACTGCTCAAGGCAATACAATGTATCTGGATATTTTGCCTAAAATATTGAAGCAGTATAATAACACTAAACACAGTTCAATAAAAATGACACCGACAGAAGCATCTAAGAAAAAGAATGTAGGAACTGTTTACTTCAATCTATTTGGCAATTTGAAGCAATTATCATCTTTGCCAAAATTTAAAGTTGGTGAAAAGGTTAGAATATCAAAGTATAAAGAAAGTTGTTTGATCGAGGTTATACAGAAAACTGGTCAGAAGAGGTCTTCATTATCGATAAAATACAATACACGAATCCGATCACATATAAACTGAAAGATCTCAATAATGAAGAAATTAAAGGGAGTTTTTATGAACCAGAATTATTGAAAGCTAATCAGGAGATATTCAGAATCGATAAAGTTATCAGGAGAGATTACAAGAAGAAACAAGCTTTGGTAAAGTGGAAAGGATACAATGATACCTTTAATTCTTGGATCCCAATCAAGGATTTAGTCGATTTCCAAAAATAAATAGCTCATTCTATCATACAGTCACGGTTTCACGAGTATTCGATAGCGAGTCGATTCAATAAAAAAATCTATTGTTGTGTGCAAGATAAATGATATTCTTACCTCAAAAAGCGTCTACAAACATCAGAACGATGAAAGTGGAGAAATAAATGTTCAAAAATCCCAAAACAGGAGCCATAAACATCTTCACAAAATGGCAACAAAATGGCCGACACGTGTATTAACAAACTAGTGTCCAGTCCGCTTTGGGTTGTGTCATCGTGAACATGCATGAAAGCGCATGCGTGTTAATCCAAATCAAGCAATATTACGCAATATACGGAAAAATAGCACCATAAGTGTAAAAATTTCAGAACTGAGTGTAATATATAGGTAATCGGGCCATTATTATATTAGTTCACAAACTCTGGTGAAGCTTTAGGGTGGTGTCAGCTGGCCCCTGACTGAAACCTGTTTAACGGCTTGTGCAGATGGTGAATTACTGAGTAGTGTGGGATGTCTTCCAGTAGACGGTACCTCCAGGGTGAGCCCGCTCAGGCCCTACTGGTTTACAGCGGGGTGCTCAGAGTTCGTCAGGACTCAACCTCGGTCCCAGAGGTAAACTGGGAAAGGGACAGCCGCCTTGTCAGCGGCGGGAAAAAGACCTGGCTGGGGCCAGGCAAGTAAACAGCCAACCGAGCACCCCACTTTCAGGGTTTTGTCCATTTTCGTGACAAGTCACACAACGTCACGCGTGACAGTAACGGCATCCAGTCACACAACATCCATAAATTTGAATTATTTATGATTATTTTTTTCTTCATAACAGGTTAATTATATCCAAATTGATGTTCAAAAATATTGTATTCATCATTCAAATCAGCGATTGATGAGTTGGTTGGATTTAATCGATGATTGTTTGTGAGTTGGGGATCAGTTTGGTGTCATTTATGAAAAACGTAAATTTAGCGTCTCCGTTGCAGGAGTTTTGAGAAACCGAGGATAAAAATTTAGGTTTTTCAAAAACCGAGGATTTAGGTTTTTAGGTTTTTGACGTCTCCGTTGCAGGAGTTAGGGTTGAATTCAAAGGCTGAGGTCAAATATTTTTGTTACAAGGGTGTAGTAAGGGGTTGAGTTAAAAATTCGATTTACAAGGCTTTGTATGGGATTTTTTTATCATTTTTTGAAAAGTGAGTTGATACCCTCATATATCTAACTACTCTCTGTAAGAAATCTGAAAGATCATATATAATTTTTAATTTTCGTTCTCAGTCATTTTCAATTTTTTCAGTGCTACAGTGCAGGTGCCAACTCAGCAAACCTCGTTCCGAAGTTCTTCTCGGAGTTCAAAATTGGTAGAAGAAAAGAGAAATGAACACCCTGCCTTCCGACTTGCCTCAAGTTCAAAGCATTTTACTGACTAGTTTTTAACTGAAAAGGATCTAAAGACGTCAATTAACACTTTGCCTTCCAACTTGCTTCACATTCATAGCACAGAACTTACCAGTTTTAATTTGAAAAAAAAAAATAAAAATGTCAATTTTTTTGTAGCCACATGCACACTTCTGATCGTGGCCCTCTCTTATTAGGAAACATTTGTTAGTATCCGTTAGTCCAAAATTCAGTTACTTCGACATAAATGTATGACATCAGAAATTTTATCGGAAGAACTTAGGTTGTTCACATATAATCGTCATGCAATAGCACACATTATATATAAAGGTTTACCCTGCATTTGTAGTCCTCCTTTGTGAACAAGCTTCCCTGTACCAATGCCATATGCACGCCAAGTAGTGATGCCTCTGTCTGAATAGGAGAAATTATTTTGAGAGCTGATGCCTTCCCATTTAATTTGGATTTCAGAATTTGTCAGGGCAGGAGTAAAAGCATCAACCAGGGCGATACGAACTCCTTTTATCCCACCACTAGACATCATGGCCTCTTTAAAGTCGTTTGGAGTTTGCACATCGTGACCTTCGTTGATATGCCTTCGCACATGAGCCTTGATTGATGCTGCCTTTCTATCACAGGCACCTTTCCCACCTTGAGGATCACTGAAGTCCACCCGTCCAATTCTGATCCCGGTAATGTTGGCCATAAGACTACAGGCTGCTAATGTTATGGAACTATGATAGCAACCTGCATTATCTTGGCGGAGAAACGCTGTTAACAGTTCCGGATGCTCCCTCTTGAGGGTCCGAAGAACGTGCTCGATAATCCGTACCACCAAAAGGCTGTCTTGATTCGAATTTTCTGCAATGTGCACAAAGGACTGGCTCTCTAGCACACCACGTTTCTTTCGTACCACCACACTAATGTGCCATGAAATTCCTCTTTTTCCAAACCAGTCAGACTGAGATTCCCGGTATTTCTGAGGAAGGAATTTCATGGCCCAGTCTTGAGTGACGAGCACAGAAGACTCATCCAGGGTATCCAAAATGTCTGTTCTCGCCATGTCTTGTCTTACACTTCTCAACTGGTGAGCCTTCCAAGCATGGATATTTTGGACTGCCTGATGATAATCGTACCGTAAATCATCCAGCTCTTCTTCAGTCAACTTCACGTCATTCAAAAATTTCTCGACATTCAGCAACACGTCCTTTAGTTCTTCGCAGTGTGAACACGCTTTGTCATGGGTGTGATCACAAGGAGTGCTGTAGGCAGCATCGTTACTGTCATTTAGGGAATACGTGCTGCAGTGATCGGCAACAGAGGAGGATTCTGACACATGCACCTGAAAAAATTTCATTACATTTTATAACATTGTATATCTTGCAAACGGATAGCTAAACACATGCTTTCCAATACCTACGAAGGTAAGCGACTGGCACTAATTGTGCTTGAATGTCCGTATAACCATAGAAATAGAAACACGAAACATTCAAACAATTACATAGTGGGATGATAATAATGCCCAATACCAAGGTTATGTTAGGCCAGAAATAAGGTGTTTTTGCATTCTGGTTATGGCGTTCAGACTTTTTTAAACACGATTTATGATAGCAAGGGTAACTAAAAAAAAGATGTTAATTTTGATTTATGATAGTTTCATTGACCTCTGAAAGAAAACGCATTTCAGTGAAGTCGTAATTTTTTTAAAGGCATAACTGATGAAGTGTTAATAAGATAGTTGTTTCTATACCTTGTAATCGGACTTTAAATATTGTTTTCCTTTCTTCAGGGATCTCTCCCAACTATTGCTGACTTGTGCAGATAGACCATATTCTTGCAAACGTGACAAAGGTCATCAAATGCTTTGGCACCATCTGCGGCAATGTAGTCAAGCCCCTGTAGAGATTTTCTGACTGTTGCAGAACAAGCTGACAGAATTCGTAGCATGGTGTTGGAACTAAATGGTTTGAAGTTCGTCTCTTCACAGTATTGCTGGTACTGCCCTACAATCCTCTGCGGGATCATGGTACGGATGACGTTTGGCGTTTCAAGCACTTTACCGGAAGAAAGGTGAAGATAGCGTTGTCCAAACGGCAGATCCTGAACGACATGAGGACTGGTAATAAAGGTAAGAAAATGGTCTAATTGACCACCCTCAACGCGCATTCTCGGACTTTTGTTCACAGGTAAGACTGCACCCCGACCATACTCTAATCTGTGCATCCGTGCCATCTTGAACCTGTACTCGGTAAGGCCTGGTATGTAACGCTGGATTTGTTTGAAGGTAACGAGATCAGCCATGACTGAAAGCACCTGTCTACGGGTATCCCAGCTTGAAGCATTTTGGAAGGTTTCAGCTAGAGCTTCTAGGTATCTCTTATCTGCTGGACATTCTTCACTGATCTGCAACGCCTTTTCAACTGAATTGGAAGCTTTCAATGCTTCCCACAAATGACCTGCGTCTCCCGGTGCAATAACATTCAATGCTGCTACAACTGCATCTTTTGCTTTCGATACATGGCTTTGTTTTGTTCGCATACTTGCTTCCTCCCATCTTTTCTTGTATGGACCAACGCTGCCAGCGTCACAACTTCTTAAGAACTCGTTCATCTTCGACCGTTGGACACTCAATTTATCTGCCATAGCTTGGTGGCCATCAGAGGTCTCGCAGCTACTGCTCCCGTTGCTGTCATCCTTTGGGAGGTACATGCTAACATCTTTGTCAATGGTAAGATCCATCATTTCCTGACACAGTTGCTCGTCAGTGTCACTGGCCTCTCTCTGTATACAAGAGTTGTTTCAGATTTCAGATGTTTCCAGATATCTACACGCGAGCAGTCCCACCTTTTCCTCAGGGATAGTCGAACAGAAAGCTAAAAATGGGGGTATTCGGTGCCCGAGAACAAGCTATTGATTCATGAGCTTTTCGCTCGAATAGGACTGAGATAAAATCGGGACTCTCTATAGTCTAGGGTGGAATAAACTCTTCAAAGATTTCCATTACTATGCTCAGATTCTTTTAATTATTGTTATCGCAAAATTCTTACCGAGACTTCTTTTACAGCTTCAAACGGAAAGCTGGATTGTTCCTCGGCATGAGAACCTGAAGCGACGCTTTGTGTTTTACCTTCGCGTGCAGTAGGTGTGGTATCGACGACGGGTTCGTCTAATTTTTTCCTGCACTGAACACATACCGCTGATAAACAAAACAAAACAAAAAAAAACAAGCCACGTGAGTTTCAATCACTCGCATCAGATTGATTACATGTACGGGGAAAAAACCGGCATGGTCTGGGTTCTATAATACTGCTGCTACTGTTATGACGACTACATCTGCATAACATAGTATATACATGGACTCACGTATATACTGTTATGTACCCGCGGCATGCTGCAAACACACGCTTGCGCGCGTGCTTTACAAAGGCAAGAGCATGGTCAGGCTTAGCCTCTATTACTGAAGCATCTTCCAAGCGAAAAGGGCTGCGGTGAGCTCTGTGACTTGGTAAAAAAGGAGACAGAGTCCGCTGATTTATCTGCGCAAATCGCGCGCTCTCGTGTTGCTTGTACGCGCGTTTGTTACACGCATTCGTATCGCTTCGTGGTCCAGACGCACACCACGAAATTCTCCTAGCACGATTAAGGTTTACAAGTAGCTCACTAAAGTCTGCCGAACACCAGACCACTTATTGTCTTTAAGGTCAACAAGAAATTTTACTTGTTGGCCAGTGCTCGACGAATCCGGATAGGACTGCAATTGGGATATCCCCGAAGGGGGAGGGGGAGGGTACTCCTCTATATTTTAGTTACAGTGTGTCACACACAACTGGATCTTCCATGATATTGTCTTCGCTACGCTTGCAAACTCCTGACATACCTTATTTAAGACCCTTATGTTAAAAAAAGATTCTTAGACTCTGGGGGCAGCTTGCAATTGCAATTTGTTAGGAAGCTGGCAAAATATCATCTATCGTTTATGATTCACATTTCCAGAATGTTACAACTTACGTGATGCCACAGGAATCAAAACTTCAGTAAGCCGCAGTAGTCTTTCAGACTGAGCAAGGGTTAACCCGCGCTCTCCCTTTACTGTTCCTGTGGGATGCCCATTCACATGGGCAAGCACAATTTTTCTTATTACTTCTCCATCGAATTCCAAATTGTTCCCGGTGACGGGGGCAGATTGTCAAACCCAGAAGAACGTCCTTGACCTCCAAAATGCCTTTGACAATAATAATGACAATAATAAAACAGTTAATTGTACGTATTCGCTTCATTAATTACACTCTAATTCTGACATAGTTTCTCGCTGGCTCATGCCCTCGTTTCACGCGAGATCGCGTGCTCGCTCCAGTGGCTACAAAGAGAGAGTGCTCGCTGTCTAGAATTTACATTTGCCTAGATTTCGAAATTTGGATTGGAGTAACTACAGAATACCCTAACACATCGAGTCCATTTCTGAGAGAGGTGGCAACTCGGTACGCGGTGTGTAAATTTCAAGATGTATTCCACGAGAAAATCCCGGCGTTCCACGCGGCCTAGTCTGAAATAGGGTGAAGGTTTGGAGAACCGAGCCGCACACCCGGACCCCCATGGAGTACTCCTCGGGGATACGCGATGCACAGTCAGGAAATAGATTGAAGTTGGGGCACTATTTTAGAAACTAGCTACTTGGTACGCGGGGATTATTTCAGAGTCGGGGTCAACTTGTGGATCGATTCGGGGTTGAGGATCATTTCGGGTACCCAACTGAGGTCACACGCAAAGCGCGTGGCATACACAAAAGCGCTACATACTGGCCTGCAGAACAAGCGTTATTATTATTATTATTATTATTATTATTATTATTATTATTATTATTATTATTATTATTATTATTATTTTATTCATTTATTTATGACTTTTTAGGTGAGCGGAGGTTAGCACGAGGCTATTGCGGAACTCGAGTCCCGCGCGAAGGGAAGGGGACAAAAAAATTTTTTGCGTCTTTCCCGTCGCACGTCGCTCGCACTCCGCGCTCGCTTCGTGCACACACGCACACACACAAAATAACGCCTGTTCTGCAGGCTATAGTGTAGGTCAGGATAAAACGTTAAATTAATTAATTTCCGCGTGGTAGGGTATCTGCGGTTAAGCAGTTTTAGAGGTTCTCTGCAACATAATTTATAAAGTGTATTCAGTTACCTGCACGTGCCAGCAAAAGCTTTGCTTCTGTGTCCAGAAAAGAATCCCACACTTTGTAACTTTTAAGGTGTTCCTTGATGTTCTTATTGCACTTTTCTATCGTGACGCACTGAACATTTGCCGGATTGTCCGAGCTTGGACCACAAATTCCGCCAACAAACTCAGAGTAACCACAAGAAGCCATGATGGTCCATGTGGTTTGTGAATCTAAGGTCCGCGTATATTGCGTGACAGTTATGACATGCGAGGTATTTCGGCGACGTCAAAAGGTTCAATGGTCGTTTGGCGGCTAGAAGCAAACTCGTCTTTTCTTGTGAAAAGGCGTTTTAAGGTACGATAAGCCATATAATCAGTTAAAGTAACGACTAACCTTGTTTGTGATTTGATCTGTTTAGTAAAGTTAACGTAAATAAAAATATTCTAAGTGGAAATCAAAACGAACTAATTTATATGCAAATTTGTCGATGTTGTAGCCCTGAACCAAATTACGTGTTCGTAACTAAAATCATATTTACTAACGTTAAACCTGTCCCAATTCTAGCGATTGACTTTATTTAACATTGTGCTATGAAAGAATACCCAGAGTTTTGAAATGTTTGTTGGAAAAATCAAAATTAGCGGGTGTGATGTGAAAACAGCTTGCCCTCCTTTGAAGGTCAAAAGGTCAACTTTTGATGATAAATAGCATGTTCAAATAGCGCTCCAAAAATTTATCGTTTCATTTACCCAAAAATTTTATTTCATCAAATCGTACACGAAACATTGCTTATTCCGATGAATATAGTCTTGGTTGACAAAGCCATGTACCAGGATGCTTTTTTTGCGGTTGAATTTCGCATTATTTTGGCATGCTGTAATTCCGCTAGAAACGGTTAATTTTTAAAATTTGGCCAAAAATTCTGGATCTCATTGAATGTACATTTGACAGCGTGAAAGTGTGAGGGAATTAGTTTACTTATGTTCAATTGCTTCGATTTTTATGTTACTCCTTCGTAATTTCAAGACGAGCGGCCCATACAAGTGACACTTTTAAGTCGGTTTTACCCGCTCACAGGTCACCAGAATGAAAAAGTCACTTTAAAGGTAAAACAATTATCTAAACAAACTGAAACATGTCTTTCTACAAATGGTTTTAGTAGTCCTTTATTATGACAAAGTTTGGCGATTTTCGATTTTTCTATCTTGCATGGTCATAGGTGAAACTTCCTGGGGAGCGCTCTTAAAACTTTTTTTGATAACTGATCTTGGACGTACAACTTTTTATTTACAAATAATTACATTTATCACAAGCCTCTAGTTCAAGTCGACACATAATCATCCAAGCAATCTAATTGATTATTTAGAGAACGAGACATAGTCATTGTTTCTAACCTGTGTTTGTAAATAAAAGTAGACAATTTACGGAATTAAGTTAGTGTACCTCTCTCGGAAAAAAAAAATGCGACGCAGAATATTTTACACAACAAGCAAGACGCTTACGTTTACTACTAGCCAGTCGAACGGCAACGGAACCCTTTTTGATACAATTATAATTAACGGCAAATATTTGAAATGCGGTTTACTGTTTTTCAATCTCTCTTAACTTTGTTTTGAGGCATTCATTTACACATTTGTGTAAATGATGACAGGCGAAATCGTTCAGAATTTATAGCCTAATTTTTATGTAGTAGATTTTTTTCGGAAAACAAATTCCTTCCGCCGAATTTATGAACTACCGTTGGTCTTCCGAAAATGCTACTTTACTTTATTCAGCTCTTTTTCGTTTAAAAACGAATTTTTGTTTTCCTTTCAAGACTAAAACGATTAATATTCCATATCCCAAAGGTCTGTTCAGATCAAAACCACAACTTTTTTTTATTACAATTTGAGCCGAACCTCTGAAGCGATAAAGTCTTTCTATTGTCGAAAAGGGCCGTTGGGTGTGCCGACAAGTAGGATTAGTGGGTGAAATTTAGTAATGACTGATTGCCTCATTTTCTTTGGACCATGAGCAGAGATTTCTGATAAGCTTGCATATATACAGTTAATACAGAAAACCCAGGCTCCGTATGTAAACGTCTTAGTGTTTTGTGGGTGATTTGGAAGGCATTTGTTGATGTTTAATTTAAAGCCAGCGGTTTCGTTTCGTTTTTTCCTTTAAATACAAAAAAAAAAAAAAAAAAAAAGAGGAATGCTGGGGACTCGATTCCTTCTCGTATCAGAAATTGCTCTCGCATCAAAATTCTCATCCACTTCTTCGACAAGCGCTATAATTTAACCATAGCATTCACCTTTCATGTTGATCACACTGCGATCTTACATAACAAAAATTGGAAGAAAATTCAGTTACCAGTGATTTTCGCTTACGTTCGGCCTTTTTGACGGAGGCCGCCGTGAGGAGGCTGCATGAGTTCAAATTACATTAGGTTCCCTTATTGGCCAGTTCAAACCGACCACCACCCGCCAACAACTGAAAATGCACAAGAGGGAAGAGATTTCTTTCTTTCATGAGTAATCACGCTCCCAGAACTATTGGGAACATGTTTTCATTGTGGACAATGTTAACGGAATTAACGACTTTCCAACATATTCCATCATATACTTACATAGAGAGAACATCTTGTAGCACAACGAATGCCCGAGGTCCAATGGCTTGTATAGGATTATCTGACAGCAATCTGCGGAAAGAAATAAATTTTGTTGCAGAAGTGCGCATCTAGCTTAATTACCGAACAAGAGGCTACCAAGTGCTCGAAACATAGTAAAAACACATTAAGGATAACACTTAAGTGAGAGCTATGATTGAGATTTGCTAGAAACACTCCAGGGGTGATTTTATCATATACGGTTTCTTTTATTAATATTATAAATAGTTTTTAATGCAAGGTAAAAAATACAGCATTTGTATTTATGCTATTAACCATAATTTACACACAGTATTACGGTTTCATAGTTTCTAGGTTACAAGCTATGCTTTTTCTTTTCTAGTTTTTGTCAGTTAATGATTGAACTTGCATAACAATTGATAACATTGACAAAAAAACCCAAAAAGAACAACAACTAAAAAAATCCGAAACAAAACAAAGAAAACTTAAAAAATGCATATTAAAAGAAATATTGAAAGGTAGTAATAATCTTATTTGCAATAGCTAATTCTATTTCAATGGTCAGTTTTCGGCGAAAGAGTGCAAGAAAACTGTCAAAAAAGAGTTCTACATTGTGTAGGCTTCTTTAGAAACCCACCTACAATCATAATATTCGATAATGTTTCGTTTTATTAATCGACCAGCATTGGAAAGTCTTTCAAAGGGCTATAGGGCTATAGTATAGGAGTAGCGTATTAGAACATGCGATGTAAGGAGTGAATATCAGTTAAGCATTGACCGCATGCATTGTTGCCACAAATTTTGGCTCTGAACAGACTTACTTTGGTTTTAAGAATATTAATGTTTGAGGACAATCATATATTAATAATTCACAACCCATTGACCTATCAAATGGTCGATAAACATCACATGCAGTGGTTTTATATCCGATAAAACCTCCTCCTTGTTAGTATGCGGATGTTGAATGTTTTTCTTGCATGTTAATTTCAAACGTTCACAAAAGCATCATTGTTATGAACTATCTTGACACACGCTTTTCCGGGAATGTTTTTGAAGCCGTTCAAAAGACTCGCTGCACGTGTTTTATCGGGTCTAAAAGCACTCGGCTGCGCCTCGTGGTTTTAAATCCCGATAAAACACTGCTGCTTGTGTTTTAATCATTACCTAAGGAGGTGCCTACTAATACAGTAGATATTTTGCGTGGTTTATGACTATGCGGAAAAATCAGATCTTAGCAAGGGGCTATTGGAATCCAAAAAGAAAATTGGGGGTAACCACGCATTTTTCAGTGATAATTAAGCAATAATAATTCTAAAGAGTTGTGAAATACAAAGCAATATATCGCATTCTTTCCCAAATTGAAACTTAATTATCTCTGAAAAAATGCATGGTTACCCCCAATTTTCTTTTTGGATACCAAGAGCATAGTTTTAAACCGCGCAAAAATATCCCTATATTGGTAGGCACCACCCATAGGAAACCCGAGTACCTCGAGATGCACAGAACGTATGCGCAGTAACAAAAGTAGGCACCGTCCTTAATATCTTCCTTTTTTTTTTTTATTAGCGGTGGGCAGTACTAAGATTTTCTTGAACAGAGTGCTTAATACATTTCTGTAGAAATAGCTTCTTTTGCTTTCTCACTATCTAAAAATCGAAATGGAGACTTTTTAATTGAAAAATTCCAAAATTCCTTGAGACTGCTATAGTGTCAAACCAGCTTTTGTGAGAAAACTGTTTACAATTAATTGCAATATTTTCATTATTCCAAATTATTCATGAGAAAACTGCAGAACAGGTGCTATTTATTTATTTATTTATTTATTTATTTTTATTTTTCCGTTTTTCAGGTGAGTGGAGTCAAGTGCGAGGCTCGATTCACGCGCGACGAGAGAGAGGGAGAAGATACTACACCTGCCCGCACACTAGTGTTCATGCTATTCCGCCCGCAGGCACTTTCCAACATCTCCAACCATTCACAGCGTTTAGTATGGACGGTGAATACCGTTCCTACGTAAACTGCCACAAAAACATACGCTAACGGAACAACAGCACGGAAAAATTGTTGTTGGAGACAGTAACAACTCTGCAACCTCCAATTGATTTAGAACAGGAAGTAATGAGAAGTTTTATGGATTTCCTTAACGAAAGAAGGACAATTACGGAGGCTAGCCTCGTAAAGAACATATGGCTCCCGTTCTTTTGTTGTCAGTTGTTGTTTAAGTCAACAGTCCAATTAGGCCCAATTTATTTTCTTTTGCGTATGTCAATTGTTTACTGGGGCCATCCAGAAAATAGCATGGTTCGTAGATTTGATTTCCAGGATATTCACGCAACAATTGTTCGAAGAGCAGTGGAGAAAAACTATAAGAGCATTCCGGTTAGTACTGAAACAGCGAAGAAAGGGGAGCGTTTGCTAGATCAAACCTTTTTCCAAACCTAGCTGTAAGCCATTCAAGTATATTTCTTTAGTTTTTCCTTTACCGCATTAGGGAAAAATAACGAAAAAAAAAAAGAAAGAAAAAAAAAAACGAAAAGAGCTTGTCGAATAGCTTAGTCAAAAGAAAACAATGACGCGACCGCCATTTTGTTGTCCAAAAACAGGTCATGATCACTTGACATTAAATAACCAACTGGATAGCCGTGTTCATATATGAACGCCGGAATAGCATGAACAATAGAGGGCGGAGGGGCGTTAATTTTTTTTTTTTTGCGCCTCTCTCGTCGCGCGTGATTCGCACCTCTCGCTTGCCTGCGCTCAACGGAAAAAAATGCAAAATAATGACAGCTGTTCATCAGGCTAATTCATGAGTAGGTAGGGTTTCCATATAATTTTGTTTTGTATTTTCTAATTGTTTCAATAGTTCGAGGCAAGATGATGGAGATTGTTAGCCTGTAATGCGTCAAACTGTTAGTTACAGTTTATTTGAAAAGTTAGTACACCATGCTCTTCAAGGCTGCTTCTGGGATGCCTTTCTAGGATGCTTTATTTACTGATTACATGCGCGGTACCCAAGAGACTTTTAAGGCTTTATTCATGATATTAAAGTCCGTCAACCTAAGTCCTTGTTTTGTTTTTTTTTTTTTTCTCGCCTATAATAGTTAACTTTTTAATTTCAGTGAGTTTTCCATCCCAGAAGAAATTGAAAATAGTAGAATTCATTTCTCTATATAGTTGCTCAGAGATAACAAGTATAGACGCATTGTAAATTAACCCTATCTAGACTGTTTTTTTTGTTTTTTTTTTGTCTTCTGGGACCGGGGGGAAGGGGTGGATACTTCACAAGTATAAAAGCTATGACAGTAAGAGGTCTGCAACGCAAAATGATGACATCATGTCACGTGGTAATCATGTCGTAATGATCAAATAGCGGCTATTTTAGATCCGCCACCACGGAAGAAAGAAAAGTAAAAACAAAAAATAAAGAAACGCTAATTTGCGCTAAAAAAAAACCATTAAAGATTACGGGATTAGAAAAACGATTTTTCTTCAATTTTAAAAGGGATTTTCTATTTCTGAAAAAAAAAATGCCTGTCAAAACTTGGTGGCATTGGTAACCTCAAAGACAAAGAACACTAAAAGAGCACATCACGTTTTTCCCAGACAAATTTATTAAAAACGTCCTGAAGTTCCATGGCGTTTGTTAAAATATTCAAAAAGTATTTCAGGTTCAATGTCGCCGCGGGGAGAGTCCGCATCCCGCCCTCTCATTCCCCGGTCTTCTAGATTGGGTTAAGTTTAAAAATTTTAACGATTTGTCTTGACCCTGGGGGATCTTGTTATTGTGCTGAGGCGACTAGATTCCAAATAGATTCCAAGTTGCCGTGCGTCTACTAATAGATCACAGATGACGTCAAAATGTGGTAAGAACAAAAAAGTGGCACACGAGCCGTAGGCTAGTGTGTCACTGATGTTCTTACCACATATTGACGTCTTCTGTCATCTATTACTGAACAGACGCACGGCAACTTGGAATCTATTTGTTTTATACAATGAACAGAAAGGAAACACGACAAACTCATAACTCACTCTCAAAAGCATAACTCACCTACTTTATATAAATAGGAGCTATGTAAACTTTTGTAGAACTTTGGAGGGTTTATGGCTCTTTGAAAAATTGACATTTTGAGGCCTTTGCGATGAGGTAAAAATTGAGTAAGATTGAAGGTTTAAAATGCATCTTGGTATGTCAGGTATCGACTCGAGAGGAACATTGTGATAAATTTTGGGTCTTTGTCTTTGATAATATGAAATAAAAAATCTGGGCAATCAATGCACGCGCTGACGAAAACCAAAGTTAGCGAGGCTTCGTTAACAAATTTGCATAATTCGCAACTGTTGAGAAAAAGCTGTTATGGCGACTCGGTGAAAACATTGACCCAGGCTATTTTCAAATGGTCATTTTATCTCATATTGCATTTGCCTGTTTCGCTTTCTTGTTTAATAACGTGGTAGAAAAGGTCTGGACAAAAAAAAATGCACGCCATCGGGAAAGAAAACATTCGCCAAATTCTGGTGGGAAATTTGCATAATGCAAATCTCCCAATAAATCTTTCTGCAAAGGAATCTGATTGGGAAGGTTTCGTGAAGAGACCCGAAACACTCCATATAAGAGGAGTTAAAACAACGTTTAACAATCCGATTTCAACTAATAATTGTCGAATCTAAACCTTTAAATTAAAGTGTCGAACTGATACTCGCTATTGCGTTACCTGCGTCACGTCAATAGCTGGCGATATGTCTAAAAAGATGCCCACAAACACACATGCACAGATACACGCTTCAAAACCTGTGTGCCAATTTCCGTTTAACAAAATAATAAATCAGTTTATACCTACAGTCCACATTGGCTGTACGGCATGCATTTATCTTTGTCGAATGCCAACAAGAGAAACACGGGTATCTTAATGACACTGCATACACGCAATGTCTACTGATACATCACAGGTAGCCGAAGCTCAAAAGAAATTCGTTTGACCTTTTCATTGTCACGTTGTAATTTGAGTGTCACGATGAGTGTTACGCAATGGCGTAAATTATAAGAGTTTGTATGGGAATTTACGAACCTGTTTTGGAGTTGAAAATAAAGGGAATAAATTGAACAAAAATGGCTTACCTTGTCTCTCGATCTCTTGCCAGTGTTTGTGTGCCATATGTTGGCCATTTCAGTACGATTCCATATCTATCCCCAAAATCTTGGTCACTTCAGTCCCCTGTAATTTACTTTCGAAGACTTGCGCACGTTATCAATGCGGTCATAATTTGCTGTAATGCGCGGGCAAAGGACTACGGACCACGGACTGGGTATAAAAGAGGTACTAAGGTAAGTGTATAATAGGAGGACTACGTACTGCGCACTAGGCTTAAAGGAGAACTGGAAGTCTGAAAATCATATCTTTCTTGTATTCATTTTCAATAAGTTTAAGATGTATAAAATGAAGTTTCGGTAGTTGTTTTTGTCCCTTTATTGTTGTTTTTGAGAAACAATAAATGGACTGGGAATAAAATAGTGAGGATCGACAGTGCAAACATAAAATCTTGCTTTATCCCAGCCAAACAGCTGAATTTTTAATACGCGCTGAAGAGAGCTCGGCATTTTAGATTTTTAACATTCATCTCAGGGCTCGATTTGGTGAAAACTTGCTCTTGCAGTGCGAATAAATACGCAAAAGGATGTTTGATGATCATTGATCGTGATCAACCACTGAGCCCATGTGCACAATCATGTAGATGTCGTGCATGCATGCAGTAGACGTTGCGTGTATACAGTGTCAGTAAGATACCCGTGTTTCTGTTGTTGACATTCGACAAAGGTAAATACATGCCCTACAGCCAATGTGGACTGTAGGGCATGCAGTCAGTCCGCAGTCCGCAGTCCGTAGGCCGTAGTCCGTAGTCTATAGTCCTTCTATACCGTTAGTACTATCTCTTTTATACCCAGTCCGAGGTCCTCAGTTCTTCGTCTGCGACTCACGTTTTATACTGACTGCGTTGTTAACATTGCAATTTTTTTCTGAAAATACTATTGATACCGAAGTGACCAAGATTTTGGGGGTATAGATGTATATAGTAGGATACCGTATAGAGAAAGGAAAATTTTCAGCAAACCTAAAACCCACTGGAATCGTACTGAAATGGGCAAAATATGGCATACAAACACTGGCAACATATCAAGGAGAAAAGGTAAGCCATCTTTGTTCAATTCGTGCCCTTTACTTTTCGACTCCAAAACATGTTCGTAAATTCCAATACAAATCCTTATAATTTACGCCATTGTGTAACACTCATCGACAAGGTAGGCAGGCACTGCGTGTACACAGTGTCACTGAGATACCCGTGTTTCTCTTGTTGACATTCAACAAAGATAAATGTATGCCCTACAGCCAATGTGGACTGTAGGTATAAACTGAGTTATTTTTTTTGTTAAAACTTCTCCCGGAACGTTATTAAGGAAGAGTTAAAAGAGAAGTTCAAGCAGAGTTCAGCCTTGAAGCGTGAAATCAACTCTATCTATGATGAGATTCGCCAAGATTGTAGTTTTCTGCGCTACAGTTGTATTCTCCGTACAATGACCAGTCTTCGGAGAACATATCACCAAGAAGTTATTACCACTCATACGCGCAAGGTCTCACGTCTTATCAACCACCAGATGGACCTCGACGAGCATATCCTGAACATCTCATCTTACCAACTTTCGTTCTTCCAGAAACTTGTTCTTTGTCGAGGTTTGAACTTTGCCTTACCGCAATATGTATCTCCAATAGAGGTAAAAGCATCCTTTGAGAAAGCCTATTGGAGCCTTGAGCGCAGTCTCTCCGATGAGAAAATGAAAGAACTGGCTGCTACTACTCTTCGATCTGTGGCTCTCAACTACATTGAACGGAAAGGCCCGCGTCCCCCTAAGGCACTCTTAGTAGCCATCGAAGAGCTAAAGAGACGCGATGACATCGTGATAACCAAACCAGACAAAGGGTCAGGTGTAGTTGTGATGGATAAGCATGAATACCTGCGTTTGTTATCGGATGCTTCTGTGAATGACACAAGCAAATTCTGTGCCGTCCCCATAGAGAGACCAAAAAGTAAAGGAAGACCACCCAAGTACTATCATCGTCTCTTAGAGAAAGAAAAACTGGTAGAGTCAACAGTGCGTAGAATTTTACCATCGGCGATTGCTGACTCCGCACGACCTACTGGATCAAGATTGGCTCATTTGTACGGGCTGCCCAAGACCCACAAGAAGAAATGAGCAATGCGTCCTATATTATTTGCTACGGGCACCTACAACTATGCCTTTGCTAAACGGCAAAGCTTAAGCCTCTGTCTGTAAACGAAAATACCATCACTAATATCTTTGCCTTCACAAATGAAATTTGTGGAGTTAAGATAAACCCGGGAGAAATCTTGGTCTCTTATGACGTCTCATCGCTCTTCACAAATGTACCCCTGGACGAAACAATTGACATCCTGGCACACAAAGCTTTCGAGAACAACTGGTTCAATGACACCTATGGCCTAAACTTGACCAGAACTGATCTTATTGATCTTCTACATGTTGCTACAAAGGGGCAGCTGTTTCAGTTCGATGGGGCCCTTTACGAACAGACCGATGGAGTAGCCATGGGGTCTCCCCTTGGACCCCTTTTGGCTAATGTATTCATGTGCTCCATTGAAGGGTCCCTGAAAAGTCAAGGAAAACTCCCAGATTTTTACCGCCGCTACGTAGATGACACTCTGGTCAAGATGCCAGATCTTGCAGCAGCCACAGCATTTCAGGATACCTTGAATCACGCCCATAGCGCTGAAGTTTCACTATGGAGGTAGAGGAAAATGGGATGCTCCCGTTCCTTGGTTTACAGCTTCTAAATCGCGCACCATGTGTTGAAACAAAGGTTTACGTTAAGCCGACAAACACAGGTCTTCTCCTGCACTATCATAGCCATGTGGACAGCCGCAACAAACAGGGTTTGCTCGTCACCATGCTTGATCGCGCGCACCGGCTATCATCATCTTGGACACATTTCTCAGAGGAGTGTGTACGCTTGAGAGGAGTTTTCCGAAAGCTGAGGTATCCAAATCACCTTATTGATTCTGTCATTAACAAGTTTATCACCTCGAGAGTCGCAGCGGACCAGTCTAAACAGCATACCGATGACGTCATCCGGATAGCTATCCCCTATAAAGATCAGGATGCTGCAGTGTCTGTCAAACGACAACTTAGAGATCTTAGCAGCAAGGTGGGAAAGACCACTCAACCTGTGTTTACTAGCCGTAAGCTTAATCAAGATCTAAGCCTGCGTGAGCATTGTAACCCAGCAATGTGTTGTTTATTTATTCAAGTGTGACCTGTGTGATGCAGGTTATGTTAGGTATACAAAGGGCCACCTTCACACGCGCGTTGAGGGACACCGTCAAAAGGCGTCATCAATCTGCAAGCATTACTACAAAGAACATAACACTGCTGTTCCGAACAATTTCTTAGCACGCTTCAATGTGCTCAAGAAATGCATTAACAAATTTGACTGCCTTGTCAATGAAATGTTGTATATTCAAGAGCTTAAACCAACATTGAATGTGCAGTCCGATTCTCTTCATGCGAAAGTATTTAAGTAATTAGCTTGTCGCTATGTTATGCAAATTCGCTTCAACTTAGCCTTTACAAACCGCTTTTTATCATTAATTATGTACCTTGATAATGGCGCAAGATGCACCGAAACGTCGGTTCCTATCACTAATATTTCTTGTTTCATGTATTTCTAAATCATTTCTTTTAGGAAATTGACACACAGGTTTTAAAGCGTGTATTCGTGCATGTGTGATATTTCATACCAGTAATTACGTTAAACTATGGCGTGCCGCTTGCGAAGGTACAGTGTCAAACAACACAAACAGAGAGTTTTTTTTTTTTTTTAACTGACCCGCTTCTGAGTGATCATTATTTGGAAGCCACTGAAAAAGGTTGGACTGGCTATTTGAAAAGCATTCCACTAAACAAACTTGATTTCATTAAAAATGTTCGCTTTGACAGACTCTATGTCTAACTTTCTCACCTCATTTGACAAACGTGTATTTTTTAAACGTGAATCCAGTGTCCTGTGAACATTTTATTTTTATCAAAACCGCTATTTGCCAGCAAATAAAGGTCTTTATTCTAGTTGTTGTAAATGGCAATTTCGCAGCACAAGTTGGTTTCTGGGCATTATATTATTTAAAATATGTCGACAGGTATTGACGTGACGCAGGTAACACAATAGCGAGTATCAGTTTGGCACTATTAATTTTTAAAGGTTAAGATTCGACAATTATTTGTTGAAATCGGATAATTAAGGTTGTTTTTACTCCTTTGATATGGAGTGTTTCGGTCAAATAGTCTCTTCACGAAACTTTCCCAATCAGATTTCTTTGCAGAAAGATTTATTGGGAGATTTGCATTATGCAAATTTCCCACCAGAATTTGGCGAATGTTTTCTTTCCCGATGGCGTGCATTTTTTTTGTCCAGACCTTTTCTACCACGTTATTAAACAAGAAAGCGAAACAGGCAAATGCAATATGAGATAAAATGACCATTTGAAGATAGCCTGGGTCAATGTTTTCACCGAGTCGCCACAACAGCTTTTTCTCAACAGTTGCGAATTATGCAAATTTGTCAACGAAGCCTCGCTAACTTTGGTTTTCGTCAGCGCGTGCATTGATTGCCCAGATTTTTGACAAAGAGCCAAACTTTATCACAATGTTCCTCTCGAGTCGATACCTGACATACCAAGATGCATTTTAAACCTTCAATCTTACTCAATTTTCACCTCATCGCAAAGGCCTCAAAATGTAAATTTTTCAAAGAGCCACAAACCCTCCAAAGTTCTACAAAAGTTTACATAGGTCCCATTTATATATAGTAGGTGAGTAATGCTCTTATTCAAAACCGACCTCGTTTTGTAGCGTTGCGTACTGTTTCAACACAGGCGTATTGAACTTGGCTAATTTTGAGTAAGATTTTTGCATAATTAATGAGGCAAAACCCGTAATTTCGTTTTCTCCAAAATTCTCGAAAACTATAAATTTCCAGAACATTCAAATCATATTTTCGAAGATAGTTCCCCAAAATTAAACTTCAGGCAAATTATCAGGAGTTTCCTTTTTTTTCAAGCTTGGCCAGCGATTCTCGAAAGTTACAGTCAGGCACTCTTAATTGGTCTCTTCAATTTTCTTGTTTTTTTGTTTGTAAACCGGCTCCTGCTAAACTTTTCTCGAAGCTTTCACTTGCTCAATTCGAAATAATCTTGCAAACATTTTAAAAACCGCGCGCCATGTTGGACAAAACAAAGAAAAACAATTTTCCCGTGACGTCATCCGTGTGTCTGTACTCTAATAGATCATGGGCAACGACCAATCACTGCGCGCGTAGTATTCAGTGCATTGTATAATTTGCGATAATGTTGTTTCGAAATGAAGGTTTCTGATTGGCTCAAAAACTGTCATGTAGGCGAAAACCAAATGAATGATGTCGTTTTTCGAATTCCAACAACCAAGCCACATTCCTTTTGGTTTCATCTTTGTTTGATTATTTTTGTTTTTCATCTTTCTTAATTTCTTTTATCGTGTTAAGTTATTCAGAGTGTAAATATGGGAATTTCGATTTCTTTCGTTACATGTGTAAACTTGAAAACCGTTCCTACCTATTTTATTGCTGGATAGTTCTGCCGTGTAGTTTTCGTTGCACGAGTTGAAATAATAGGCAAGTTGTCGAAGATACGTGAATTTCTATTTCTAGTCAAGTAGTTTTAGCTGGCATTGCTATAGTAGCTTATTAGCTAATAGGTTAGTAGCTTAAACACCTGGTGAAAGGTTTACTACAGCTATCCTTGAAATGTTCAAATTTGTAACCCTTTCTAAATACACTTACAAATATTTAAGTCTTGTGAGGTTAACAAAAGCTTCCTCTGGTATTAAGCGGATACTGTTATTTTGAAGAATCCTATTGAGAACAAAAAGCAGACAGGCAAACATGCAATAAATAAATAAATAAATAAATAAATAACTAAATATGTAAATGAATGAATGAATTAATGCATATGAATGAATGGACGAACGAACGAACGAATGAATGAGTAAATAAAAAACTGTTAAAATTGTGCACCGCTACAGTTTTTGTTACAAATTCAGTTGTAGCTATTTGCCGACAATTATTGTTGTAACTCAATTTTTTTATTCTTAATTGCTCAACATTATATTTCGCAAACGAGCGTTCAGTTTCTCGAGAACCATGCCCGTACATGGTGTTTAATTTTTCTGTTCAATCAGTCAATAGTTCAAGCAATAAATCAGTCAGTCAATCAATCAGTGATGTTCGAGCCTAACATATAGTCAACGACGAAGGAGGATTGAGAATAAGGATTGGAGAATAAGTTCAGAGTTTCGATTCCATGTTATTGACTAAAAAGTACCGTAACTAGACACATCCATACTTCAACTATGAAAACAATGGACATGCTATACCTCAATCCTAATAGAAACATGACAGACCATAGGATGCTACTCACAAATATAGCAGAGACTGTTGATTCCAGAAAAGATCAGCGGTAATTTTCACGAGTTTATTACCTGCCAAGTTACTGGAAAAATACAAACAAACAAATAAAAACAAGACAACACAAGGGACTTTTTATTAGGTTTACAAACATTTTCCAACAATTTGCAATAACCAATAATGAATCCTTTGCATGAATGTTGCCCCATTTGCCACATGACTGGTGGGTTCATTCCTTGGAAGGTGTTTTCCAAGAATTCCTTGTCCACTGTTGCCCTTTAATTATGGCATGAAATACTCCACTACTTGACCTCAATGATTTCAGTTGTGCTACCGACAGTTCATTGGTTCTTGCAATTTCAATAGCTTTGTCGAGAGATAGATTAGGAGCGCCAGCAAGTTCTTGAAAATAGAGTCGCAACGTTAAAATTGATATTGAATTAACCCAGGATTTTACAGCTGAAAATTTCGCCACGATAATAACTATGTTAATTTTTTTTTAAGTTTGTGTGCTTTTATAAAACAAGATTTAATTTATAACACAAGTTCTAAATCGCTCAAACTTTGGATATTATAAGGTTAGTGACCTATATTTTCCCCTCATTTTCGTTAAAACCGTTTATGCCTAGCGGATGATTCTACTATTTGTTTAAAAAAAAACTGGGCGTCAGAGTTTGTTAGCCACCACTTGTTTTCTCACGAATCGACCTATGAGCTTGAACTTCAGAAATTCCTAACTGATAACATAATTTCCATACAGATCTGAGTGCAATTTCTGACTTGTAACAACAATTTTCCCTTGCTGCGTGTTTGAATTAGGAGGAGTATATGTGGTATACGTCTTCCTGTGGTATCTCATCTAAGTTTTCTATAGTCGTAATTATGTACTACATCCCTGCCTATTTTTTTTTTATTTGCAGAGGTAAATTTACATTTCTCTTTTTGCCGTTGTTGCATATGAATAGCGTCTTTGTTATTCTTCCATTTAAAGTACCTTTAGTACGTCCCTTACAGAACATACCAATACCTATACAGCTACTAAATTGCACAAAATACACTGAAGTAGTAGAGAACGAGACAACGTGGGGCAACAATAGTACTGATATTTTACTCTGCGTTACTTGATGATACAGTTAGAGACAAGAACAGCGTTATTTAATGCAAACAGTGATTGCCAAGGAACAAGGTTGTGTTTCAAATTCTTCTACTTTTGTCACTTTTGCTGGAATAAAAACCTCAAAGGGCCCTATTCAGCCACACCTTGGTTTTTGTTTATATGCGAGAGTTTGGCTGTTCTGTTTTATTCGGAGCATGTCGAAATGAACGAAACCACTGTGAAACTACTAAAGATAATGAAACATACTTTTAGGAACACAGCTTACGGTAAAGCAATAAGATTTCGCTTCCCCATGCAATGTCAATAATTGCAATGGCATCAAAAAGGGCGGAGGCTGACTAGGGTACTTTAAACACGGCAGACTACCTTTGCAAAATTCTCCAGTCACAAAGTCCTGCTAATGAAACTGTATAATACGGGAAATTATTGAAAAAAGACACATTACTATGAACTTTGTTCCATTTTCTGATTTGGATCACGTGGCTATGGCATGGTCCAATGTCGCCATCGATTAAACCAGGCTTACAATATATGAATTTAACCAAATCCGGTTGAATATGAACAAACATGTGCTAAGTTATATCAAACCGACCTTTTAATGGCAACTGGCTAAAAAGACAGGAAAATTGACCCTTGGAGACAGTCCTCCCTTTTACGATACGCGGGTAAACTTTGACTTGACGGCGAAAAGGAATACCTAAAAAGGCGTCAGTAGCATTTTGGGGAAACACATATAAGCCATCCGACCAATGACAAGACAAAAAGGAACTTAAAGTACTTTTAAATTCGTCGCTTCACTGTTAAGATGCAATAAAGAAAAACGTAATGGCGAATACATTTTACTCTAGCGTGAAAATCCTTTGTACATTGTTGAAATCGTTAGATGTGGCTTAACGAGAAGAAGAGAAAGAAGAAGAAGAGGAAGAGGAAGAGGAAGAAGAAGAAGAACAAGAACAAGAACAAGAACAAGAACAATAACAAGAACAAGAACAAGAACAAGAAGAAGAAGAAGAAGAAGAACAACAACAACAACAACAAGAACAAGAACAACAAGGAGAACAAGAACAACAAGAAGACGAAGAAGAGGAAAAAGACAGAAAAGCTACAAAGCAAATTGATGGTGGCACACTTACATGTACTCTAGGTACGATAAGGTGGAAAAGATTCCTGAAGAAAGATTTCTTAAACCATTTCCAGACAAACTCCTGCAATGAAATTAGCTTCTTTTAGTATTCCAGACAACTTAAAAGAAGGAGGAAACTATCAAAACATACCGTACCATAATAAAACGTGATAATTATGTTAAAAACAAATTGAAATATAAAGCTGAAACCCTTTCCAGTTCCAGTTGTTGTTGTTGTTGTTGTTCTTCTTCTTCTTCTTCTTCTTCTTCTTCTTCTTCTTTTTGTAATTCTTACGTTCATTAAACGACAATAAGAATTACACTATCAGGTTACCCACAGAAAACCATTTTCCAACCATTTTTTAACTGATGGTTGACATTTTGCAATACAAACCACGCAGATATATATTTCAAAAACTCGTGTTTCGTGTTTCATCGGGGTTTCCAAACACGAGAAAAGTGGTGAAAGCACGAGGCCGTAGGCCGATTGCGTTTATTGTTTTCGAATGTTTGGAAACCCCGATGAAACACGAAACACGAGTTTTTAAAATTGCTTCTCAATCATGCATCAGTAACCAAGAACGATGAAAAAATTCTCACTGATTTTGGCATCGTACGCGGAATATAAATTACTTTTTTTAGTGTTGTTTTTCAGTAATTATTGGCCTTTGTTGTTAAATATTTTAGCAGTGTCACAAGTCCCTGAAGACCGTCATTGTTTAAAGCGGAACAAATATACATCCCTTGATCTCAATCGGTCATTCTTAATAAGATATGGCGTTGTCACGTTTCCGGAAGCCAAAACAGCCGAAGAAGAGGTTATTCTGGTTTGAAACGCGTTACCCAAGTCCACTCAGTACAAAAATAAATGGGCTTATGGAATATTCGAGGAGTGGCAAAGGCAGCGTCTGGTAAAAGTACCCATTGTCGAGGTCGTTGGTTTATTCAAAAACTACGATTTTCATCAAGTTGAGTCGTTGGAAACGCCTCTGGTGGAGACGAGTGCGTTGTCTGTGAATTGTCTAAGAGTTTGCAAGGCCCTCAAAAGAACGTTACCCTCCGAGAACCTTGTACGGCATTGTTGCTGGTATTCGTCGCTTTCTCGCAGAGAAGAAACCGGGTGAGGATATAAATCCACTGAGTACATCTGACAAGAAGTATGACTTGGTGATTTCAATCAAAGCACGCGCATAGTGTTTAAATTACGCAGTTAAAGTTCTTGGTAATACTACAATGAATTTTGTTTCTATTTTCTAGGTTTGTTATTTTCCGAACAGCGCTTGATGCTGAAATGAAGGACGCAACGATTGCAGGAGTCGCTCTTGGTTTTGGACATTCTGTAATTGTCTTCAAGTATTAATAAAGCTTGCCAATTCATGTTGGCGTTGTGGCATTAATATTTAAATTAGGATAAATTCTCCATCAGTGGGGTTTGACATTTTATCAAGCTCTTGGGCTTGATATTTCATCAAAGTATAGGGGAAAGCCTCTGTCCAGGGTTTCATCGGGGTTTCTAACAACACACATTTGGCCAAATTGGCGTATCCTGATTGGTTTGTAAATTGATGAATTATTAATGAGTTTGAGAATAAATTTTTATAGCTCTACAAACGGAGGTCACATAGACATTTAAGACTAAAAAAAAAAAAACAAAAAACAAAGCCTAACGTCTTGATCAAGAATATAGCAAGTCCTGTTTTCGTTCTGCTTTTCTTGATTATATTAACCTGAGCATAGATTTCCAAAGAAAATGATTAATAATGGTGGGCTAAAGTTCTAAGTACAGCTAAGTTACCTGGTAAAATAGTAGTCAAATTTTGTGGCACAAGGTTGCAAACTAGATCATTTAAACGATCTCAAAATAGACAATTAATTTATTAAAATTTTGGATTAGGAGGGAAAGATTTGTAGGAGTCCTCCCGTCCAATGGGATTAAATAACCTACGAGTAAAGATAACACCTGAAGCGTCATAAAAACGAGCGCTAACATCAAAACTTGTCAAATGAGAACTCTAAGTTTAGTTGGCACAAGGCTTAGTCAAAGTTCTCACGGAAGACAGTGAACACACCATGTGTTCGCCAACACCTTTACAATTCCTGTCTTAAGGAACGCATGGGAATTGAAATTATTCTTAAATATTTGGTGTCAAAGGCTCGTTAAACGATGTGAAAGGAAAACATTTTTTTTCTATTTCAAAACGCTTTACGAGAGGAAGGTGTGAATGACATCCATATGAAAAGATCAGGTGCAATTTCAGTCTACTTCTAGAAAACTAGCCAATATTGCGCCAAACATTTAATTATTGGGAATTGTGCTTAGCTGTTACCAAATAAAAAACAAATATCGGTGAAAGCGAAGTCATCTTTGCTACTTTTCAGGCAAATCGAGGTTTAAGAATTTTTTTGAAAAGCAACCCATGCTCATACAGAGAGTTCCAGCTCCTCGAAAAATTTGTCCGAAGTTGATGCTGACGAAACTTTTGAAAACTGATAATGTATCTTAGAACAATTGTCTGTGATTTCTGAAAACGTTCACCATCTCTGAAATATTGAAAGACTGGTTATTTTGGTGTATTCTTGGTGAAAATCTGGGAAATAAATGTAAAACAAAACAAAACAAAAGTCACATGCTACTCTCGGCACATGTGAAGTTTTAAGCATTGTTCCATTCAAACCTGGAAGCGCGAAAACATGCTGTAAATTGGTGTCCGATACCAGGATAACTGCATCTTAAGTAATTGAATACCCACATATTTATGTTTCCTTAACGATCAAATCTGTCGGCAAGTTTAACACTTTATTGCACTAACTTTCACGGTGCCTCCAAAAGCTCTAGTGACATTTTTTAATCAGGCCATAACTATTTTCGAGTTACGTCTATTAAAACGTAACTCAATAAAGGGTCTTCAATAGAACGGACCACGTGGAAACGTCGAGTCAAACCAACATCGTCAGCAATATATCACGGGAAGATCGAGAGCATACTTTCTCAACAAGAAATTCCTCACGGAAACATGTAAGCGTCCGGGTATGTAATTTAGACTTTGTACATTTCTTTAAATTCATTCTTCCCCACCAGTTTTCCACTTAACCCTCGGACTTAAAAGGAAGAAGGGTTGGGGGGGGGGGGGGGGAGGGTTGGATGACAACTCCTTCCCCCTGGTTGTTGTTGTTTTTTTTTTTTTTTTTGTATTTTGTTTTATCACGAGAGCTTTTGTTAATATCTGAGACAGTTGCTGTGAATTTTGGTGGAAATCGGCTCATAGATATAGGAGATATTAAACAAGAAGTAAAGTGTGGTGTAAATGCATTTAAATGTACTATTATAAACTGTCAGAGCCATATTTTGAGCCAGAAGTAGTTGTAAAGCAACTTAAGGATGTATTAAGCCATCTTTACATGCTAAGCTGTCGTCGAAAAGTGTATTTTCTGGCAGAAAACAAAAATTATAAAAGAAAAAAGGGAAAAGAAAAGTGTCCGCCACGTTGGATGACTCTACTGGCCCCAAGCAGCGCCACTTGTATATGTATCCAAAATTATTAACATCTTCTCGTACACGAAATAAAAGGCTATCTATCAAAGAATAATCGATCCCCCTGCCATGTGAACGATCATAGCATTTAAAGATTTATAACAGCTCCGGTAACAGCTACGATCATATCGGTGACAGGTAAAAATGACTAGATTTTTTTTTAATTTGGTAAAATAAAAGGTTAAAAAAGGTGGAATCGCAGATGGGTTTAACCCTTATTATTACGTGAAACACCGAAACTTTGAAAATTTCAAGAAAAAATAAAGGCTACTCCAAGATGACTCCAAAAAAGTATATCTTTAACATTGGTCTCTTCGGGGTAACAGGAATCTCAGTGAACTTCTCCTTCTGGAAATGAAATTATGATAGAAATTATTTAAGAGGCTGTCGGCGTTAAAACAGATAAGGCAAATTTCGGCTTTTCACCGATTTCGCTGATTTTTGCTATGAACATCAATCATTATATCCCATAAACAAATATCACATTAACTAAGATCAATGCAGGAGGTACTTCTATAGAAAGAAAACGGTCAGTGATTAGAGAAATAACTAATTTATGCAGTAATCATAAATTGCAAGATGTCTGGAGAAGCCAACACCCAAATCGATCACAATTCACGTGGCGCAACAACTCTTTTAAGATTCAATGAGGTTTGGATTACTGGTTAGTCTCTAACGATTTCTCTTCATCACTGCAAAGCACCATCATTACAAGCCCCATTTTTTCCGATCACTCGGCAGTTAGTTTCGCACTTCAGTCTAAGGAATACGCTAAACGCAGCCCTGGCTTCTGGATCCAGCTTCTCTAAACTATGGCTAAATGACCAGAAATATTAACCTAGTGGTTATTATTGTATTTCTAGAAGAGCTCGGTTCAGAAATGTGTCTATCGGCATGACGGCTTAATGTTTAATCCGTAAATATTAGAGAGATCGCAGAGCTCTAAACGGCACGCAGCGTAAAGTGCCCACAAATTTTATCCCATGAATTAGTAGATTGGTGTTAGTGCAATTGATTTAAAATAGAATTGACCCTAAGTCAGGTCCCACTTTTGTGAAAATAGGCTTTTACTACATGTATGTTACGTTTAATGCATTCTGAAGTTTAGGATGAGGTATTTTGAAAAAATTGTAACTCAGTCAAAATTTCACAGAAAACCAAAGTTAAACATTTAAATATTATTGACAAATGGAACTTCAATGTGTAAAATATTCAAGCTGTTTGAGATAGAAATGACGTTTTGGCAGCACCGGCAATGTATAGATAACTTGTAGAGTCGCCAAAGGTTATAAATTGGGTAGTTTTGAGGTCACTTTGTAAACCGTCTCGCCAACAACGAAACAAAAATCGCATTGACCTTAGTTAATATGATATTTGTTTATGGGATATAATGATTGATGTTCATAGAAAAGAATCAGCGAAATAGGTGAAAAGCCGAAATTTGCCTTATCCATGCTAACGCGGAAAGCCTCTTAAATGCGCTGCTATTATTGGAACCAGGGTGAAGTGCAATAGTAACATGTTAAATCACTGCTAAAAGAGAAACAATATCAACAGCCAAGAAAGTTAATCACACTTACAGAAATCCCAACCGTGATTGGCGTGAAAATATTTCTCCTGGTAGGTGTTCAATTTTATTCTTTTCAAGGTACCTGTAAATGAAAGGGAAATTTAATTTGTTTAAGATTTCATAAATGTAATTAATATTTAATGGGAATATGATGGGATTAGGTTAGTTATTTCAATTCTTAACAGGGTGGGAGCACTTTATTTTAGAAACTACTATACACCGAGACCAGTGATGGTTGTACACGGTCCGCAAAGCATGCTGGGGCGAGTTGTCGGTTCGAGCTCAGTTGAAACAAACCTTCGTGCTGTGTGGATCTCAAGGAATGACAAATTTTGGCTTCAAAAACGCAGAAAATCGTTAATTCAGGAATTTATTCGATAAGTTTTCTCCGATTACCGTTAGCGCACATCGACTGACTAATTTAACGCTCAAAACGTTGGTTTTACACGGCGATCCTAGCGATCGATCGATCGAAAGCCGGTACAGCCGAAACTGCTCCACACAATTGTAAAACCAATCCTGTCGTCTGTAGCGGGCGGAGCTCGAGATAACTTGAATTCCAATGTTGATAAGAACGAGAAAGCATTTACTAGAACTCCAACAGACCAGTCCTTCTTTCTTGATATATAAATTTAATGGCTTGATGGAATTACGTAAAAACTGAGAAGAAAATTATATTTAAAGCTTGATTACAATACATTCACAAGAAAGATTAATTGATCACTCCTGCCGCGAATCTATGTTACGAAATACGTTCTTGAAATGCAACAAAATAGACTACGAATACTACGGATGCAAGATAGACAAAAAAACGTCATCATACCTCTTTCTCCTCTCCTGAACCTTAAATAGGCGCTTTGATTCTTTCACTCTTTCTAAAAATGTGTCTGTCTATTTTGGAAACGACAGGAAAACTTAACTGCAACACGATCCTATTTCTTCTGAACTCACAAAACGGAATTTACAAAACAAACAAGCTAATCATTAATCTATGAAATCGTTGCATTATAATGTACGATCACGGGCTCGAAAATCTGGCATTGAAATTTTCAGAGTTCATAACTACTGGAATCCTATTCTGGTGGAAATAGCCGAATATTATAACACGAAATTAAGTAAACAAGGATTGTAGGGAAATGAAGATTTTCACAGATCTGCTGGATAGGAATTTTGTTTTATCATTCTGTATACTGGTTGCCAATGAGACTGGGACATGGATAAAAGCTCTCACACAAGTTCAGCTTGTAAGAGTCATAGATTTTAGCCACACAGGAGTACTAAATATAAAGATATAAACTAAAGTTCTTCAATAATTGTTTTATTACATCACATGTTGTATGAGGGAAATGAAAACATCAAATTGATTTTAAATGAAATAAGTCAAAAATACCTTGTAAACAATTCCAAATACTTTACCTTCCTTTACTGGGCAGACCTTTACTTTGTATGAAAGACAGTGTACTCTGGATCAAGGTGATCAAAACTGCTGCACATATTGCACATGTAATTAATAACTTGGCAAAAGGGCACAGTATTATAGTCACACTAGATGTCCTCCTCTCCTTTACGTGAGGAACTCTGCTCACAAGGCATTCCCCCCACTCATAAACTAAGGGCCTGTTTACATCGAAGTGTATCTTGTACACCAATGTGAAGGTGGATGACTCGACATAGTTTGCAGAGTATACCAGAGATTTCAGCCACTGGCAACAATCAATTACAACTGAGATCAAACTTGGCAAAGGGGCACAGCTTTATAGTCACACCAGATGCCCCCTCCTTTACATGTACTTGTCACCTTAAATCTACAACATATGATTAAATAATTATGTAATTGGATATTTGGAGAAATATTGAAATACAATTTGAGGGAACTCTGCTCACAAGGCATGCCCCCCACTCATAAACCAAGGGCCTGTTTACATCGAAGTGTACCTTGTACACCAATGTGAAGGTGGATAAATCGACATAGTTTGCAGAGCATACCAAAGATTTCAGCCACTGACCATAGTCAAGTACAATATTATTGAGATCAAACTAAGCAGGGGGACAGTATTATAGTCACACCAGATGTCCCCCTCTCCTTTACATGTACTTGTCACTTTAAATCTACAACATATCCTAATAATTATGTTATTGGAGTGGAGAAATATTGAAATAAAAATTGAGGGGAACTCGGCTCACAAGGCATGCCCCCCATGCATAAACTAGGGGCCTGTTTACATCAAAGTATATCTTGTACACCAATGTGAAGGTGACAAAAGTCAAGTGCAATTGAGATC
The DNA here is from genome assembly GCF_977016875.1 of Pavona decussata. Lineage (NCBI taxonomy): Eukaryota > Metazoa > Cnidaria > Anthozoa > Scleractinia > Agariciidae > Pavona > Pavona decussata. Next base: position 397,858 of record NW_028145626.1, on the reverse strand, counting down.
AAATTAGCACACATCTACTTTGAAGGTCATCTTGCAAATAAGCTGTCAATCCCTTTTATTAACAACACAAATTATATACAATTTTACACAATATATATTTATACCATAAGCACAGAGGTAATAAGGAAAATCATCAATAGAAATGTCATATATGCTTGACTTTTGATGTAAAATACATGCCTGAAGTGACTAAATATTTTTTTGTTGTATGGGAATCAGTTAATGCATAGAGTGTATACAGCTTAGGCATGCAAATTGTTGTACAAGTATACAAGATATACTTTAAAAGTATACGTAGAATGTAATTTCTGCACAACTGATTCTTTATGGAACTAAGTCGCAAGTGTTTCCCCTTTTTAGTAATTTTCTGCGGATCTGTGCTTGTGATAAAATTCTTTATGTTACATCGTGATTCGCTCATTGTTTGCTCCTCACAATTACCAAACTTTAAACGCAAATAGCAGAAAAACGGTGAGAGGTGCGATGGGGCGCGATGCCTTAGAATCCAAGGGTAACTCTCCATAAAACAAATGGTGTAATTTCTTTTCTTGGAACCCTGACGATATAGCGTCAAAAAGCAAACGCGTTCATTGATCATTGCACGTGGAGAAAAGCGGCCATATTGGACAAGCTTGCGAGGAAGTCGAATATTGACGACAATAACCAAGGAAATTATGAGAAAATACAATCAGTGGTCACCTACATACATCGTCACTTGTTGAATCCTTTCATTTGGAAGAAAAGCCGTCTCCACGGTGAATAAAACAGCAAATAAGACGAAGGAGTTATTCGCGTGAAGATCCTTCCTAAAAACAGCTCTTCCTAACAGCTTCTGGACCAATTTTCCTACCAGCTTTTAACCGTAACATATTTAAAAAAAACCCTCGTATATTTCGGGAAAATTTACTTAATACTTCTCAAAATGACTCCACGTCGACCAGAATTGTTTGCGGGCCCCATTCGCTAGCATCGAGTAGGTTTCCTTTTGGGTTTTTAGCAGTGAACATAGTCTTACTGAAAATTTTTTGTTTTGTTTTTTTGAAATTTCATTTTCTCCTTCTGTGTATTTTCATTCACGAAAACTCATAAATAATCAATCCATATATCAGATACTGAATGGGATGATCTCAATCCTCTGTTAACACTAGTATGATGACATAAGAATACATATGCATATTTCGCTCTGCATGTTTTTGCATCGAGCACTCCTGCGACTAAGTGAGGCAATCATTGTATTGTTTCTTTGTCTATTTCCGCTCCTATCAAGTAGAGCACTCTCTGTTTCACAAGTCCCAACGAAGATGGAAAAACTTCAGTTCGACTATTCAATGAAGAATATCCCAATTCCTCCTACAGACGCATACAGGATCAATTTGCTCGATAAGGTCGAAAGTGTCTTGAAAAGAATGCGATAGAAAGCGTTCTTCTTCCTCAACCCATCCACGGAAAGCCAACCTAACGAATTTAACTTGAAGTCCAGAAAATGCCCGCCGCCAATAGATGATCTTAAGCCGTTTGAAGATGATATGTTCAGGATGGTGGAAAACCTGAAGTTCGAAAAGGTCACAAACCGCTTCCAAGACAAACTAAAGCGTGACGTTCGTAGGATCAACTCGTCAAACAAGGTCCTCGTGTTTGCAGACAAGACACGAAATATCTACGAACTTGATAAGGACCAACATGAGAAATTGCTAGAGAAAACATCACTAAGAGCTACAGAAAATCAGACCAGCATCCACTGATGACGCGAACCGGGAACTGAAAGATATCTCCACCAAACTCGGTATCGGTGACAGGGTCGAGACAATGGCCAGAGGACAAGCATTCATCTCCCTAAAAAAACACAAGGAGAGTTTCTCAACAACCCAAAATGTTGACTGATTAACCCAGCCAAAAACAACCTCGGACTGATCAGCAAACAAATACTGGACAGGATTAACAACAGTATCAGATCCAAAACTAACGCCAACCAGTGAAGAAACACGCAGTCAGTGTTGATTGCTTCTCGAACATAAAAGACAAACACTCTTCCTTGGTTTTCGATATAGTTGATTTGTACCCCCTCCATATCTGAAGCTCTCCTGAAGTCGTTGCTAGAGTATGCGAAGCAACACACCACCATTTCGGACGAGGATGTCGAAATTATCATGCATTCACGAAAAACCCTGCTGTTCAACGGCAACGAACCGTGGGTCAAGAAAGGGGATTCCCCTATGTTTGATGTCGCAATGGGCTGTTATGATGGCGCAGAGGTCTGTGAGCTGGTGGGTCTATACATACTGCACAAGCTAACATCCACCTACACTAACGGAAGCATTGGCCTATACAGAGATGACGGTCTGGCAGTATTCAAGAATATGAGCGCCAGATCTCTTGACAAGGCAAAGAAAGATTTCTCTAAGATCCTGGGCGAGTTAGGCCTGCAAATAACAGCACAATCCAACCTCGAGATCGTAACCTACCTTGATGTAACATTAAACCTTACCACCGCAAAGTACTATCCATATAGAAAACCAGATAACAACCCGCTCTACATTAACGCAAAATCCAACCACCCTCCTTCCATCATCAAACACCTTCCAGACTCGCAGACCTGCAATGATGCCCTCAAAACCAGCGGCTACCATGAGAATCTTCGATATATAAATATCAAAAACCGGAATAACAACAGAAGCAAGAACAGACCGAGATATATCATTTGGTTCAACCCACCTTACAGTGCAAATGTCCAGACGAATGTTGCAAGATCGTTCCTCTTCTTGATCGATAAACATTTCCCTAAAGCACACATCCTCCACAAGCTGTTCAACAGGAACAATGTGAAAGTCAGCTAAAGCTGCACGAGTAACGTGGCAAACATCATCAAGCGCTACAACGCAAAGATACTGAGGAACAACAACAATGAGCCTGACAAATGCAACTGCAGGAAGAAAGACCTTTGCCCTCTAGATGGCGCGTGTCTTGCAAGCGGTATCGTTTACAGGGCAGACGTCACCATCTCATCCGGCGATAATAAGATTTATATAGGAATGACGGAGCATACTTTCAAAACGCGATATGACAACCACAGGCTTTCCTTCAACCACCGCAAACATTCACATGACACTGTTCTCTCCAAATACATCTGGGACCAGAAGGATAATGGCACCGGTTACACGATCAAATGGTCCATTATCAAACGAGCAAATCCATATCACGGACGTCCCTCGTGCTGCAATTTATGCTTATCTGAGAAGCTCTGCATCCTATCTGCTGACAAATCTACCCTCCTCAATAAACGATCTGAGTTAATTACGAAATGCAGGCATGAAAATAAATTCTACGCAGCCAATCAGAAGCAAGATCGCTCCAACAGCCCTCCTTAAATTAACACTCTACAAACTCCAACGGTACAGTCTGATGATCGCTTAGTGCGTGAAACTCGAGTAACTGTGTTGCATTTTCTATCATAAATTTATATTTATATGCTTAAATGTTTAAATTTTTGACACAATTAATGCAACGGTAAGTTTTAGTTTATAAGAAAATTAAGTACCATATTTATTCCTCACCAAGTGAGTGTTACTTCTTCAAGGCGCGCGATAGCTCAGTAAATGAACAGCAAGTCGATCGCATTGTTGGGTAACCGTTGTCTTTTTTCTCGCTAATTACTTTTCAGATTTTCTTTGCTCTCAAACCAATCTTGTCGGATGTAAAGGTGTGAAATGTCACAACATCATTTTCCAAAATCGATTTCTTCTCGAATCAAGTCACATATGAGTGATTTATAACAGATTAACCTTAAACATCGGGGACAGTGTAGTATAAACTATTTAAATATATTTTAAAATGCTATTATAGCTTTTTTCGGTGTGACGAGTAAAACGAAAGAAAAATTAACGGATAGAAATCAGTTTTTTTTTTCTTAATCAAGGAGGTCAAAACATGCATTGACCATGTCCCGTACTATGAAAATCGTAGAGGTTAATTTTTAGAACATTTTTTTAGGAGAAAAGTCACTGAATATTCCATTTCTTTGTATGGTGAGATTCATGAATGAAAGAGCGACGAAAACGTTAAGCCCCGTTCAACTCAGTAACTTCAACCGATAAACAACAACATCAACAACAAAATTCCGTGGTAGTCAGTTTGAAGGCTCACATCACTCAAGTCGTTCTTTTAAGTAAATATTTATTCCAGCAATATCATGATGTATATTACTTTTTTAATACGGTATCAAAATATTCGAATAAGATTACATTTAGTTAAAGTGCCTATGAAGCGAAAATTGTTTTTGTGTCGTTATAAAATTTGCACTTTAGCATATACGATTTCGAAGTTTTAGAGTACTGGGGTAAAACTTGTAGATTTTACAAACGCTCAAAGTTGGGCTATTTTGCTTTAAAAAATGGTCAGAGCACTGGGTCGAGTTTTATGCTGAATTCCAAGTTGTGACGTGACGTTGGTGCCAAAAGTTTGTTTACTTTCATTCCGTTCTTGTCGCCGAAAAGGACTGTAGAAAGAGAAAAGCATGTCTAGCGATTCTGAGAACGATCGATTCTGGCAACTCTTTTTGTTACGGACGCCAGCAACGCAATATCGCCCTCGCTGTCGCTTATCTTTCTTCTATTCCGCCCTGATGAATTGCAATTCTTGGCACCAATGTGACGTCAGCGGTTATTGTCACCTGGCATTTTGGCCGCGCGATTCGAAGACCATTTTTGAAGGCAAAATAGCCCAACTTTGAGCGCTCACAATATTAGCAATTTTTACCCCAGCAATCTCAAACTTTGAAATCCCGTGTTTAAAGGGGTAAATTTTATAACTACCTAAAGACAATTTTCGCTTCATAGGCACTTTAAACATCTAATGATAAAAATTAGCGAAAGAAGTTTTACACTACCAGCATTATTTTCCTTCACGTTTTAACCTGTACATATGAAATCGATGCTTATTTTGTTTTTTGTTTTTTTGGCATAAAAGCTAGGAGCGAACAACGACATTCACACCTCCCTGTGTTCGTCCTGATTTTCGCTTTAACTTTGCAACAGAAGTGGCCACAAAACGTTAATTTGCACAGAGTTTTTGTCCCCAATTGGCCGACTACTGTCAAAAAGAAAGCAGTTTACCTTGCGTTGTGTCATAAGCAGCAAATACCTTTATTCGAGGATTTGTCAGTGTGTCAGGTTTCATTATGAGTTCTTAAATACGCTCACAAGGAATTCCAAAAAAGAGTGTCTCCGAAAATATCGAAGAAAACGTGCGAGCTACAGCCCTGCAACTCAGCTATGGGCATTCGAATATAACAAAATTTCCTTGTGATCAAACCTGACCTCCCATAAAAGACAGTAATATACATTGGTCTCAGTTTTGCATAGAAACCGCATCGAAAAACATCCAGAGAAACCTAGCCTGCGAACGTAGACGTATTTCCGGCTGTCGCTTCTCTCCACGTCTGCGTCTGCAGGCTAAGGGACACCCACCCAACGGCTAGTTTCGCTGAGTATTTTTTCGCAAAGACTTTTCAAGCCTCTAAAATGTGATTTCATTGTGAAAAAAAAAAATACTAGGGTCATGTTTTCAGCAAAAGGTCACTTCAAATTTTTGCAACGCTGAAAAGCAAATACATTTTGTTTTCAGGGGGCCAAATACCGTGTTAAAAGTATTAAAAAGGCCACCTTATATTTTGGAAAGCCAACAGCAAATCTAAAACTACTTTGTTTAGGATTTTGTCCCTAAAACTATCGGCCATGTTATTATATTTTTAGATAAAGAATCCGAACAGATAAAACAAGCTGTGTTAGCTTACGTGAGTTGGCCTCTTAAAAACCCAGGAAACATTTTATAAATCTTGTTTTAATGCTCTCGTTGTGTGACCCTGAACATCGAGTTGCGAACTTTCTGCCACACACTCACAACACGTGCGTATTTTGTACATCCAGATTCATTTGGTTCTTCAGGTTGTGCAAGACCTCACCACCTCAGATTAAAGAGCTCATTCCACTCCCTTTTTTTCTCTTCTGAGTGTATTAAATATTTTTCAAGTAAATCCTTTTTCACTTCACTAAATTTATGTTCTGCTATCATAACCAGTTATTGCCTCCGACGTTTCTCGATCTGTTTGTAACTAGGAGTCAAGAGCATAATTGATTTAATTATAATTTAAAGGGACATTTCCACTTTCACTTTCCCCTGCGTCCAGAGGTTTTAAACCCAATAAAAAATAAATGTGACCGTTGTTACTTGTTTGCCAAGAATAACAAAAGGCATATCGTAGTTATTTTACTTGTTAATGTAAACAGCGTTTCTCAAACATTGTATAAATAAAATGACTCTATTAGATATTATGTTACACGGTTTCTTTTCCAAATGAGCATGAGTCTATAATGTGTTAGTTTCTCAGAAAACAACAGATGTTTATTTGCAATAAGGAAATCTGGAATCGAAAGATTGTATCATATGTTTGTTAATTATAAGTCAAATATTGAATTCGATTAAGAAAACTTTATCTCATATCCAGAAATACAAACAATAGTAAAACTAACAAGGCTGTGTTGAAGAAAATGGACGAACGCAACAGAATCCTTTGCAAAATGAGGACTTTTTCAGAGGTTGTGAGAATCATGAGTACATATCGAATGGTGAGAAAATCGTGAGCTTCTTTATCTTTATTTCATTCCCTTTTTAGAGTGCTAAACCTTGCGCTGCAACTTTTGCCGCGCGATCTATCTTACCCTTAAGGTGATTCCCTTGAAATGAAAGAAATATTTGATTCCAATATCAGTCTAGTTGATCACTCCTTGTCAGGTCGTGTGTTAGCAGAAATTAGAAAGATAAAACAGAGTTGAGAAAAAAAACGCATAGATTATATGAAAACACTGCAGTATTTCAGGTCTCCAAATGGTGGGCAAGCTCGTTTTCCTGGAAATGACTCATTTTTCTGTCGTCAATTCGGATAATAGGAAAACACCGAGGTAAAACAAAGATAGATCTTTATTAACTGAGCTTTTCTTCAATAAAAACATGTTTTCAGTGTGCGCCCGCCAAAGGTGCGCGATAATGACTCATTAATTAATTCACAAGTTCATCGTGTGGCATCAAGCATTTAGCAATAATACTAGGCATCACACGTGGGTTCCGGTCTAGGTGTTCACACCATGTTTAATTCAATCCACTCGCGCCAATAACTTATCATACCATCTTCCTATCATTTTCATACACTCACCACTGTTTTACATACCAATTTCAATTCATGCAAGGTGACCTTAAAAGATTTGGCACAAAAATGCATGTAGTTCAATTAATGGCCCACAAAAAATGAGACAAGAATGGGGTGTAAGAGTGCTAGATTCTACGCAACTCACCTGGTTAAATAACTGTTAGGGAAAAAAACAAGGAACTAAAGAGAAAGAAGTCAATCACACTTACAAAGTCTTTATCCCTGATTGGTTTAAAAATGTGTCTTTCGGTAGATGTTGAATTTCATTGTTGCTGAGGTCCCTGCAAACGAAATGAAAGTTTATTTTATGGGAGAGAGAAAATCGGCAGGATAAGACAGGTCATGAATATTAAAGACAACATATTACTAGTTAGCCTCGTTATTGCAATTTAGGAGCAGGGGATGAAGCACTTTTAAAAGAAACTTTGTTACTCTCTCTTGGTAGAAGCCGATGTAGCTGACAATAATTTCAACTTAACATTTTCGGTCTGAGTGGTAAAATATTGTTTTCATAAACTATATGCCTGGACTTTGGGACGCTAATTTCCATGTTACTCATTCCTCTTGAACACCTCTAAATACTTTTAGTGACTGCGTGGGAACATTTAAAAATGGCATGAAGCGAGGAACACCGGCTAAAGTAGTACCAACCTTGGTTTATCCGACTTGATCGCGAATGAGATCTGGTGCTGGTGCGTATAGATTGCTCTTTTCTTTTTCTTTTTTTTTTCTTGATTGTTTTGTTGTTTTTTTATTTTGTATTTTTAATCAACTTGGGATTACACCAGCCACAGTTCCAACGCAGCCATATCCCCCACCCCACCCTCAAACATTAAGTTCTACATAGGCAGTTCGAATTTTGCCTGTCACTTATGTTCTGCAAAAAATTAGGCGATAATAAGTTGGGTAAATGGCGTTACGAGATATATTGCGGCCAAGTGTAAACGTATGTGCCTGAAAATGTTGTTAAAAGTGTGAAAAAGGCCGATTAGCACTTCCGAAAAGCCAACAGAAGCTCGAAAACGTCCAAAATATTATATGTTTTAGTGACAGAAATTAAATAGTCCTTATCACGGTTTCCGACGCCATTTTGACGAGTAGGCAAACACGTCTGAAATAACAGTGTTTGTATGGAAATCCGATGTCAAATAATTTTCATAAAACATCGCTTCTGAAAAATTCATGAATTGGAAACTTTTAGCACTAGGAAAAGGATTTTAAGAAAAAAATCGGAGGGATGTAGCTGTGCCAGAAAGCGTCCAGTCGTGTTTTGAACTTTCCTTACATTTGTCTGCATAGCGAACCAGCCGTGAACTGCTACTAAAAAAATTTCGCGGGAAAAAAATACAGGAAAATGTGTGGAAAGTTCAAAACACGACTGGACGCTTTCTGGCACAGCTACATCCCTCCAGTTCTTTTTTCTTAAAATTCTTTGCATACTACTAAAAGTTTCCAATTCATGAATTATTCAGAAGCGATGTTTTATGAAAATTATTTGACATCGGATTCCCATACAAACACTGTTATTTCAGACGTGTTTGCCTACTCGTCAAAATGGCGTCGAAAACCGTGATAAGGCCTATAATAATAAGCTTTTCAAACATTGGAGGCCAGGATTGTAACCACAAGAATTAGATTTTTGTATTCATTCACTGTTGTGCAATCAGCTTAATCATTAAATTTGTCATCACGTTCAGTTCAGCTTTTTGTAACCAATGCTAATTTTTTCCTTGTAACTTATGCTTACTTTTTCTTGCAAGTTAGTTTCTGGGCGTGGCATACGTAATCGTTTGTTATTAATTTCATAAGTGCATTAGGCCTTTCTTTTCGATTAATTTTTTGTAACGTTTTGTATTTCGCCTTTGTAAACCAGTTGTTGTGATCCCAGAGTTGCCGCACAGATCTTGCAAGTAGTTATAGTTTTGCATCTGAATTTTTGCTAGTTTTCTATTCGATTTGTTGTACATTCGGTTTTTCTTAAGTTTTTAAGTTCGCGTTTATTTATTCTGCATTTTTTTCTCGTTTATGATCGTTTCTAGCGAGTTGTAAAGTATTAAAAGACGAATTTGAAGCTGTACCAGGAGCGTTAATTACCAGGACCTTGTAAACAAATTAATTATATAAATAAACAATTCCAGAGATTGCTTCGATCCCGGAGTCATGCCATAGGGACGTAAATTTTGATCATCCGGAGAAGGACTGTTTGCGAGTACATTAGCTGACGTTTTCACAACCTAACTGAAAGTCGTTATTAGGTTCAAGTAAATTGTGGAGCTTCAATAGAAGATAGTAGTGGCTTTGGCCATTGACCTGATTTAAGGCGAGATGCTGTTTGTCGTTTGTCAGCTAAAACGGTATGTTATTGGCTGTAACGACTGCAAAAAATGATTCCTGCTTTTCGATTCGTCCATTGTAAGTGAAAAGTCTGTAGGGCCTATTGTTAGTAAAATTAGCCAGTTTGTATAGTGTTTGCCTGTTTTGTTGATGTTATGAATAAGGGCCTGTGGTTAACCGGGTGTCGGGTGTCTCGCCCCCTCCCGACTGAAAATAAGAATATACATTTGAGCTCCAGTTTTGGGTTTACAATCACACATTCATTTACAAGAATTTAAATTTAATATATATTCCTACAGTGATTTAATAAAGGAAATGCAATTAAACTAAAACATGCATCGTTGTTTCAAAAGATCTATTTCAGCCCCACAGTGCCACCTCAGCTCTGTGGCCCCTTGAGCTGATTTTGCCTCTTTGAATTCGTGGATCCATTTTGTGAATTTACTCCATACCGACCCCCAAAAAAACCTTTTCAGTCCCACCAAAAAGTCGGTTTCGCCCAGTGGAGAATATTTCATGATCACCACTTTGGTGCATATAGGTTCTTATCACTAGAGCCACATCCGTTCAAGCCTAGCTGGTTCTAAAGCAGGGCCGTCTCTGCTCCTATTAATAACAGAGCTACAATATTTTGTTACAACACGAGATGGCCCATAATCACTACAACCATTTTGGCTTCGACTGGTATATCCATTTTCATTCAAGCCAAGATGAATCCGATTTAGACTGAGTCCATTCGTCTTCAAGTACTAAATTTCGTGGAAAAAATGTATGATAATTTCCACCTTCTTCTTACTTGCGGTGGGTAAATACCGTCATCGGACAGCCACGAAAGGTTGTGCAATAAATCAAAGATAGTTGTGGTCGTAAGCGTCTCATTAGTGCCATTATTACTTGGGCGGAGCCCAAGTTATAAAATAGCATTTTTCCGTAAGTCTCAAATGGCAAAGAGGGGTCTACTGCGCGTGCGCTACATGTCGGCCGAGTCTGCATGTATTCATTATAGGCCGCCCTTACGATACAAAAAACAAGGACGTAAAATCAACACAACAAATAACGTATTCTTAAAAGAAAACTGCTAGTATGTGTGTTGCCTGCTTACTGCTTCCATTGAACGAAACTAAGGGGCAACTTTCCATTTAGGACGGATATTTTCCAAAAGTTTAACTTCGATTAACCTCCCTCCCAGACGCTCTTTTGACTCTTCTCGATAAATTGGCCCTCCTCAGTGTCAAACGTAATCGTAAAGATCAGGCCGTAAACACTGAATTTACATGCAGCCGAGCAAAACATTTCATTTCTGTGGACGCGATATAAAAAAGAAAACGTTCAATTAACTTAAAAGATTCAATACCATTCCGTGAGTAAAAGGCTTAGGGTAAAGTAGAATACTAAAACTAAAGCTTCGAAAATAAATTTCATTCGGGGTCCAGTGTCAGCGATAAGATCTATTCACCAGAACAAATGTAAACACTGAAAGTTTGCTAATGCACAGCGACAAGCAACGCTTGACGAATTAATTTCTTTATTTACGTTCACTTGGATAAAACCAAAATGTGATCCTCAACGGGAAAACAGGGAAAAAGGTGAACGCACGGGCACGCCAAATTGACACGCTAAATAATAGACAGTGAGTAAAATGACACGCCGGCATCTGAGCTGTGTGTCAGAATGCACGGCTAATTAATTTTTTTCGTTTGTTCTTATCTTTTAATTAAAAGGGATTTGCTGAAGCAAAGACAAGCAAAAATTACAGAGAGATTTAAAGCACGACGTTTCGGAGTCATCTGGACTCCATTATCAAGAGAAAAAATCAGTTTGTAAACGCGGATATTTAAATAGGCCAGAGCTGAAAATTAACATATTAATAGATGGTTAAACAAAATAATACTTTAGCGCGAATTGAATCAGTTTGCACGATAAAAACAAAGGTGTGTGTTGGATCGAGCAATGAAGTGTGTCAAGAACAGCACCGGGTGAAACGGCATGCCAGCGAGTAAAATGAAACGCAAGTGACCAGCATGACACGGTAGCCGTGTCTAAGATTTTGAATATCATTAAATTTACTGTTCTCTCGTCTTGTCAAACAATCGCAAACTTGGGAAGCTCTTTTCAATCGAGTGTGAAACCAAAATTATTCAATTCATCTTTATTAGACGTTCTTTAACGCGACACAAACTAACGGGGTCTACGGGAAAATGTCAGATGACTCGTGTGCCTGTTTCAGCAAGCATAAAACGCAAAAATGAAAACTTTCAAAGGAAATTACCCTAAAAATCCAAGTTAATGTTGTGAATGAAATTATAAAAGTAGAATTTGAAAAAAAATCTTTCCTTCGGGGTCGAGTGTTAGCGATAAGATCGATTCATTGGAACAAATGTAAACGCCGAAAATTTGCATATTCAATCCAACACAACTAAGTACCGCAACGCTGAACGCATTTTAATTTTTACCTTGGATAAAGCCAAAATAGCAACTTTAGCACTCGGGATTTAGCAAAACTGAAAGCCCCTTCCGATGTTACAAAACGTTGAGAGAAGCTGTCGTTTGGATGCAGAAAGGCACTGCCACGCTGAAAACACCGGGAAGAAATCGGTCACGTGCTAGGCAACCAAAATCGTTCACGTATATCAAGTTTCATTCGGCGACGCGGCATTGAGGACGAAAATTTTCGGCGGTTCTTGGAAGGAAAATTGGACGGTTTCTGCTTGTTATTCAATCGCCACGGGAGCTGCAGTGTCTTTCCACTTTATAAACCCAGCTTCTTTCATTTAAAGCCCTTTTAAAACCTGGAAACACTCTCTTTTGTGTCGTGATATTTTGTCCATTGGCAATCACGCAAAACCACTAAAAGAATGAAGTCAACGTACATTTGTACACTTCGACCTCTGCGTTGCCTTCCAGTGCGAGCGAAGTTTATTTTCTTTATTGCGTGTTTAATAAACAAATAACTGTAGACATAATTTGAAATACTTCACTCTTTGGTCACTCACAGAACGCTTTGATTTTGTCATTAAATTTCTGTCCAATTCCAGTGATCATGAAATAGATTCTGTTTCTGTAAATCGGGTGTCCTGTGAGGTTTGTCTTATCACACGCGTCCCATATAGAACGCATGTATTTTCGCACGCGTGTCATATTACATTATGAGTGACATTTTTGCGATCGTGCGCTGTTACCAGTTGAAAAGCTGGAACATCTCTCATAGAAAGCCCAGAAAAAAAAGGGTGTCAGAGTACAAATAGTCCAAATACCCCTCTGTCACCAAAATTAATCATTACCACTGGAACCACGAATACTCCTTTGTCGCCAAAATCCATCATCATTCATCATCGAGGTGACCATCGAGGTCGGGGAGCGAGGTGGGGATTGGACTCGTGCCTAGTTTCCTTACGGTAATTTCTTCACGTGGTCACTGGTGTCGCTTGCTGGATTTCGATGGGTAAGTTTCCTAATTATATTTCGACATCAATGATGTCTTCTCTCGATGGAACGTAAGCAAAAATGAAATCCAAACTTTTATAGAGCTAGCCAACAACTATCATGCGACCATAAAATTCACGGCTGAAATTTCAGATATTGAAATCACTTTCCTTGACACATGTGTATACAAGGGCGAAACATTAAAAAAAAAAAAAAAAGAATCAAATCTGACGTGCGCACGCACTTCAAGCCGACAGAAACGTTCCAGTACACGCATTTTTCTTCCTGCCACCCTCCAGGCGTCAGGAAAGGGATTTCAATTGATAAGTGCATTAGTAAGAGAGTAATGTTTTATTTTGTTTGCGTGACATTTTCGGTCGAACTACATTACGTTTATCGCAAATATGATATGTATGTATGTGTATGTAATGGCAACTTAAACTTTGAAGGTTTTCTTTTACGTCTGAAAAACAAACTAACTATTCTGCGTATAATTGCTGCGAAAAATAACAACTTAAAGAAATTTATGGAAAGGTGGGCCCCTGTGCTATAAGACTACCAGGAAATGTGTACTTTTGTACGTATTCACGCCTTTTTAATTATTTTGTTCGTCGTTAGAATCTAATAAGTGTTATAAGCATTGTGCAAACTCCAGTTTTTGTATTGTTAATAGTAAACTGATTGTATGTAGCTTTTTTTCTTTTCGTAACTTCCTATTTTTCTTTGTGCATTTACTGTAAGTAGTACAATTTAAGTTTAGTTATTGTAAGTTATGCTATGGTATTATAAGTAACGTGTGGTATTGTTTAATTAGTAAGAAATGTTAGTATTGTAAGTTATGTTTTGTTTGGAATAAACTTGCAGTAAAAAAAATAAATAAATAAAATAAAATAGCCAAGTGTGTCGCTGGCTTTAGACTATTCTCTAGGCGGCCATGATATAGCTGCAATCTGTAGGGACGTAAATGAATGTCGTTTCAATTTTCGGGAGTTTGAAGTAATAGATCAAAAACGAGTGCGAGTTTTTTATCAGGGGTTCCAAACACCAAGAAACGGATATAAGCACGACGCAGAAGGCAGAGTGCTTTTATTATTTCGAGGTGATTGGAACCACCGATGAAAAATGAAGCACGAGTTTTTGAGCTGGCTTCTCAAAGCAGTATCAGAATTTAGTGGAATTATTTCCGAAGAATAGGTAGTTAGAAGGCGTGCTCAATAGGCTATTGTTTGTTTTTTATTCGTGGTAAATAAAATAAATATTTAAAATGTGGCCATGGGGGCGATTTTTTTTTTTTTGGTAGATTAACATTACGGCGCGTGACGGAGTTTGAGTCCGGATCAGAACGATTTTGCGTTCCTAAGACTTCTTTTCAAGAAAATTTTCTGGTGAATGACGCCGTTCCAGCTTCAACTAAGTATAAAAACAAATGGGCTGTGAGCATTTTTGCCGAGTGGCAGAGGTTAAGAGAGGTTAAAGTTCCGGTATTAGATAATGGTGGTCTATTCAAGGACTACGATTTTCACAAGGTTGCCGCTCTGAGCACAGATATTGCCGGAATGGACGCTTTGTCGCTGAACTATTGGTTGTCAAAATTCGTGATGGAGGTTGCTAAAAAGTCAGGAGGAAAGAATAATATCTTGCCCTATTGTTGTTGAAAGTAAAGATTGAAGCGGCAAATATACTGTATTTAGTATTAAGACTGATTAAATTTCAAGTTTCCTGACCAGTGTCTTGATCAGTTTTTGAATTAATCCGGAATGTGCCTTGATCGGTATGTTTATTTGTTATCAAAATACATGCACCTGACCGAATTGATGCTGTTTGGGTCATCAGCACATGAATAATTAATGAGTTTGAAAAGCACTTTTTCAAAAACGAGTGCGAGGGTTTCCAAACGCGTTTGGAAACCTGATGAAACCCGAAGCAAGAATTTTCTAAAAGGACTTCTTCAAAGAAACAATACAGAATTATGCAGTCTTGTATTCTTCCCATGGAAAAAGCGAACAATGAAATTCACATCTCACTGTGTTCGTCCCTTTGATTTTCGCTTTAACTTTGCAACAGAAGTGGCCAGAAAATGTTAATTTGCACAGAGTTTTTGTCCGCAAGTGGCCGACTACTGTCAAAAAGAAAGCGGTTTACCTGCGTTGCGTCATAAGCAGCGAATACCTTGGTTCGAGGATTTGTGGGTGAGTCAGGTTTCATTATGAGTTCCTAAATACGCTCTCAAGGAATTCCAAAAAAAAGAGTGTTTCCGAAAATATCGAAGAAAACGTGCGATCTACAGCCCCGCAACAAGGTTAGAAAAGTGTTCGTTATCAAGGTAATTTTAAAGACAAGAGCACGCTAAATTGTTGACTTTAAGATATCGGTTTTTCTTCAATGTATCTGGGTTTTTTGTTTCATGTGTTTGTTTGTTTGTTAGTGCCGTTGTAGTTTTCTTTTTTTCATTGATAAGTACGAGAAAAAGATAATTTTGTCATTCGGAAAACGTACGTTATTTGGACTAAGCAGATGAGCTATACAAATTGTCTATATTATCTATCAACTCGGAAATGTCGTTTACGTGAGTTTTTAATTTTTATTTTTATAATTCGAGAGCAAAATTTCATGCCAATAGCATTTCAGTTCCTAATCAGAAACTTGGGCAGCTTAGCTTGGATTTACCTTTGAAATAACAACAAGTCGGTTTTCTCCAGTTTGATTAATAAACGTGATTTAAATAACCTTACCTTACTTGTTTTGCTTCGCCTCTATTTGTCACACTAAGGTTAAGTTATTTTGACTTCATTTATTCTGATAAAGACGCCCTGTGTGATATTTGTTTTAATATTCAATCGGATTATTTTCTCGCTGGGTGAGTGTTCTTGACATAGCTGTTCAGTAAACCTTGAAGCTTATTGACTATCGCTTGTCTTTTCATCCGTCTTTTTTTCCATCAGTTAAGTGTACTCAACTTTCTACGCTCAGGAGAGAGTCAGTTATGGCCGTTTGAAAATCAGAAAATTTTCTTGTGATCAAACCTGACCTCTCAAAAAAGACATTTATATACATCGGTCTTTGTTTTGCATGGAAACCGCATCAAAAAACATTTAGGGACACCCACCCAACGACTAGTTTATCTGAAAATTTTTTCACAAAGACTATTCAACCCCCTGAAATTAGGATTTAATTGAGAAAGAAAATACTAGAGCTATGCTTAGCGAAAGGTCACTTCAAATTTTTGCCACGCTAAAAAGCAAATCCAATTTGTTTTCAGGGTGTTAAATACCGTGTTAACAGTATTAAAAAAAGGGCACCTAACATTTCGGAAAGCTAACAGCAACTATAAAACTTCTTTGTTTAGGATTTCGTCCCTAAAAAACTACCGGCCATTTTATTAGATTTTTAGCTAAAGAATCAGCTTACACTAATTGGCCTTTTAAAAACCCAGGAAACATTTTATAAATCTTGCTTTAATGCTCTCGTTGGGTGACCCTAAACATCGAGTGGCAAACTTTCTGCCACACACTCACAACACGTGCGTATTTTGTACATCATGTAAGTGAGTAAATTCTGATTGGTTCTTCAGGTTGTGCAAGACCTGACCAACTCAGACTATACGCTCATTCCGCTCCCTTATTTTCTCTTCTGAGTGTATTGGATATTTTTGAAGTGAATTCTTTTTCACGTTACTAAATTTATGTTCTGCTATCATAACCAGTTATTGCTTCCGACGTTTCTCGATCTGTTTATAACTAGGAGTCAAGAACATAATTGATTTAATCATAATTTAAAGAAAAAATACCACTTTCACTTTCCCC
Source organism: Pavona decussata (assembly GCF_977016875.1). NCBI lineage: Eukaryota > Metazoa > Cnidaria > Anthozoa > Scleractinia > Agariciidae > Pavona > Pavona decussata. The sequence continues at coordinate 381,100 of NW_028145626.1, read as the reverse complement.
TGTCAAGCCGATAAAAAATCAAGGTGACCTTGGCTACTTGGTTGCCGAGGATACCAAAAAGCATATCGTAGTTATTAAACTTGTCAATCTAAACAGCGTTGCTCAAACATTGTACAGTGTATGAATAAATTGACTCTATTAGCGCCAAATGTGCGCGATGATGACTCATTAATTAATTAATTCACAAGTTCATCGTGTGGCATCAAGCACTTAGCAATAATACTAGGCATCACATGTGCGGTTCCGGTCCAGGTGTTCACACCATGTTTAATTCAATCCACTCGTGCCGATAACTTATCATACCATCTTCCTATCATTTTCATACACTCACAACCATTTTATATATCAATTTCATGTCGTGCAGGGTGACCTTAAAAAATTTGGCACAAAAATGCAAGGAGTTTTAAATGTCCCACAAAAAATGGGACAATAGTGGGGAGTAAGTTAGAGTGCTAGATTCTACGCAGCTCTCCTGGTTAAATGACTGTTAGGGAAAAAAAACAAGGGACAAAAGAAAAAGAAGTCATTCACACTTACAAAGTGCTCATCCTTGATTGGTGTGAAAATATTCCTTTCGGTAGATGTTGAATTTCATTGTTGCTGAGGTCCCTGCAAACGAGATGAAAGTTTATTTTACGGGAGAAAGAAAATCGGAAGGGTAAGACAGGTCATGAATATTAACGAAAATATATTTAACAATTATTCCACGAGCGTGCGTTTGATATAAGATGATAGATAGCCAACGAGGTGCATAGTGCCAAGTTGGCTATAATCATCTCATATCCAACAAGTGCAAGTGTGATAATTGTGTTATTAGAAAAAAAAAACAAGAAATAGTGCAAGATCTTACTGATTTCGCTATACAAAAAATACTAGAAGACAATTTAATAGTCACCATTTTTCGGCCATGGTAAAGTGGATCATAAACCATGGCCGCTAAGGCAATCAAATCCCTCAAATTTTATTATGCAATGATTCAGTTTTTAATAATACTAGTTAGTGTCGTTATTGCAATTTGAGAGAGGGGATAAAGCACTTTTAAAAGAAACTTGGGAGAATCCGACGCATCTAACGATAATTTCAACTTGACAATTTCTATCTGAGTGATAAGATGTTGTTTTCATAAACTATATGTTTGGACTTTGGGACGCTAATTCCCATTTTACCTTTTCCTCTTGAACGCCCCTAAAGACCTTTGCTGACTGCGTGGAAACATTTAAAATTGGCATGAAGTTACCCCTAGAGCGAGGAATACCAGCTAAAGTAGTGCCAACATGGGTTCATCCGACTTGATAATAGGATTGCGAATGAAATCGCGTGCTGGTGTGTATACGTTTTTGTTTTTGTTGTTGTTGTTTGTTTGTCTGATTGTTTTGTTTGAATTTTTTTTCTTTTGCATTTTTAATCAACTTCAGATTACACCAGCCACAGTTCAAACGCAGCCCCAAACCCTTCCCGCCCAACCATTAAGTTATACACAGGCAGTTCGGATTTTGCTCGTCACTTAAGTTCTAAAAAAAAATAGAGGGTAATAAGGTGGGAAAATGGCGTTATGAGACATATTAGGGCCAAGTGGAAACGTATGAACCAAAAATTGTTGTTAAAAGTGAGAAAAAGGCATTAGTACTTCCGAAAAGCCAACAGAAGCTCGAAAACTTCTAAACTATTAGATATTTTAACGACAGAAATTAAATTACATTGGAGGACTGTAACCACAAGAATTAGATTTTTCTGTTCATTTATTGTTGTGGAATCAGTTTAAACATTTAATTTGTGATCACTTTCAGTTCAGCTTTTGTAACTAATGCTAATTTTTTCCTTGCAACTTATGCTTACTTTTTTCTTGCAAGTTAGTTTCTCGGGGTCGCGTTACGTAATCTTTTGTTGTTAATTTCATAAGTGCGTTGGGCCTTTATTTTTCAGTTAATTTATTTTATAAAGTATTGTATTTCGCCTCTTTAGATCAGTTGTTGTGATCTCGGAGTTGCCGTACAGATCTTGTAGGTAATTATATTTTCGCTTTTGAATTTTTGCTGGTTTTCTATTCAATTTCAGGTACATTCGGTTTTTCTTAAGCTTTTTAAGTTCGTGTTTATTTATTCTGTATTTTCTTTCCGTTAATGTTTGTTTCTATTGAATCGTAAAGTTAATTCAATGACGAATTTGAAACCGTACTTGAAGTATTAATTACCAGGACTTTGTTAACAGCTTTAACAATTCCAGAAATGGCTTGAATCCAGAGGTCATGCCATAAGGACGTAAATTTTGATCATCCGGAGATGGACTGTTTGCGATTACATTGGCGGAAAGTTTCGACGACTTAAGCAAAAGTCGTTATAATTTACTGTTGAACAAGATGGATTAAACACTGTTGACAAAGATGTTTACAAAAGTACCCAGGACCATGGAATTGCACCTCAGACATTAAAATCACATTTCGAAGACATGAAGTAAATGACAGCTTGTTTTTCAAGCAGGCTTCATTTTGTTCATGTAGAAGTATGGAATACAGAAACTGGGCTTTGTATCTCAGATGGTCAGCCAACGTAGATGCTCATCTCCTTTTTTGGTTAGACTTACGTAAACTAGGACGTCAGACGTATTATTTTGAAGTGATGCTGCTTCAATAAGAATTACACTAATTTGTTTCTATGCCCAAGAAAACGCCAACGAAGAGCAGCAAAAGGAATTTATGGACGAGATAGAGATGATGAAGGCAGTGGGAAGACATCAGAATGTGTTGAGTTTTCTCGGCTGTTGGACCACAACTAAACCACTTCGTTTGATTATTGAGTACATTCCTCATGGAGACCTCCTTCATTGGCTCAGGGGCAAGAGAACTCAGGTATTTCTGTTTTCTTCTTACCAACAGGAGGTGAAACGTTTACTCATTTGACATAAATTATAGGTCATAACTGAACGAGTACGAATTAGAAAAGCCGATAGTGGAGAGATGAAACGAGATATAAGGCTGTAGTCAGCTGTGATACTTTGTTTACATGTGCAAAGTTTTGCTTTAAAATTATGTGCCCAGGTCGGGACTATTTCGTTTAGGGATGGTTTAAGTTTTCTTATGAAAAGCATCTTCTTAATTAGGCAATCAAATTTGTTCGAACATTTAGCTAGCACGTGAAATTGTTCTGAAAGACAACGAGGCACGTTCGAGTTATGTTCGCTCAAGTAGTGTTTACAAATAGACGACGTTTTTTGTTTGTGTCCATCAACGCGTTCGTGGAGGTGGCCGCGAGTGTAACCAACATATCCTGCATCGCACAGGTTATATTGAAATTTATAAACTAAAAATTGTTGGTTAACAGTGGCGGGCTTGACTTCTCGAACTTTAAGGTCTTTGTTGAGTTTTCTGCTAATGAACAGAAGCTGAATTGGGTCTTGATTTTTGAGCTGAGGTCTGTGATACGTTTCTTCACTACATTAGCAGAGGCCTGCCAAATGGCATGAAAAGTCGGATGGTACGGTGGTTTCAGTTGATGGAATGTGATGCTGGTCTGATACTTTGAAATCTACGAACTGCTTGACAGCTAAATTGAACTAGTGCCTCGGGTACTTAAGCTTCAAGAATACCGTCTCTAGTCGATCTCATTCTTGTGAGAAGTACGACCAGTCGGAGGATATGCGGTAAGCTCGATCTAATATGGTGGTCATTGATTAGACTGCGCTTGTACCGATTATCCGCGTGGCTCTGATAATGGAGAAAGAGGCCCGTATTAGCTGGTTTTACGTAGACCTTGGTCTTGATTCTGGGAGATAAGTTTATGTTCAACACCGATGAAAGGTAGTGAGGCATTTCTTTCCACCTCCATAGTAAACTTTGCTGATGGGTGACAGTGGTTTAGGGTGTCAAGAAAAATTCCGGCTGATGCTATATCAGGCATGATGGTGAAGGTTTCATCAACATATCGTCGATAATAGGAGGGCAATTTGCCATCTTGATCGAGTTTATCTTCAATGGAGCACATAAACACGTTGGCGAGAAGAAGACCAAAGAGGCGATCCCATTGCGACGCCATCGGTCTGCTCATAGAGATTTCCATTGAACTGAAAGAGTTGGTTCTTAGTGGCTGCGTTGAGTTGTTCAATTAGCTGGACTCGAACCATAACTGGGATTTCATTTTTGTTAATTAAAGCGCCATGCCTCCATCTTTGACATTCCACCACAGGGCACCCGATCGAAAAATTCGATAAATAATAATAGGTCACGTGATCACATCTTAATTTTTTTCTAGCACAGATTACCACAAATGTTACTAATATAACAGTTCCATGTTTATTTTTATACTCTGAGGCTCGTTTTAAGGTAATTTGATGTCAGCCTCGTTTTCATGTTGGGAATTTCAGGACATGCGCAGATCTCGAGTCCAGAGCTTAACTTAGCTTGGATCCATATCAGAAACTGTTTGTTTCATGGTTAGTAGTAATCATGCAAAGTTTCATGCTTTTATCACAAAAGTGAACAATTTTGAACGATAGCAGCTAGACTATTAGCTTAGCTCTGTTTGGTGTCCAAGTCATTTCTCTCTTATCTAGAAAGTTTCAAATTTCACCCTATCTCAATAATAATATTTCACAACCATGACACTCAAATGTACAAGAAAATTTATAATGATATATGGAAGAGGATTCTGGATGAACTGGCTTCCACCAAAAGGTCAGTGGTACTGTTCATGCCTTACTTTTGGAGATTGTGTAGATTCTTTTTATGTTTTTTTTGGAAATTGTTAAATTAACAAATGAACTTTACTTTAGCTGTAAGAAGAATTTTTTCCATTAAAGTAGCCCTGTGAACTTTTGGAATAGCCTTATAGGGGAAGTATAATAAGGTTTCTGGTATCTTTTGTTAAAAATGGTAAAATAAGACCTTTAATGAGATGCCAAATAATTCCACAATGAAAAAATGAAAGAAATCAACTCAATTCTTGAAAGGAATCTGTTCGTGGTCTGTTCTAGTACATGAAAAAAATGCGAGAACTTGAAAAACATTTAGCATTTTTCTAGTTTCAATCCATACCGGCCTACTCTATCTCTGACCAGAAGCACAAATAGACAGTTTTATTACACTAGGGTGATAATTTACAACAAAACTAGATGTAATTATTTCTTTGTTTCTGCTGGCAGACAAACATTTTTGGGTTTTGGAAAGGAAAGCAAACTTGCATGATACAGTGTACTTCCCCTTTTAAGATAACAAGTACATATTTGGTAGCTTCTAAGCTTTATACCTCAAATACTGTATGTCATACATCAGGCAGTTTCACTGCAGTCTATAATAGATGTATTGCCAAAGTCTGTTTTAATGTGTTATGCTCTGTTGGAACACAGTCAGTATTGTATAGACCGTAAGTTTTAAGCTCAAACAAAGAATGCAGTTACTTTTAAGACCGTCTCTTTTGTTGGGTCATCTTTTTTTCAGGAATTAAGAAGAGTAATCAAATTTCATTGTTGCTTTGGCACATATAGTTGCAGCTTGGAAGAGGAGTTGCACTGATGGGTGCATCTGAGTAGTCATATATTGCAGTTTAGTAAGGCAGAAGGACATTTTGCTCTCAAACAGAGGATGGCCTCCAATCAACAACAACAATTTACTTACATATTCAGATTATATAAAGGGCTTGTCCCGCAAATAGCCACAAAGCTAGTCGAGGTGGGACAAGACAAAATAAAAATTACAGTAAATAACAAACATGCTGGAAAACGGAAAACTTAACTTTACATAATAACGCAGGTTTAGATAAGGCTATACATCAAAATTAAAGTAAATTATATGTAATTTTTTTTTATGTCATTAAAATTAAAATAGAAAAGAGATGAAAAGGGAAAAGGAGAATCAGATTATACTGGCAAAGAGAACGACATGGATGATCAGTTTTTCATTTGGTCAGTTATCGTTTCAAAATCCTTATAAGTAAAGGTTTGGTTATACATAGACAAGTAAAGATAAACGATAAAAAGGAACTATTTCTGACATTGACTTCAATTATTTCTATCACTTCGAACTTGATAATGGCGTCATGACGACCCCGAAACGTTGTTCCTTTTTATCGTTTATCTTTACTTGTCGAATTATCGTTTCCACTTCAATATAGGAGACTACAGTTTCAAGTGCATCAAATAACTTTCCTTTTAGGGATTCTTTAAAAGATTTTTTTTGTACTTTTTTTTTAGAGTTGCAGGTATCCTGTTCCAAATCTTGACCCCGACACGCGAGAATGCATTTCGTGTGGCATTAATGCGAGATTCCTTTGTATGAAAAATGATCAGAGGTAGAGGAACGCGTTTTATAGGAATGGACACTAGAAATTCGAGAAAACAGGTGACAAACGAAAATATCAACGGGTATCTTGCAAAATAGCTAAATATAGCATGAAAGGATAACGATTTGGTAATCATATGACAATAAGACTAATAAAGTATTTGACAATAAGCCTCAACAATAATAGACCTAGTGAAAGCGATTTCAACAAAACTAGATAAACTAAATGAAACCTTATCGTGATAAAGAAAAGACTAAAAATTCGCGACTTAACAATAACTACAACAATAAAAACTTACGTACTTTGGTTGACGACTCGCACCAAAAGGTAGCAGAGAGACAGCGAAATACACTTGAAATAGCGGTAACTTGGATCCTCTGATCGTGGCACGGTAGCGGTGTAACTTCACTAACAATCTCTGACTAAAATGAGTTGCGCGTCGTCCTTTATTGCTAACACTAGGTGAAAAAACTAGGGCGTTGTGAGAAACGTGGCGCCCACAATAAAGACAACTTCCTAGCGGCAAAATTCTGGAACATACGAGTGAAAATCACGATTTTATGAAAGCCTTTACTTTGAAATCACGTAATTGGCTTGAATAATAACTGATAACGTCTCGGCCAAGAGACTCCTCAGAGACCTTTAGAATTTGTAGGCAAACCCGTTGAGCATCACGCTCAAAGTCCCGTTCGCAAATTTAAGATGTTAGCAGTCTGGCCCTCTATCGCAGAAGGATTCCCAACCGCACGTACACGAGTTGAAATTTATACAAGAAAGAATTGAAAAATTGTCAAATACTTGTAAATTGTCCCGACTGCGATAGCCCTTACTATGATCTGCTTTTCCTGCATAGTCATAAACAGCGCAAAAATACTTCTGTGTTACTAGGCACCGGCCTTAATGTTCATGGTAATAGTGCCCTTGACAAAAATTAGGAGAAAATGCTGATAACCCTAACCCATTATTTTTTTTTTTTTGGGGGGGGGGGGGGGTGGGAAATAGTGTAAACTAAGTACTCAACGTGAAGTTACTATACTGCTGAAAAGGTTTTTATGAATTTCTCAGGATTTTCATCCACAAACTCAAATTTTAATAACATGGCTTTTCTACATAATTGACTTTGGGAGTGAAAGGGTTATAAATGTTTTACAGGGAGTATGTGCATTTACCAAAAGGGTCAAATCTTTTGTAATCTCTAAGTAAAGCAAGATTTTTAGGCACTAATCAATTCTGTATTGGTGACACGAGGCTATACTCAGAAAACAGCTTTATGCTTTTATGAGACCAGAAACTAGTACCAGTTTGTTTTTCAAACATGAATTAGCATTGTTAGTTTGCGTTGCTGTCTGGGTGTTGGTATTGTATCATCTTTTCTACTCCAGCCGTAGATAATTGAAGACTACATGTATTAGTATAATATCATTCAAGCTTGTTTTGGGTTATTAGATACCAGACACAGGCGTTCCTTTTCTTTTTTTTTTTTTTTAGGGGGGTGGGGGGGCGGTCAAACTGTCAAGCTCCTAGCGTTTAGAATAAAATACATGGCATTTTATTTAATTTAGACCATTTGGGTAAACTGGAGTATTTTGAAATTTTGAGCAATGTCCCTAGGTGGTCACTGATTATTAAGGTAATTATTGAACGCAGATGCTTTCAACACCTGCATCTTAGCTGAATTCAGTCAATTTTAGGCCTATTTTAAAGATAAAAAAAGGATGCAGAATTTCTGCATCCAAATAAGATAGTCACTGCTTTTGTAATTAGCTTTTTGCAGATTTTCTCGGTTTTCGCTGCGTGCAGCATTTCTACATCTTAGCTGAATTCAGTCCATTTTAGGCCTATTGTAACCATTAAACAGGATGCAGAATTTCTGCATCCAAATAATATAGTCACTTTTTCTGTAGTTAGCTTTTTGCAGATTTTCTCGGGTTTTCACCGCGTGCAGAATTTCTGCATCTTAGCTGAATTCAGTCAATTTTAGGCCTGTTTTAACCATTAAACAGGATGCAGAATTTCTGCATCCAAATAAGATAGTCACTGTTTTTGTAGTTAGCTTTTTGCAGATTTTCTCGGTTTCCACCGCGTACAGAATTTCTGCATATTACTTTCTTTCAGAACTGTTAATGGTATGTTAAACTGACTGTAAATTTGTTGCTATCTTAACTGAACCAGTTTGACTGTTGTTGGGAATAGAAGATTCTCAATGAGCACAGTATAGGCTTCGAGGAATATTCACTTTCTCAACGGTAAATTCTAATTTTGGAAAACTCATTTTAGTTTGGAAGGCTGATTCCTTCTCTCCCGACGCTAAAGAAACTGAAAAGAGCTCCCAGGTTACGCTCGCTATTAAAAACTTACATGGTGACAGTTTCGATCGAAATGTGCTATCTCAACAATCACACAAGGAAAGAGAAAAAAGGCATTGCAAAGAGTCTAATTTAAAAAAAAAAATGAGCATATGACGTGAATGAACGTAATATTTTCCCATGTTCTCTAGAAATCAGTCTTCTACGATCTGCAATCAATTGAATTTTAAGAATGTTTTAAAAACATCGAAAAGCAGGAAACTTTTATTGTGGTTTTGAATAACATTCACAATGAAATTTCTGAGTTCTTAACTAGTCAAAATTAGATGGAGTGAATTACAGTAAACATTAACAAGTCAGACTAAATATTGTACCTAAAATTGTTTTTAAGATGATTTTGGAACGAACTGCATGGTATATATAAAGAATGATACTTATCAAAAGATTCTGCTGATAGTACCCCCTACCCCCTTACCCCCCCCCCCCCCCCTCCGCCCTCCTTCTTCAGTCTCCGAGCGCCCGGAGTTCTTTGGTCTTGATTAATATAAGAGAGACAACTTGATATCGTATTACTTTAGGTACAACGAATTATTATAATCTGAGGCATCGTGTTGCCAAAACACATCAGCCTCACAAACAAAATTGACTAAAAGAAATATAGCTTCGCAGTAATGACCACTTATTAGTTTTCCGTCTAACTCATGATCCAAGCTCTCCTACAAATCACCATATAATTCTCACAGCTGACGGAAGGTTCTGTTGTGGTACAGCCCCAGTATATTCACTATGTTTTAATCAACTAACATGACTGTGATTGAAAACTTTACTGGTCTTACACGCAAACAAAATTATATCCAACAACTTACAGAAATAAAACCGACGTCAGATTTGCAAATATCTCGTTAGGCAGTTCTGAAATTTTGTTCTCTGACAATCTCCTATGGAGAAAGAAATTGGATCACTTATATCTACAGTTTTTACCTTAAAATCATCAAACAATACATCACAAGTATTGTATATTTAAACATGATAGTTTCACCCTTTCTATTGTTGTCGAAGCCAGAAACGGTAGGTTTGCGGAAAAAGAAACTCCGACCCAGCAATTCCAATGGAAGGCATGAAAAAAAAATAAAATAAAATAAAATAAAAAATAATAATAAAAAATAAAATCGAAAAGGACTTTCGCAACCCTTTTCCTCCCTTTCCCCAAAATGCCGTCCTTTGCGTCAAAATCTTATTTTGGTTTTCGTAATAATGAAATTAACTTATTCAAAAGGGTAAAATAAATTGATTTGGAAAAGAGAAGAGTAAAATGGTGAGACTTGGCTTGGCAAAAATTAAAATGGCCGCCTGTGAGTGTCTCATGTTATTTTAAGCTTTAAGCTGCCTGAAGCGAAAAGGTGGCGAACCTGGTGCAACTCACTTATGATTGCTACAAAGCCTCCCATTTTCTTGGGCGTTGAGTTTCGTTATGGAAGGACTTCAAAGAAATATTCTGAATCACCTAAACCTTGATCGGTTCGGCTTTGTTGTAACAAAATCCAGTCAATTCCAACTGATTGAGGTTGCACGACGCCACTCTTCAGTTTCAGTTTATTGTTTTTGCAATAAACTGTGCAAATGCAAAAATTTATTTATTATTATTTAAACAATAATAGCGAGGAAGCCAAAGGGAAGCCACCGGGATGATAAAGAATGGGCTTCCTCAGTTAGGTAATAAGAATAAAGTATACACATGGGACCAAAATCAATGACAAAGCAACAGTAAATCTTAAAAAAATATATATTAAATAGTCATATTGATCATAGTTAGGCCAAAAAAAAAAAAAGGAAATGAAAGTGAAAAGCACAGGTAAATAAATAAAAACGCTACGCTATTTGAGTTCACTCATTTGTAACGGTCGCTACTCTCCGTTTGATTTAGCCCTATTTTAATTAAAAAGGAATATTCGGCGAGGGAAACGCAACTTGAGGTTTTTTGTCTGATTACTTTTTCTATTTCACCATGTTACCACATTTGAAAGGCTACCCCTTACAGCGTAAGTTTTCTAAAGAAGTAGCAAAGTATGCAATGCGGAACTTCGTAATAACGTGACCCTCGAGTGGCAAGGGACAGAACATCAAATTGTGAATTACAAGGAAGGAGCCTGATAGAGGGCTTGCGTAATCGTTTCTTGCAGCTTCGTCGCCCTCTATTTTAAGATTGTGCCATTTTTTTGTTTTTGTTCATCCTCTCATATCACGCTACTCTATCTTTGAAGAAAAATAACAGTGCTTGTAGTCTTGCTTTTTGTGGTTTGTGAATTTTTCTTTTTAGGTCATCATTTTTCTTTGTGGAATCCTAATAAAATATGAATAGTTTTTGCTTTGGACAACACAAGCGGTTTTCTGAGCGGCATCTCACGATAACATTTTTTAAAAGCGGAAACATTTAATGTTGTCTCCTGTGTTCGAAGATCGTTCTGTGGCCTGTTAAGTACATAGTTGTATAAGCCAATATAGTCTCGTTTGCCCGAATGCTATAGCTAAAAATTTAAGCTGAAAAAAGTTTTAGGAAACAGAATCTTATTCCCTGAATTTATTAGCTGTTGTTGGCTTTACAAAAAAGGCTACCTGCATTTTCTTTTTTCGCATTCTAAATCACATATCTTCCCCTCCTAAAACAAAAGGTTTTAGTTTTCCGGTCATCAAAATTTTGAGCAGGCATTTTGCCCCTTGGGTTTCCCTGTTTCATGTTGTTTATTACTTGTATTTCTTATAGTAGTTAAAAATTTATTTGTTCCTTTTCTTGTTGAAAAAATTGTTTGAAATCGATTGCGAAGTTTCCAAATTAAATATTTGAAATTTTGAGTTTTCAGTTTTGTCTTCAGTTAAACTAGTATCTAACATCACACATTACATTCACTATAGTAAGCTTTCCTCGATCTTTCTGATAAGGTGCATTCATCTTGAACGAATCTTTTCTCACGTCTCCAAGCGAATGATATGAACACCATACATATTAGTTGATGTGGAGGCATTGTTAGTTGTTACAACGAAATAAATAGGGAATCTTTAAAAAGAATTCAAAAGTTTACACTGGCTAAAAATATAAATATTAGACGTTTCGGCCACTACTGTTGCCTTCTTCAGCAAAGATAAAAACGCAAATCTGTAACGGCGTCCTGCTTGGAATATGTACACGATGTGTGTTAAATAAATAAATCACACCTCGACAAAATTTCAAATTGTAACAGTGGTCTCTAGCGTATTGTAAAGACTAAAAACTCTTAATGTTATTGTATACGTTTGGCAGCGCTATATGTTCATTTATAGAGTTTCTATCGCGCACGGAATGCCAAGCTTCAAGAATTAGTCTTTGTCGCCAAGTCGATGACCTGTCAATGATTTCGACATTCTCCAAATCTATTTGGTGACCATGAAACGCATGGTGTTTGACTAACAAAGAGTACTTATCCAATGTTGCTATGGCCTTTGTGTGTTCTTTCTCGCGTGTTTTTAGCGCACGTGATGTCTGACCAACGTAAACAGAATCACAGTCTTTACACTTGATCTTGTATACAACTCCTCTGGAAGCCTCTTTCTCGATCTTGTCTTTTGGCTTTTTGAGTATGTTGGAGATGGTGCGAATAGGCTTATGGGCAACCTTGATGTTGAAATCTCGAAGCACTTTTGCGATTCTCTCGGAAAAACCTTTGGCGTAGGGCAGGATAACAAATCCACGCTGGTCGGTATCATTCATTTGTTGTTGTCTATTCGGTTGGCAGCCACTGTGAATGAAGTTAACAGGGTAGTTATTAGCGGCGAGGGCTTTCGTTACTCGCTTAGTTTCCCTTGTAACTTCCTCCTCGGTGGAAGGAATGTTCTTTGCGCGATCCATAAGGGTGCGTGCGACCGAGTGTTTATGTTGGGAATGGTGGTGCAATTTGAAATCAAGGTAACGGTCGGTGTTAGTCGCTTTCCTGTAGACAGATACGATGATCGAGCCATCTTCTTGTCTGGTTGTTTTGGTGTCGAGAAAGGCAATGGAACCTTCAGAATCTATCTCGATTGTAAATTTGATGTGAGGGTTGATGGAATTGAGATGTGCGTGGAATTCATCCACGTGTTCCCTTTTTACACACACATGGCTGTCATCTACGTACCTAAACCACCATTTAGGAGGGTAAGGGGCCGATGAGAGAGCCTTCTCTTCGACATGTTCCATGACGAGGTTGGCTAAGATGGCGCTAACTGGGGATCCCATCGGACAACCGATAATTTGTTGGAAATGGCTGCCTTGAAATACAAAGAAATTGTTGTCAAGGACGAAATGTAGAAGTGTCATAATATTTTGGATAGATAAGTTGGTTCTCTCCAGTAGTGTTTGGTAGGAGTCCAGTCTCTCTTGAACAACTTCGATGGCAAGGTGGGTTGGAATGCAAGTAAACAGTGATACGACGTTAACAGATACTAGGATCTCGTCAGGATCCACTGATAAGGTGCGGATCTTTTAAACGAAAGATGCACTGTTCTTGACTGTGTATTTATTATTTTGAAGTGGTGACAAGATGTTGGCTAGATATTTGGATAGTTCATATGTGGGAGATCCAATGGCGCTCATAATTGGCCTGAGTGGGACATTCTCCTTGTGGATTTTGGGAAGACCATAAAATGATGCTGGTGTGGAGTGCTATGAAGTTTGTAATAGAGCTTTGGCTCTAGCTGTTCTTTGTTGCTGTCACGCGAGCCTGATTGATCTTTTATCTGTAGAAGAAGTTTATTGAGAGATTTTTTGGTGTTCGATGTTGGGTTCCTTCTCTTATCTGTTATCTTGTAGTAGGTTTTTTCGTCGTTTAGAAGGTTGTTGATTTTGTCAGTGTAGTCGTTGGTATTCATCACGACTACGGCTCGACCCTTATCCGCTGGTAAGATTGTAACAGACGTGTCCTTAGCAAGATCTCTGAGCGCTTTCTCCTCTTTACTAGTAATGTTGTTTCGTAGTGGAGGACGCCAACTCTTGATGGCAGAGGTTACCGAAGCTCTGACGAGGTCTTTTTCGGCGTCTATGCCGGATTCAATTGAGGAAACAATTTGAAGCACTGGCAAACTTTTAGGAGTAATAGCAAAATTGAAGTTGAAACTTAATGCTGAACGCTTGCTTGTAGATAAAGGTCTATCGGAGATGTTTACGACCCACTTCTCCTTGATGATGATTTCACACGTTTGTGAACGTGGCAAAATGTTATGGAGTTTCTTCTTGTGACTCTCCCTTCTCCGTTGTGTTTCCCACCATGATCTTTGTTTGATTGTGAGGCGGAGGGTGTCGACAGATTCTTTACTAATCATCTCTCGGAGTTTGAGTGTTGTTTGGGACAAACGATGAGAGAGCTTCTTGATTTGTGTGTGACAATTAGAGATGCGTAGCCTTAGGTAGGCTTGGCCTGCTTTCTTAGCGATCTTCCAGCCTTCTCTGCTCTTGACGGGTGGATTAAACTGGATACTTTTTGGTAGGATGTTGTTGTCCTTTAGTCGGTGGTTAAACTAAGATGGTCTTTGAATCTTGTTACACTGAGCGTCGTTCGTTCAAGTGTCCTAGCCAATTTTAACTTTAAATAACTCTCAAAATACACCTTATCACTAAAAATCTTTAGAAGCGACGACAATTGGTGTTCCTGCGCTCTTCCTATTTAAAGGGAAAGAATTCGTTAGGTTGGTCAATTGGAAAGTGGTGCTAGGGTATCGCCTGATTCAATGAAAAAACGCGTTTTCCCGAGGACAAGTACTCCATGTAATAAGCGGTTCATGGCATCCATTGTACCTACATTGGAATAGTATCGGTTAATTGTCATCATATACGTAATGTAAATACGGAAGACGAATGTATTCGCACGGAAAGTCGGTGCTAAAAAAAGTTCATTTATTAAACAATTGTCGCATTGATAACAATGTTGATTTTTTAAGAAGCCCACAATGTATCCCATGCGTCGCCCATGCTTTCTTTATACTCGCTTGCTTATCTTCTCCTCTTTTGTTTGGAGCATCAGCGGGATAAACTGAAAACGTCATCCCCATAAAACACTGCACTATATTAGTGAATTTTTTTTGTCTAGCTCATTATAACACAGGTTTGTATCAGAAACATTCTGAAAGCTCCTAGCTTCTACATAGGCTTCCTAGCCTTTAACATATTTGATCTTGTAAATAGTTTCGTAGGAATATTGTAATAGTAGGAATATTTTGTATCATCTTTAATGTATTTATGTTGGATTTTTTGGTTCATGGCAAAAATAAATGTAGTTAATTGAATTGAATTGAATTTATGGAGTATTTTCCCCATGGCTAAAATCAAACGAAATTCAGCGGTCGTTACAAAAGTGTGAGATCAAATAGAGTTTGACCTTCAATCCAATCAACGTTCAGAAGATTCAGCATTTTTATTAGAAGTTATTCCAGGCTTTTTGGCAAGAAAAAATTGAGTTCTAGAAGGTTGGACCTTCCTTGCCTTTAGGCTATAAAGATTAGGAAACAATCCGACACACCCAGGTACTTCAGCTTTGACCTTCCCTTTCCAATACCGATGTTTTTTCCCCTTTCATGAATACGAAAATCGAATCACGACTTTTTTCTTAATTTTCAGTCTTGATATAGCATCTGAAAGTTTGGACACTTCACAAATGTGTCGAGTAAGTCTTATAATTTTTCAATTCCCATTTTTTTCGTTTCTTTTTTATTTCAACTTTTTTTAATTTTATTTTCGAATTCATCTTTATTTATTTAAAGTGTCTCCTCTCAGTTCTTTTCATTATACAAAATTTTACACTTAAACCGATTTTTTTTTTCAGTAACAATAATTATAATTTCTTCTCGCAATTAGATATGCTGTTTTTCCCAAGATCCGTCAGCCACTTCGGTAGTTAGTGACTAACCGTTCAGGTGTCCATTAGTTATTAGGGAGCTTAAGCAACGACGACGGCAACGAAAACGTCACCCGAAAATATATCTTTATTTCATTTGTGCTACTTCGCGATTATTTCAACTCGCTCAACTTTTGCAAAAATGGCGAACTATCCAGGAACCAAATTGGTAGGAGTGGCGTACAAGTTAAGAAAGAAAATGAAAAATTCACCGTCGTGCGTTCACGTTCTCCACAAAACCTTCAATGTGGTCATTTCACGTTGTTGTTTTGCAGAGGACGGCAAAGAAATGTGCCAAAATGTAAAACGCACGTGCAGAGCGATTGTTTTTGCTCATTAAACCTATTGTTTTGTGGCGTTGACGTTGCCGTCGCCGTCGTCGTTGCTTAAGCTCCCTATTATATTGATATCGAAACATCGTTGATAAGACATTGCATACATCCAACGCCTCTATTAGATAATATGTTACGCGATTTCTCAGAAAACAACAGATGTTTATTTCAATAAGGAAATGGAATCCAAGATCGTTTCATATGTTTGATCATCATAAGTTAAGTATATAATGTGATTAAGAAAACATTAGCTCATATCTAGAGAAACAAACGAAAGTAAAGCTAACAAGGCTGTGTTGAAGAAAATGGACGAACACAACAGAATCCTTTGCCAAATGAGTTCTTTTTATTCAGCAATTATGAGAATCGTGCGTATATATCGAATGCTGAGAACATCTTTAGCTTCTTTATCTTCATTTCATTCCTTTTTGGGTGCTAAAACTTGTGATGCAGCCTTGCCGAGTGATCTATTTTACTTTTAAGGGGATTCCCTTAAAATAAAGGTCATTAATTCGATTCCTCTATTTTCCTTTAAAAATGAGTCTATTTGATCTCTCCTTGTCAGGTTGTGTGATAGCAGAACACATACAGGTAAAACAGAGTTGAGAAAAATTACCCACAGAATTTATGAAGCATAAGATAACCTTTTTGGTAGGGAACTATAGTATTAATCGGTATTGACCCAAAACACTATTTTAAGTCCACAAATCGTGGGCAAGCTCGATTTCCCGGGAATACTCATTTTTCTGTCCTCAATTATTTTTCTAAAAAAAAAAAGTGAATAAACATAAAAGGGATAATAGCTAAGTTCAAATACCAAGGTAAATTGAAAAGATAGATTAGGAGAAAATAACAATTTAGTTATCTGGAATTACCTTCAATAAACACATAATGTTTTCAGTGTGCATGCGCCAAAGGCGCGCGATCATGACACATGAATTAATTAACTTTAACGATGCGCAATGCATTCTGTGGAAGCACCTTAATTTCATGGTGTGGTATCAAGCATTTACCTATAATATTAGGCATCGCATGTGCGGTTCCGGTCCAGGTGCTCATACCATGTTCAATTTAATCCACTCGCGCCGATAACTTATCTTATATTATAACATAGCGCGCGTGCATCCTAATCTAATTCCTATTGGCGTCATCATGGTACATTTCTCAACGTACGCACGGCCGTGCGTCCATCCGATGACGTGAGCAAGTCAGATGGGGGAAGCATGCGCGCGCTGTGTTGTTAAAAAACTTTCACAGAGAGACTAACGCCATAAATAATGTACATTTATAGCAGCTTGAAGCTTAATGAAACATTACGATTAAACCGATATGAAAAACCAGTTTCGCCTTTTTTTTTGTACAGAGAATTTTGTAATTAATGAGGAACAAAACCTGTTTTCCAGGAATCATTTACTTTATTTTCACTATGTTATAAAATAACTGGTTCATGCTTTTAGCTGTGCGTATATCGAGTTATGGATGCACTTGGGAAGTTTGGAGAGCACTCAAATATACCCTAGCTTAAACTGAGGAATATCCGATGATATTCCCCAAGTGATATTCCCCAATTTCAAAAACTGCAAGGCGCGTCTTGTTTACAATCAAAATTAATGTCAAGATGAAGGAACAGTTTGCTTTTGTGACAGAAGGAGAGATAAACCTGCTGGTCGATAAAGCAGTATCAGAAAACAACATACGCTCTAAACGCTTTTCACGGTAAACTGTTCTTAAACAAAATGTTCAAATACTCAAGCTCGTTGCTACATGTTGCATAAAATATTTGAAGGATAATAACCACAATAGCCTCCATTTGGCTTTAAAAATATGCTCAGGTATTTGTTCTTAGACATTATCTGCTCCTCGAAGCTCACAGTTTGCTTCTCGGAACAGATAATGTCCGCGGACAAATATCTGAGCACATTTTCACGCCAAATGGAGGCTATTGTTTATATACCATCTTCCTACCATTGTCATACACTCACCATTGTTTTACATACCGATTTCATGTCATGCAAAGTGACCCAAAAACGTTTGGCACAAAAATGCATGGAGTTTTAAATAGCCCACAAAAAAACGGGACCAGAGTGGGGAGTAAGAGTGCTAGATTCTACGCAGATCACCTGGTTAAATGACTGTTAAGGAAAACAAAAAACAAAAAAGAAAAAAAAGTCCCTCACACTTACAAATAGTACATTGATAATTGGTGTGAAAATATATCTTGCGGTAGATGTTGAATTTGATTGTTGCTGAGGTCCCTGCAAACGAAATGAAACTTTATTTTATGGGATAGAAATAATCAGAAGGGTAAGACAGGTTATGAATATTAAGGACAATATATTACTAGTTAGCCTCGTACTTGCATTTTTTTAAGGAAATTTTAATACTCTCTCTTGACTTTATGTCTAGACTTTGGGACACTAATTTCCCTTTGACTTATTTCTCTTCATCGCCTCTAAAGACCGTTGCTGACTGCGTGTACACATTTAAAAGTGGCATGAAGTTAAAACTGGAGCGAGGAATACCGGCTAAAGTAGTGCCAACCTTGGTTCATCCGACTTGATAGTAGGGTCGCGAATGATATCTGGTGCTAGTGCGTATACATTGTTCCTTTTGTTGTTGTTGTTGTTGTTGTTGTTGTTGTAGTTAGTTTGTTTTGTTTTTGTTTTTTTGTTTGTTTTTGTTTAATCTTTTTGTATTTTCAATCAACTTGAGATTACACTAGCCACAGTTCAAAGGCAGAAAAACCACCCTCCTCCCAGGCATTAACTTATACATGGGCAGTTCAAATTTCGCTCGTCACTTACGTTCTACAAATAAAAAGGAGATAAGTTGGGAAAATGGCATTATAAGATATATTAGGGCCAAGTTGAAACGTATGTGCCTGAAAATGTTGTTAAAAGTGTGAAAAAGGCATTAGCACTTCAGAAAACCCAACAGAAGCTCGAAACTTCCAAAATATTAGGTATTTTTATGACAGAAATTAAATTATAAAACAAGAAGCTCTTTTCAGTTTATGCTGGGGCCATATTTGGTGCCAGGGTATCGCCTGATTCAAGAAAAAACGGACTTTTCCAGAGACAAGTACCCGCTTATAATAAGCGCTTGATGACATCTATTGTACCTACATTGGAATAGTATCGGTAAGTTGTCATCATATACGTAATGTGAATACGGAAAACAAATCTATTCGCACGGAAAGTCGGTGCTAAAAAATATCATTTATGAATCAATTGTCGCATTGATAACAATGTTGATTTTTTAGGAAGCCCACAATGTATCTCATGCGTCGCCCATGTTTTCTTTATACTCGCTTGCTTTTCCTCTCCCCTTTTGTTTGGGGCATCAGCGGGATAAACTAAAAACATCAACCCCATGAAATCACACAACACCGCACAATACAAGTAAAGTTTTCTTGTCTAGCTCATTATATCACAGGTTTGTGTGAGAAGCATTCTGAATTTATAGAGTATTTCCCCCGTGGCTAAAATCAAACAAAGATCAGCGGTCGTTACAAAAGTGTGAGTTCAAATAGCGTGCGACCTTTAACAGTTCGTACTGACCGCCTGTGCTTTAAACAAAGCCGAACCAATCAACGTTCAGGAGATACATTTTTCTTAGAAGTTCTTCCAGCCTTTTTAGCAAAGATCACTGAGTTCTAGAAGGTTGGATGTTTTTCGACTTTAGGCTTAAAGATTAGAATTTTCAGTCAAGGTTAAAAAAGAATTTTTGCACCACCCCGGAAGTCAGTTTCGGGTCACTCTGTGGCAGCTGTGGAAAGGAATATATTTATTCCAATCCAGAAGTTTACCATCCTTTTTTTTTTTCTGTTTATATCTTTCTGAAGGAATTTTTTTGCGAAGCTGAAATGAACTATTTTCATCAAAGACCGGAATTTTGGCTAATATAAAATAAGCGCAATCCATAACGATCGTGTCTAAAAGAACACACGAGTGACCACGAATGACCACGAGTGGCTGCGAGTGAGAATAACAAGAAAATATGTTGTTGACTTTGTCTCTTCCATGTCTTCGCTCTTTTTCGACTGTAAAACATTATTCCCGCCTTTTCTATACTTCCCCAAACCTCTTCATCCCGGTTTGCTTATGCCAAAAAAAAATTTCAGAAAAAGAATAATTGAGTGCAAAATATGTATTAAAGGAACTGTCTCATAATAAACTAAGCCAAGTTTCACGCTTCTAGCATGAAAAGGCTTTTGTTAGTGAACCACCGGTGGTGACAAAGAAATATGCGTCGAGTATAACTAGAATCTGTTAAGGCGTGCACCAAATTTGAATTTAGCCAACTTAAATGGCCGCGTGGGAATTTTTAACCGGCGTTATTATACCGAGACTTAGAAGACTGTAAGTTTTTATATCACCAGCTAGTACCCAGATGTTCCCTTCAGTTTACGCTCTTATGGAAGAAATATTTATCTATGACACATATTTTATTTTATACCTAATTATATTTATACCTCTTAAGAAATCGAGAGAATAGCATTTGTAAGGCTTCATTTTTGCCTTTAAAAAATGCAAATGCCACAGATGTTGCATTTTTAAAATTATAGTTATTTTTGATGCAATTTTCCAATTTTCAGTAGTAGTCATTACAGAGGAACAAATCTAAGCAAATGACTATTCCTTAAGGGGGAAGGGGGGGGGGGGGGCTGAACCTAAATTTGAATGAAATATGAAGAGGTTTTAAGAAGGGATAGAGGGAAGAAAATGATTTTTTGAACACCAACAGACAGTTGATACCCACGTAAGAGCACCCCAGGTTGCTATTGGATTAACTTGGTGTCCGTCTATTAATAATTAACTACAAACATTAATTTTAAAACTCCACTAAATCTTCAATATTTCTAATTTCTCTTAATTTTACCAATCCTTCTGGAAAAACTATCTGCTCCAAAATATACCCCAAAATTTTACAAAACACCCCACAACATAGATTCACGGGATGAGCATAGAGCTTCTAGATTGCTTGAGACGTGAACGAGATATTTCCATTAAAGCCATGTCAAATGCGGTAAAACACCGTTTTAATTAAGCCCCCCCCCCCCCACCCCCCTTAATTACATGTTGCAGTCCCAAAATTCTCAAAAGGCAAAGCCAACAAAAACATGGGGAGGGGGTGGGATTAAAGGTAACGGGAGGAAGTAGACTTAGACAACCCCACCCCACATAACACCCCCCTCCCTACATCCATTCTACTCTCGTCTATCTGAAACGTCTTCAGTATGAAATTAACCTATTTTGGTGTCCGAAAAATAAAACGGTTCATTTGAGGTTAAGTAGTGACCGTGTGATAAAATAGACGTCATTATGACGTCAGTAAAATATTTTCATGTTATTCTCACTTGTGGTCACTCGTGGTCACTCGTGGTCATTCGTGGTTAATTGTGGTCACTCGTGGTCATTTGTGGTCATTCGTGGTCACTCTTGTGTACTTTTAGACACGATCATCCATAACACGTGGGAGTTATGGTATAAGTGTTGTTATGATAATTGGATTGGACAACAGAATGAAGATGACCTTCACCAACATTAATTATTTATCTCTGTCGCTAAAATAAATGATTTTCTTGCATATTATAAACTAAATTCGATTTTGAGACGGCGGTACGACTTTGTATTGACGGCTAGTTGGGAGAAAATATATTCCGTATTGGGCGGAGTCGCGAAGCGACGGAGGCCAATACGGAATATTTAAAGTCGTGTTGCCGTCTCAAAATCGAATTTAGTTTTTATCGCGATACTAACATTTTGCTGGAGGGAGTAAACGGATAAAGTACAAATCGTGCGCTGATTGAAAGAGAAATACATCAGTTAAACTGTAGCCATGGTAATATCCGTGCGCGAAATTTTTTCTAGGGGGGGGGGGGGTTATTTGAATTTTTGGCTTTAATTTTTTCGTCAAAACAAAGAAAATGTACATTGTTACAGTCCATAAAGCACCTACCATTGATGAAATAGACGAGCTAGTAGGTTTGAACATTTTACCAGCAAATTTTATTGAAAATTTGTTACCGCCGAGATATAAACAACAACATGAAAACAGTGATGAATAAACCTCACAACTAGAAGCAAGAATAAAAAGAGCAACCATTCTAGTACCCAAAAACGAAAACAGGGCATTGCTATCCTAGCTTAGATGACGTGGAGATTTAGAAATTTGATAGAGACCAAGAAAAGAAGAATTCTGTAAAAATTACCGAGTCTGCCGTTCGGCGCTACGAAAACAAGATCAAATTGACAGACCTGAGCCATGAAAGAGAACGAAGCAGAACTCTTGGAGCAATTTTTTCTAGAAATAAGAGACATCAGGAAAGAAACAGATTCTTTTGCTTTGAAAATGCCATAATTTATCGGAATTTAAGCTCATTGTTATTTACCGTGGTAACTTTCACACTCAAGACAGTCTTTTAAGTAAATTTCTCTTTATCTAATTTTTTTTTTTTTCAAGAAAAAAGTTGTATCCGCTGTATTATGGTACATGTTCATCACAAAAAAAAATATATTATAAGTGGTCCTTAAACAGTGTCAGAAGCTTTGTAAACTCAAATAAAAAGAAATAAACAACACCATCTAGCCTCGCATGTTCATTCACAGAAGTAAAATGTTGATCTATGCGCGCCGAACCCATTTAGTGCCTTGCTGTCATGCGTTCATGACAGTTTTTGAGCCAATCAGCAAACGTAATTTTGAGACGACTATATCGCAAATTTTAATCTATCAAATATTTTTGCTCGCGCGGAGTGGTCTAAACCCCTAACGTGACCAAATATACCCCAGCTAAAACTGAGGAATATCCGATGATATTCACCAATTGATAATCCCCAATTTCAAAAACTGAAAGGCGCGTCTTGTTTACAATTAAAATTAATGTCAAGATGGGGGAACAGTTTGCTTTTGTGATAGAAGGAGAGATAAACCTGCTGGTCGATAAAGCAGTATCAGAAAACAACATACGCTCTAAACGTTTTTCACGGTAAACTGTTCTTAAACAAAATGTTCAAATACTCAAGCTCGTTGCTACATGTTGCGAAAAATGTTTGAAGGATAATAACCACAATAGCCTCCAGTTTGCTTCTCGGAACAGATAATGTCCGCCGACAAATATCTGAGCATATTTTCGCGCCAAATGGAGGCTATTGTTTATATAGCGTCGTCTCAGCGCGATAAGAAGATCCCCAGGATCGCAATAAATGGTCATATATTCTCGTATCACCAGGACGAAAAGAATGCGAAACTCATTGGATACAGTTCCTGCTTGGTACTATATCTTATAACTGGTTATTTCCCGGAGCCAACTGGGACGTGTTGTTTTGATAGTTTTAATAACTTTATAGATTGGCATAAAATATATTCCTTTACCAATGCGGCCTTTTTCCACAGCTGCTTCAGAGTGACCCGAAAAAACCTTCGGGATGGTGCAAAAATTACTTTTATGCTGGACCTGGCACAATTAACATGCAGACATCCATCTCCAATAATTCGTTGGCTTTTGAAAAAAAAAAACGTATTCTTGCCAAAATAAATTTTACTTCTTTTTCAACTCCGGAAAATTTCAAGGACTTGTTGTGATGTTTGGTATTGCTGTTACACTGCTCTAATGGTGTGACGGAAGTGGAGGAGCTACTGCTTTTGCAAATCCCCGCGCAAATCCCACCAACAATAGTCAAAAACGAACAAGACATCGTTGTTCTGTTACCTAACAATCAACTCTGGTTTTAAACGTATTGTTTCAGAGATATGGAGAATTAGATTTGCTTATTCAGAGATTGATACATCAGTTGCTTTTTGTGGGAACAGTTACTTCCGATTGGCTATCGAAGGATGGTAAAGCGTTTTGTCTTTAATGGCATTAATTCCAATTCTTCCAGGATTTATTGCCTCTTTCTTAACCAAGTTAACCTGGAAATCTGGCACATCGTTAGGTAAGATATTTTAAAATATGACTAAATCAAGGGATGTAAACATCTGCTTGTTGTTTTGGCAAAGTCGCTCGTATGTGACACAGATTAGGGAGCAAGTGAGATTTAATTTTATCTTGTGGTTATTTTGGTGTTTGTTGGTTTGTTGTACCCGTGTAGACAATATTTAACACCAATGTACTTTTTTTTTTTAATCGTTTAAGGTGTTGGAAATAGTTTAAAGCCTTTTTCATACAAACTTTGGCCTACGAGTTAATTTATTCTATTACTACGCCTTGCTATGAAGAGTTTGATTTCAATGGCGCTGAATTGTAATTTTGTCAAACTTTGATCGGCGTTCGTGCAAAAGTTCTGCTAGATCCTACATATTTAAAATTGTACACTAAAAAAATCAATTACTGAACTGTCTTTTTTCAAAGTATCAGAGGATTTGAGAAACTACCGGTCAGCTTTTTTTTGTCGCTGAATTTGGATTATTTTAAACTTTTGCGTGATAGAGAAAAGTGTCTACTTCATCCGAGTTCGGTTCACTCACAAACGAGCGGAGATGAAAATAACTACTACCTCCTGACTGAGGAACAATCAATATATCAAATTATACTAAAGATAGATTCATAGCTATATAAATGTCTGAACAGCGAGAAGTTGAAAATTGTAAAATTTCAACTTCTTTAGTGGTGAAATGCGAGCTTCCGGTAGGGTAACCGTTTTTCCTCGTTTTTCCGCTATAATAGGAGCCATGATCACGGATGGAGACCGTAAGCGTGGGCTCCACGCGTCCCCATGTGTTATTTCAAATTGGGGGTAAATCCTTGGGGAGACGAGTTAAGGCCATCGTCCCAAACGTTTTCATTGCGCGCTCACTGGCATTAATACTCGGCGCTTCCACCAAATTTTGTAAACTGTCATCGGTTTTACGAGTGCATGATTTTACGTAATAAATAAAAGTTTATTCACTTTATTAGCAGAAATTAAGTAGTCAAGCTAAAGCTATCGAATTGAGCATGTTTCTTTCACAGATCTATGCCAAATTTTTCAACATCGGTCAGAAGTGAATTTCTCGATTACTTCTTTTTGCCGAAATTAAAACTTACTGCTTCTTATGACGGCTGTTGCCTTGCTGCTTTCAAGAAGTATTACAAGTAAGACTTGAAATTAATGTTCAGTCGTTTATTAGTTGTTGATTTTTATGATCATCCAAGAGAAAAGAAAGCTGTAAACACGTTCTTATCTGTTTACAAACTCTTTCTTTTTTCAAGTTCGCAGGATAAATTTCCTCAACATCAAACTAGCAACTTAAACATCAAAATAAGCTGATAATTCGCAAAATGTCCCCGGCAGAAATTACGAACTGAAGAGGTGAAACAAACCTACTAGCAGACAATCGAATAGTTTCCATGCATGTCCGTGGGAGTGAAAACAAGATGAAAGCTGAAATGAAAGAAGAAATTTTTTACTTTATTTTGAAGTACGTATCTTGACTATAACCCAGAAATCAATCCAAATGTTACAACTCGGTGTCGGTCTCAGTCAAATGCATCCTCCACTGTTTAGACAATTTTCGAGTACCATTTGAACCATATCATAGTGACAAAAGTGATAGAGAGCAGCTGTGAAAAAAATTCACTTACATGTCTGAGAACATATTCATTCAATCGTAGCAATGCACGCAGCCGGCCACCGTTTTGGTGCCATTTTGACTTTACTTTGAGAGTCATGTGATCAATATACTGCTTATTCCAACTTCCCCCGTCTTTTTTCAATTGTTACCTTTTCGTTGTGAGGGTCTAATTCCTTAAATGTGGGCACCGAGGATATATTCCCAAGCAAAATTTTAAAATTTGGACGCCGGTTTGAACGCGCACACGCGTATGGCGCAAGTTTTTTCTAAAAAATATATTTTTTCGGTACAACACATGGGGATGGGGACAAGCCCACAAGTAAAAATGGCATCTCGTTACGGTCTCCATCCCTGATTATGGCTCCTAGCCTGGTTATATGGAATATTTCAAAAAAATTAACCTTGTTTCTTTTACTTACTTACCTAGGCCTTCAAACTAACAAAAAAAAAAAAAAAAACGATTTCTTTGATTGTTACTGGCATTTAGTCTTAATAACTTTAGGTGGGTTAAAGATCCACTTTCTGGCTTGCATATTTGCAACTCCCCATAGTGCTTTCAATTGACGGTAGAGCTCCACTCCTTCGTCGTCGTTTTCAGCACTGTCAATGGAATCATCCATACTTCCTTTTTTATATTTTATCACATTGTAAACCACATATTCTCCCCTCCGAAAACAAAAGGTTTTAGTTTTCCGGTGATCAAAATTTTAAGCAGGCATTTTGTCGAAGATCCTTTGGGTTTCCCTGTCTGATCTTGTTTATAACTTGTATTTGTCATATTAGTGAAAATTTCATTTGATATCTTTCTTGTTAAAAAAATTGTTTGAAATTGACCGCGCAGTAACGAAATTAAATAAATGAAATTTTAATTGTTTAGTTTTGTTTTGAGTTGAACTAGTATCTTGCATCACACATTACATTCACTATAGTAAGGTTTCCGCGAACTTTCTGATGAGGCGTATACTTCCTCGACGAATCTTTTCTCACGTCTCCAAGCGAATGTTGTGAACGCCATACATATTAAGTAATTGGGAGACCATGTTAGCTGTTGCATCGCAATAAATAGAGAAAATTTTCAATCAACGTTTAATTACTCTCGAAATACACCGTATCACTGAAAATCTTGAGAAGTGACGACAATTGGTGTTCCTGCGCTCTGCCTTCTTAAAAGGACAAAATTGGTCACAATAGGTTGTTCAATAGGAAAGTGGTGAAAGGGTATCGCCTGATTCCAGGGAAAAGGCACTTTTCCAAGGACAAACAACCGCATATAATAAGCACTTGATGGCATCCATTTTACTTATATTAGAATAGTATCGTTTATCTGTCATCTCTACGTAATGTAAATACCAAAGACGAATTTATTCGCACGGAAATGGAAAGTTGGCGCTAAATAAATTCATTAATGAATCAATTATTGTTTTCATGGCAATGTTGATTTTTTAAGAAGCCCACAATGTATCCCATGCGTCGCCCATGTTTTCTTTTTACTCACTTGCTTCTCCTCTCCTCTCTTGTTTAGAGCATCAGCGAAATAAACTAAAAAACATCAACCCCATAAAATCACACAACACCACACGATGGTGAAGTTTATTTGTCTAGCTGATCATATCACAGGTTTGCATTAGAAAATTTTCAGAGAATTTATGGATTATTTCTCCTGTGGTTCTAAAGTCAAACGAAGGTCAGCGATCGTTACAAAAGCGTCAGTTCAAATAGCATGCGACCTTTAACAGTTGGTATTGACAGCCTGTTGTTAAAACAAAGCCGAACTAATCGTTCAGGAGATTCAGAATTTTTCTTGGAAGTTCTTCCAGGCTTTTAAGCAAGCATCACTGAGTTCTAAAAGCTAAGGTTGGACCTTTCTCGCCTTTAGGCTAAACATTAAATAAAAAAAAAAGCCGCTCCCAAGCACTACAGGCTTTACTTTCCCTTTCCAATACGAATGTCTTTTCCCCTTTATATATACGAAGTCGAAATACGATTTAATATTTGAATTTTCAGTCTTGATACTGCATATAATAGATTTGACCCTTAACCAATTTCTAGTATCAGAAGTATCTCTTTTCTGTTGTTTGAACTTTTTGATTTTTTTTCTTTTCTTTTACTTTTTCTATTTTCTTTAGTGTTATTTATTTATCATTCCTTTCACTTCCTTTCATTATATAAAAATTTCAACTTTAAACGATTTTTTCGAGTAACAAGAACTACAATTTCCTCTCGCAAATAGATTGCTCTTTTTCCTCAAAACATTTTAAGAACAAAAAAAAATTAGCGCAGCTCTTTTTGCACAAAAGACGTCAGCCACTTCCGTTTGATGGTAGTAACTAGCCGTTCAGGTTTCCATTAACAATTATACTTGTCAATCAAAACAGTGTTTCTCAAACATTGAATATATACAATGCCGCCATTAGATTTTATAATGTTACGCGGTGCCTTTTCCGAGTGAGTTAGATGATGTGTTAGTTTCTCAGGAAACAACAGATGTTTATTTGCTATAAGGAACTGGAATGCAGGATAGTGTCATATTTTTGATTGTTATAAGTCAAATGTAGAATGCGATTAAGAAAACTTTATCTTATATCAAGAAATACAAACAAAAGTAAACCTAACAAGGCTGTGTCGACGAAAAAGGAACAACGCAAAAGAAACCTTTGAAAAATGAGGACTTTTTCAGAAGTTGTAAGAATCGTGAGTACATATCGAAGTGTTGAGATAATCTTTAGCTTCTTTATTTTTCATTCCATTTTTTGGTGCTAAACATTTCGCTGCAGCTCTTGCCCAGCGATCTATTTTACTGCTAAGGTGATTACAAGGAAATGAAAGTAATATTTGATTCCAGTATTTGCATTTAAAAATGACTCCGTTTGATCATTTGCAAGGTTCTGTGGTAACGGAAATAACTTCGATGAAATATAGTCGAGGAAAATGTCATGGTATGAAACATGAGCATCAATTAAAGATAATATTAAGCACATTAGTAATCAGTATTGACCTAAAACGTTTCTTGCAAACTTGTTCTCAGTATCATTATTTTAAGTTCCCAACAGGTGGACAAGATAGTATTTCCGGGAATGACTCATTTTTCTGTAGTCTTTTTTTTTTTTTTTTTTTTTTTTAATTAAAACATAAATAGAAAAACAGCTAAGTAAAATTACCAAGATAATAAAAATTCTCATGGTGCTCGTTTAGGAGAAAACAATTTTTTTATTGGCTAGGCCTATCTTCAAGGAACACATCATGTTTTTAGCGTGGGCACGCGTTCCAGACGCGTGTTAATGACGCAAGAATTTATGCGCAGAAACAATGAACAATACTATCCAACGTAATCACCTAAAATTGATGGTGTGGCCTCTATAATTTAGCAATAACACTAGGCAACACATGTGCGGTTCTGGTCCCGATGTTCACAGCACGTTTAATTTAATCCATTCACGATAATTTATCATACCGTCTTGCTATCATTTTCGTACACTCTCCACTGGTTTATATACCAATTTCAGGTCACGCAGGATGATCTTAAAAAAATTGGTACCTCTAATAACAATAACCACAATGAGGACTCTCAGGAAAGTGGAGTGTCTGAAGTGATCCCGAGACGAGGAATCAAAGCGTTTTATGGCTACGAGATACAGTTGATAGCCTTAAAATTGCAAACAAGAAAGTTACTTACTTCCTCTAATAACCAAATGTCATACAACTTGATTGTAACCACGGCAATGCATAGTTCTTTAAGTATCCCCTACAGCCCCCCCCCCCCCTCCCCCCTCTCGCCCCAGGACATCCATCTGGAATGCTGAGAATTCACTGAGTATATGGTACAAGAACGCAATTGTATTGACAAGAGCCAAATAAAATATTTCTCTGTGTGGTACTTACAGTTCGTCAAGGAAAACCAAGGAAGAGAAAATGCCCTCTGGTAAATTCTGCAGCTGGTTATTCTGTAAAAATCTGCAATTTACCAAAGTTTGAATATTGGTTAATAGTCCCTACTGCTCAATCATCTTGCTTAGATTTTTAATCTGTCTCAGGCTCACGCGAAATAATGTTTATTTGAGAACTTCGTAGAAAGAACTTTACGCTTCTAACAACCCTCAACATTACACTTTAACACAATAATGATATTATCTCTTTTCACATGTTTATTAATAGAGCTATAAAACATCAATAAGGCATAACTTCATTGAATTCGAGGCCTGAAGTCAAGTTTACATGATTCTTCCAGTAAATAAATTTGGCCGAGCAAGACTTTGTACTGATTTTTGATAAACGAACATGAAGACCATGTTAGGCGAATGCCCGTTTGTGTAGGGTCAGCAAACAATTTGGTTATTTGACGTCCAATCATTGTAGGAAAAGTTTCACTCGCTTTTATACATGACTTTTGATCATTAAGATGAATCACGGATGAGATATCTTTTGCAAACCGTACATTAGCAAAAACTACAAGCGACGGCTAGCACGCTGACTTTGGAGCGGATTATCTGACACACTTCGCAGCGGCCAGACCTGCTCCTATCTTTCACTAGAAAATGATGCTAGAGCAGGGTAGTAAGGCTTCCTCCATTCCACTTGAAACGTGCCCTCTTATTGTTTCATTGATTTACACTGTAGAAGTTCCTTTCTTTAAAGCAACCCACTGGGAAAAAAAAAAAACAATTAACTGTGGAGGTTCTGGTGATCCAATTTTTTGTTTTGCCCGAGGTAAGATATTACTATCATACACGCTAAAATATATATATATTTTTTTGTTTAACTCCCTTCCTTATCGTGAAAAGTTGAGAGGCGATATTAATTTGCATGACTTTGCTCTTCAACTTTGCGGTTGAGAAAATTTCAACAAAAACCAACAGTCAGACGGTAATCGGCCAAAAAAACCTTCAAAACGGTAACGCGGTTGACAACAGACCTTCACAAAAATCCCCCCAAAACGCGTCTCACAAAAACTAACTTTGCACACGAAACTTAAAATGCTCACGAAAATTCACAATGTTTCTAGGCGCGCGAGCGCTCCAGTTCGTTTACCGTCTTTCTAATATATCCTCTTACCGCTCTGGAAGGTAGTCCTAATGTGGTTCTAAATAACTAATTAGCTATTAATTCCAATAGGAATATGTTTGTTAATTGGTCTTACGACATTTTTCACTCCACACGCAACTTTAGCTGCACGGGTGTGGCCATCACTTTAACAATTCGCCCTAATGGCCAACGTCCTCTTGGAGAATCTGGCTGAATCGCAAGAACTACATCTCCAAATTCTAGGTCTCGGAATTCATTTCGGTCGGCTGTTGAGGGCAGGAACACATTCTTTGAGCCATCTCCTCCACACTCGTGGAATAATGTCCTAAACCTTTCACCATCTTTGATGCAAGTGAAAAGTAGTGGTTTCAACAGACTCAGGGGCAAACTTTCCTCCCATTTGGCCACGCAAAAAATAGTTAGGGGTCAATGGAACATCGTCTCACTGATTTGAACTTTGATAAGTCAGCGGACGGGAATTAAGTAGGCACTCCAACCCTGTAAACACAGTGATCAGCTCCTCATCAGTCACATCTCGGTGTCCTACAACGGCTAAATGGATTTCTTATCTGCTTGCACTATTACTTCGTGGGCTCCTCCAAAATGTGGGGCAGCTGGTGGATTGAATCTCCATGTTTCTCCAAGTTCAACTGTCTTGCTCTGAAGCTGTTGTCGGTCTAACTGGCCGACTAGTTCCTTTAATTTGCTCACTGCACCTACGAAATTCGCGCCTCTATTGCGTTTCAGTAACTTAGGAACTCCACACCGACTGGTGACGGCATCGTTATGACATTCGCATCGTATATAGACAGCCGCACCATAAGCTTGCTGAGAGGCATTAACCAATATCACGATGCGCTTCAAATTCATAGGTTCTGGAATTCGCAGACATCGGGGGAATCTTCACCTCTCTTCGACTTTTTAAAGTGCACATGGCACGAACTTTTTTTCTGCTTCTTGTAGTTCTACATCTCTAAAAAACAACTTCAGAGTTTAAAAACGCTGAAATTTTCTAAAAATCCGGGGTTTTTAGTCCAAAATCCCGCTAGTTTACACTGAATTTTTTCGAGGGACTGGGATCTAGTTAACCTCAATCGAGGTCGTTTGTGACGTCACAACGTTAATTAATATAACATTAACCGCGGAGATCTCGCTTAATAGTGTTATTAAGTTTTGTTTTGCTCTAGGTGTAAATATAAACAATACCGCGACGAAACATTGGTGGACGCTCCAGAATTCCGCTGTTGCCACGAAGTAGCCAATGCCATTGGCAAGTTAGTTTTTTCCTACGGCTCTATCGAAACCATAACATGTATAACCCAACACGAGGATAACGAGGCCCTGACAAACAGGCCTGTCTTATTACAAGTGGCTCATTTGCTTAGAGACAAAAATCTGACATCCTATCGGCGACGAGCTGGAGTGACTAAAAACGAGTAAGTGATTATCGTCCAATACATTTATTCACCTTTTAAGTGGATTCTTATAATATTTTATAGTATTGTAGCAGTTATTGCACAACTTAACCTGAAGAAAGCGAAATGATTCTTCCGACGCCTTACGATTTATCTGGGGAAATATTTTACCCAAAGCGGTTACCCAATGAATCGAAGGAGACAAAGATAGCCTTGCATGTGCCATTAAAGTCCAATGACATAAAAGTCAGAGCTGATGGTGTTTATTACATTATTTTGTCTACATGTTGGGCTTATGAAGTAAATGAAGTAATTTTTGAAAAATATTTATTACTTCATTTTTCTTTCCGTTGCCACGCAGTTTTGTGAGAGCTATTGCACATCAATGGGTCGTCAGGTGGCTATGTTGTTATATGGGATGGGAAAACAGCAGATCAATGCCAGCTTACATATATGTAAGCTGTACATTGAAAAAAAAAGCACAAATAAAGATTATTATTATTATTATTATTATTATTATTATTATTATTATTATTATTATTATTATTAATTATTTGAGGAGAAAATACCCAACAACCAGAACAAGAGGATATGCCACTGCACATGCTAGAAAATGAGTTACAAGTTCTTTATTCAGGCCCCACTTAGGGTTTATTTGTTTAAAAATATGGAATTTATTGTAAGTTACTCTATTACCACCTACATTTTGGCATGAACGGGAGAGTTATTTCTTCTTTAGTGAGGCAATCACACTTAGAAGAAATGTGGATAACTAAAACAAAATGTTTTGACCATCAAATACTTTCTTTAGTTGGTGTACAACCAGCTGGTAGTTGCTTAAGAAGTTCAATGTTTGTAAGACAACAACATATAATTAGATCAAAGCACAGCTTCAGAAATAATCACTGAAACTGTAATTCAACTGGCAATTGGCCCTTCAATTTGAAATGAAAAAGGTATTTTTCCCTGGATTAGTGGGTGGAACTAAATGGGGAGAGGCAGCGCACTGAAACATTCACACCCTTTTCAAGATGTAAATTGTAAAACCTTTTTGAGACTTACCCCAAAAACCACACCTTGGTGGGCAGTCTGTTAACTGGTTTTGGCCATAGAAAGGAATTACCCCCACCCCCCTTCCTCCTCCGGGGATGGACCCTATACTACAAACGGTCTTTCTCAATGGCTAATCACTGTCACAGTAATAATTTATTGTTCACTCTGCTGTGCGTTATAACATTGCTCCTCAACAAAGATTTTGACGAGCCTATGACAATTTTTCAATGGCTCGTGTTCCAACTGGCTAATATTTTATATTATAATGCAACAACTATGGAAGAAAGAATCATCAGTTGTTGCAAATAAACAAGCATGCAACACCTATCATTCTTGCTTTTAATTGGCTGTTGGGTATACCATACAAGGCACTAGAAAACTGTAAAAAGATGACAAAAAGCTGTCAAACGTTTTTCACATCACTATAATACCATAACTAGTAACTTAAAGAGAACGTGTTAGTAGTAAACTATAATAATTTATTGCTGGTTATGTGGCAAACTCGGGTTTTCTTTCCGATGACAGTTAGTGATTTGCCTCTTGCCAACTATCAAAATAATGATTGGTAAAAACTGAGAACAAGGCAATCTATAAATAATAAGAACATAAAAAGAGCACTTTCCCATCCGCAGCTTCAACAACAACAACAACATTAACAACAGCATTAACTTTATTTTTACAAACTGAGACAAAGGCCTTTCATAATGTTCTCTTGACAAAACAAAATCATTACAACTGAAGATAAGAATGAGCAAGCTCTATTTTCTTCTCTTTTAAAAGGATAGCTACTGTAATAATGTGCTCATTTCAATTGAGAAATAAATAGTTATTTGAGTGATTGTCTTAACATGCGTTAAATATTATTTGCTCACTTGATTTTTAATTTGATTGACTGCATTGAAATCAACATTTTACACCATTACATTTACCTTTTGGAAGGACAAACTAAATTGCTCACTTGAATAGGCTCACCAATTAAATAAGGAAATATAACTTTCAGTATTTCACTAATTGTGCACTCGTGAGAGTCAAGCCAAAGTAAGACATAAATTTTCAAATATGGGCCCTGGACTTGTACTGTACACTTTAAAGCATACCAGGAAACCTGACGCTTTTCTGTAGGCACAAAAACTATTAACATGCAATTGGCTTATTACCATGGGTAAGAGTGGAGCTTACATTCAAAATTGTATGTAACTGCAGACAGTGTGAAAGGTAGAGGCTTGACATTACACATGCAAATAATAATCAGGTATTTGAGGTCATTGGCCCTAAATAAATAAAAATGCCTTTTTATAATTTACCATCTGTTGGACTTCCAAGAGAAATAAATTCACGCTAAACAGGGCAAAACTTTGTTTAGAAGTGAAGAAAATTTCCAGTAATAAACATAATTAGCTATTATTTAACTCCTGAAGTATACTCTCATGGTTGGGTGGGTAAATGCTCGGAGATATTAGCTGCATTAAGCTACTCTGTAAATCCGAGGGTAAATAAAGATATGATGATGATGATGATGATGATGATTTACATGTATATGTTGTAGGTAATTTTTTCTGGTCATTTTAAGCTTTCTTTTGTTGTTATGGATGGTAATCAGTGTAACACAAAGGAAAACATCCACAACAACAAAAAAAAAAAAGCTAAAAATTACCTGAAGAAAAAAATTACCTACAACATTTGCACAGTATGTTGTAAGTTGAAATGAATCCAGGTTAAAACGATTTCAAAGAAGCTAGGTTGATTTGTATTTTCCTTTGTTTAAGGATTTTGTATTTGCATCTAAAACAAAGGAAATACAAATCCACCTAGTTTGAAAACGTTTTAACCTGGAATTCAATCAACCTACAATTATCCAAAATATTAGTAACCAGTATACACGTTATACTCAGTGATATACAGCTATTTCAATTAACGTTGTCGGATCAAAGCTACAAGCTACAAGACAAGACCGCAAGGTTACATGGGATTTTTTTATGAAAAAAAGTTAATCAAAATTAGCTATGCCTCACCCCTTTAGTGAAGATGAACGATGGTGAGCCATTTGGATGAAAGAAATGTTAGGACATCTAGTGGATGAGGGGGCAGCCGCTTTAAGGATACCACAAAGAACTATCAAACGTTATGTCTCTGGAAGCAGTGTTTAAACATCCCGAAAAGACACTACAGCAACGACGACGGCAATGGCAACGACAACGCCACAAAACAAAAGGTTTAATGAGGAAAAGCAATCGCTCTGCACGTGCGTCTTAAATTTTGGTACATTTCTTTGCGTCCTCTGCAAAACAACAACATGAAATGACTAAATTCAAGGTTCTGTGGAGAACGTGAACACACGACGGTGAATTTTTCATTCTCTCTCTTAACTTGAATGACTCGCCTACCAATTTGGCTCCTGGGTAGTTCCCAGTTTTTGTAAACGTTTGAGGGGTTTAAATATAAATCGCGAAGGAGCACAAATGAAATGAAGTTATATCTTTAAGTGACGTATTCGTTGATGTCGCCGTTGTCATTGCTTAAGTTCCCTACCGCCTGCATGTGTATAATGCGAGTTTTTGTTTTTCACTTTTAAAACATGTAAACAGACGTTTACAGTGTTTTCTTTCATCCTACTTGTCGCGCCTCCGAATACATAATCAGAACTACCAATATTACCTTTCAGTCTTGTCTTTAAGCTTGAAGCTTTGATCCGACAACGTTAATTGAAATAGCTGTATACATGTTCAATGTATGTGAAGAGAAAATTGAAATCAGCGACAAGGTCTTTCTAGTTGTATTTGCACACAAAATGAAAAAAATGGTAAACAGATCAGTGTGTTTCTGTATAATTTACACGCTTTGCCTTTGAATGGCCACACATTGGTTTTCTGCAAGTTTTGCTTGTTTTCCTTGCGGTTGTTGAGCTGGTAGCCTGACTTTCTTGAGAAGTCTGCAGTGCACTTTGTTCTTCTCCTGCAATAAATAATTTAGAAATGTCAAAGATGTCA
Source organism: Pavona decussata (assembly GCF_977016875.1). Taxonomy (NCBI): domain Eukaryota; kingdom Metazoa; phylum Cnidaria; class Anthozoa; order Scleractinia; family Agariciidae; genus Pavona; species Pavona decussata. The sequence goes on along the minus strand of NW_028145626.1, from coordinate 345,266 downwards.
ACCTCTTGAAATGGAGGAGACTCACCAGCAAGTACCGGCATGAGAAATTATTTAGATAACTGAGAAAAATAAATATGCTTTTGCTACCATTTAGACCTTAAACGAATGTTGATGTTGAAATAATAAATTAATTTAGTAACTGAATTTACCACTTGGAAAGAGTCGAGTAGTGCTCTTCTTTTTACACCTTTCGTAGGCTTTTTAATACTGCCTCTGCCTTGCCAAGCCTCTCTGCAAACTGAGAGGTCAGCGACTCAGAAGCCTTAGCTGAGTATCATATGAAGGTTTTTTATATTGATGCTCTTTACAACAAACTATACAAAAGCTTTGTCATTTTATCAACATCACTTGAAAATAAATCTTGTAGTTGTACACTGAAAAAAGAATTGCGACGTGTTGTTGTAACACAATTTAAGCTCACAATTGTCATTATAATAGTAATTCAAATTCACGATTTACCTTTCGGTTCTTTCTTTCAGTAAAAACTTCTGAACCGGACGGTACAAGTGTATCCCTCGCATACTTGTTGACCGGCTCACCAAAATCGACTCGGTGACGTTGCCAAAAAACGGACACACTGAGCTCTGACTACTGGATCAGACGGAAAATAATGCATTGATATACCTTCTGTATTACTCCCATTAACGTAGCTTGTTTTATTCGGAGCGCCAGCGACGCAACGTCTTTCGCCTCTTGCTTTCGCTTCTCTTTCCGCCATATTGCTTTTGTTGTGAGGTTAACGTTTTGACGTCATAGAGTAATGTCACGTGATATTTTGGCCACGCGATAACCGGGGCACATTTGAAGCAAACGAGCGGGTTTTTCGGACGCAAAAAAAAACCCCGAGGTTTTAAGAAATTTTAACTCTTTAAAAGCCTCGAGTCGTTTCTTAGGGTTTGTTTTTTTATAAGAAACAGGAATAAAAATTTTCGTGTCATGTGCACTTTAACTGCTCGAACCAATTCCCGATTTTGTTCTCTACTTCATCTTGTATTTCGTCGCCCCAATCGTAGCCTCGCATCCACAGCTCCTGAAATAGAATGTTTGCAACAATGACGGGATAAACTAAAAAGGACATTAACCCCATAAAATCACGCAACACCACACGATGTTTGTGAAGTTTATTTCTTTAGCTCATTATATCACGGGTTTGCATCAGAAAATTCTGAATTTATAGAGTATTTTTACTGTGGGTAAAATCAAACGAACATCAGCGGTCGTTAGAAAAGTGTGAGATGATATAGCGTGCGACCTTTAACAGTTCGTACTGACTGTCTGTGGTTAAAACAATCGTCGAAACAATTAACATTCAGGAGATTTAGCATTTCTCTTAGAAGTTCTTCCAGATCATTTTTAGCATGCATCACGAATTTCTAGAAGGTTGGGCCTTTGTCGCCTTTAAGCTATAAAGATTAGGAAACAATCAGCCGTTCCCAAGCACTACAGGCCTTACCCTTCCTTTCAAATACCAATGTCTTTTCCCCTTCATATATACGAAGTCGAAGTACGATTGAATATTTGAATTTTTTGTCTTGATACTGCATATAACAGATTTGACCCTTTACCAATTTCCAGTATCAGTAGTATTTATTCTCATATAATTTTTTAATTTTGATTTTTTTTCTTTCCTTTCTTTTTCTTTTTCTATTTTTCTTTAGTGTTATTTATTTATAATTTTTCCTTTCCCTTCCTTTCATTATATAAAAATTTTAACTTTAAACGATATTTTCGGGTAACGATAACCACAACTTCTTCTCGCAAATAGATGTGCTCTTTTTCCCCAAAACATTTTAACAAAAGGAAAAAAGGAAGTTAACGGAGCTCATTTTGCGCAAGATACGTAAGCCACTTCCGTTTGATGGTAGTGACTAGCCGTTCAGGTTTCCATTGGTTATTATACTTGTCAATCAAAACAGTGTTTCTCAAACATTGTATATATACAATGCCTCTATTAGATATTATAATGCTTTCTGAGTGAGTTAGATAATGTGTTAGTTTCTCAGAAAACAACAGATGTTTATTTGCAATAAGGAAATGCCACAAGATAGTGTCATATGTTTGATCATTATAAGCCAACTACAGAATGCGGTCAAGAAAACTTTATCCTATATCCAGAAATACAAAGTAAACTAAAACTAACAAGGCTGTGTCGAAGAAAATGGACGAACGCAACAGAAACCTTTCCAAAATGATAACTTTTTCAGCAGTTGTGAGAATCGTGCGTACATATCAAAGTGTTGAGATAGTCTTTAGCTTCTTCATTTTCTTCTCATTCCGTTTTTCGGTGCTAAACCTTGCGCTGCAGCTCTTGCCCATTGATCTATTTTACCGCTAAGGTGATTACCTTGGAATGAAATTAATATTTGATTCCAGTTTTTGCATTTAAAAATGACTCTATTTGGTCATTTCCTGCCAGGTCGTGTGGTAACAGAAATAATATAGATGAAATAGGGTTGGTAAAAATGTTATGCATAGAATGCACGAGGCATAAGCAGCAATAAAAGATAACAATAATCACATCATTTATCAGTATTGAACCAAAACGTTTCTATTTTCAGTCCCAAAATAGTGGGCAAGCTCGCATTTCCGGGAATGACTCATTTTTCTGTTGTCAATTTTTCTTTCTAAAAAACTTTAAAACATAAATAGGATAATAGCTAAGTAAAATTACCAAGATAATAAAAATTGCTCATGGTGCTCGTTTAGGATGAAATAACAATTTAGTAATTGGCTGACTTAGCTTCAAGGAACACATTCTGTTTTCAGCGTGCGCTCGCGCGCCAGACGCACGTTTATGACGCGAAAATTTATGCGCAATGCAATCCAGTTGAATTACCTAAAATTTATGGTATGGCATCAAGCATTTAGCAATAACATTAGGCAACGCATGTGCGGTTCTGTTTTCCGATGTTCACAGCACGTTTAATTTAATCCACTCGCGGTAACTTATCATACCGTCTTGCTATCATTTTCATACACTCACCACTGGTTTATAAACCAATTTTAGATCACGCTGTTTGACCTTAAAAAATTCGATACAATGACCACGATGAGGACTTTAATTTTATCTCAACAATCAAAGGAGGAGGAAGCTGGACTGTCAGACTTGATCCGGGGACGAGGAATCAAAACGTTCTATGGTTACAAGAAACAGTTGATGGTCTTAAAATTGCAAACAAGAAAGTTACCCACTTCCTCTAATAACCAAATATCATACAACGTGATTATAACCACGGCAAAGCATGGTTCTTAAAGTGTCGCTTTCAGTCCCCCGCTCCTCCCAGGACATCCCCTGGAGTGCTGAGAATGCACTGAGTATATGGTACAAGAACGCATTTGTATTGACAAAGAGCCAAATAAAACATTCCTCTGTGTGGTACTTACAGTCTGTCAAGGGAGACTAAGGAAGAGAAAATGCTCTCTGGTAAATCCTGCAGCTGGTTATTGTGTAAATATCTGCAATTTACAAAGTTTGAATGTTAGTTAATAGTCCCTGCTGCTCAATCATCTTGCTTAGTTTTGTAACTTGTGACAGGCTGATGTGAAATAAATAAATGTTTATTGTCAAACTTCGTAGGAAGAGCTTCACGCTTCTAACAACCCTCAACATTACACTATGACACAATAATAATAATATTTTCTCTTTTTTACATGATTATTAATAGAGCTATAAAACATAATAAAGAATCACTTCATTGGAAACCTCATGGCAGACGCACGAGTGACAGGCACAAGAATGCATAGTAGCGAACTGCGGAGGGAGATCTTAAGGCCATGAATCACAGCTGGGTCACAATTGAGAAGCTGGCCAAAGTCAGACAATGGTGGAAGACATTTGTTACGGCCTTAAATTGCCAACCGACATATTGGGAATATTAATTAATTAATTAATTAATTAATTAATCAACAGTTTGTAAGTTAGTTTGTTAGTTAGCTAGTTAATTAATTAATGATTACACTACAAACCTACAGTTATTTTCGTTATTTTCATCTTCTCACCCGTTGCAAGTGAAAAATTCTATCGGGTATTGTCGTATACTTTAACTTCGACGTTTATATGGTGATTAATCTAATTTTACCCAAACAAATAAGAGGAAATGCCTTAACTTTTCAAAACACGCGGCTATCCCGATTCTATTGTCAATACCTACTGACACCGCTCTCAAGAAATTGATCGACAGTCAGCACTCAGAATTCAATTCCCTATGACTATTGTCCACGTAACTACGCAATGAAAAGCATTATTTTGACTACAGTTGCATCTTCTCTTTCCCTTGTTTTCTCAACTGGAGTTTTTCTGACCAAAATCTTTTTTTCTTTTCTTGGTTTTCGGGCCTCGTGAAGGGGGAGTCCGGTGAAGGTCTTGCGCTAAACTAGAAACTCCCTTGCTCAGTCGCGTTTCGCTTCTGATTACTCGCAGCGGCTATGATTCTTGGGGTCGTTGTCTTACACTCTGTAGCCGGGTTAGTTCACTCATCTTTATTTTAACCTTTTTTTCATTTACTCCCCTTAAATTTAAAAACCTCATGTTCTAAACTGAAACCCTTTTAAGGGTTAATTGATGGCTATTAACTCCAGTGATTAATGTTAACACGGGTATTAAAATTTTTGGGTAGCAAACATCCCTCAAAATTTTGATTTTAAACCACATAATTCAAATCAAATTTTCAATTTAAAACATTTTTATCATTTTTATAATATCATGTATAATCATATTATAGTTCTTTTGACTTATCTGTTCATCCGTATACAGCTATTTCAATTAACGTTGTCGGATCAAAGCTAAAAGCTTAAAGACAAGACCGAAAGTTTACGTGGGATTTTTATGAATAAATTTATCAAAATCAGTCATGTCTGGAGAAAACAATAGGTTGTAATTAGCAGTACAATGACCTGCACGTGCAGGGATGATTTTGATGAAATTATTCATAAAAAATAATCCCACAAAACATTGCGGTCTTGTCTTTTAGCTTTATTTTTATCCGTCAACGTTAATTGAAATAGCTGTATATTTGATTTATTTTATGAACCTTTATTGAGCTGGCTAGAATACTGCTTTACTGTAATCACCCTCTCAACTTATCTTTAATCTCTATCTATTTCATATGTAACAATTTTTCTTTTGTTCTTACAACCCTTCCCCTCCCCCAACCCTCATTTTGACACCAATAATGCCACAAAGGTTGCTAGTGAATCTATCCGATTGTATTTTCAATGTGAAACGGTGCTTTCTTTCTTTCTTTCTGGCATGTTCTTTAAAAGGCATCCATCTACGATCCGTAATATGTTTCACGATTTTTCAATACCGTTTAATATCAGGAATATTTTTTCAAACAAACGTTGACAATAAAATTTCTGAGATCTTACCAGTCAAAATGAGATAAAATGAATTACAGGAAACATTAACCTCCACCCTGTCCCCTTTCTCCCTCCTACCGCCGTATTCTCCGGTTTTGTAAAAAGAAATATTCTCTGAAATAGAGGCTACAATAGGTTTTCTTGCAAATTTCGTCAAATTATTAACCGTAATATCGAGTGATATACGAGAGACAACTTCCTATTGAATCAGGAATTACCGGCATAATCCGGCTGGAACATAGTGTTGCCGAAACACATTAGCCTCACAAACACAATATGATTAAATAAAATATACCTTTATGATACAGTATGACCACTGATTAGTTTACCGTCTTACCCATGGACCAAGCTTTTTCTGCAAATCGTTATACTATTCTCATGGCCGACTGCAGGCTTTTCTATGGTACAGCCCCAACGTATCTGCTATGTTTCTTTCAACTAAGGTGCCTGTAAAAATCTATTCTAGTGTTACGATTACAAACAAAATTATATCCAACAGCTTACAGCTCATTCAACGACGTCAGATTTGAAAATATCTCCTGAGGCAGTGTTTGAATTTTGTTCCCTGACAAATCCCTATGGAAAAAGATCGGGTCACTTAAATGTATAGCTTTAATCCTAAAATCATCAAACAATACATCATAAGTCTCAAAAAGTCAGTTTCACCTAATTACCCAAGATCTAAATTTATGTAAGTTATACTTTGAACCCCGATTTTACGATATGGCAGAGGTACAGCAAAATCATTTTGTTGAATCGGGAAATCGTTGAAAACGAACTCCCGATTTAACGATTTGGCGGAAAAGTAACCAAATATATCATTGTATCGGGATATGGTTAACAATTAATTTTTTTTAAAGTCCAATCAATAAAATGAATAAGTTTCCGTAACTTGCTATCTGAATTGTATGTATTTTATTCAATTGCAATGGGCAAATGAATCACAAATGCAACAACCGAAACACAACATAACATCTTTCCACAGTATTTGCAGTGCATATAAGTTCTGAGGTTGTATGTACATACTCTTTAACGTATACAAAACTAAAATTTAGCCATCCGACGTACTGTTCCATGTTTATATACTATAGTGTTCACGGTTCATAGGTCATTTCCGAAAGTATTCTTGAATTTTGGCTTGCCTCTTTTCTTTGACTTCTAACTTTAAAAAGGCATCCTCCATGATAGAAAGGTAACAAAGAAACTCTCCCTCCCTTGCCCCTATCTCTTCAAAGGACATCACTAAGTCTCTCAGTGCCTTGACTGCTTGACTGCAGGGGCAAGAGGCCTCGGATGTTATATTACGCATATTTCATCAATGTCAGTGTCTGATTCTTGGTCTTCATGGTTAGCCTCAGAATCTTCCGGCTGAGCTGTCTCTAAAGCTTCCCTTGTTGCATCTTTTTCCGTTAGCTGCTTCTCGATAACAACGTCTTCATAAAGCCTCGAAACTGGTTGAATGGTGCATTCGTCAATGAGAGGTATTGTCGGACAAGCCTGTCCCACAGACTAGATTCTTCTGCTGTTTCTTGAACATCCTTGTCTGACTCAAATGGGTCATGTGTCGGCTCTCAGTCACTTAGTTTGGAGATCCCGCTTTTCTCTAACAGTTCTTGATTGTATTTTGGATTACGTTACCCCAGCCTTAGGCAATCATAAAGACAGCGTCCTTTAAATCTATTGCTTTGACAGGCTTATCCTCGTCCAAGTATTATAAATTCACAAAAATGTACACATAAAGAAACCCGAATGAAAGCATGCATCCAAGGTTGCTGCCATTTTGATTTATCTGAGTACGATCCTCTGAGCATGAATTTCTTCATCTCTAGTTGTTCCCAGTGCCAAGGCTACTTTGCACACACGTGTGACTTGCGAATTTTCCTGGGTTTATTTTAATTCCGGGTTTTAAAAGGTTTTTTTGAAATTATTTCCAGTCGCGGTTGAAAAGAATGATGTTCGTAAAATTCCATTTCTACTTAATGGTCAATTACAGGAAACGTTTTGGCAATGAAGTATTGCAGCAAGAAACTGAATTCAATGTATGTATGAAATCAGAACGAACTTCAGACGGCCCAGAGAGCCTGGCACACTTCAGCTTTTCCGCTTGTTTACAAATGCTTAGTCAAATGTTGTTGTGAAATAGACACCCATCGCGAATGGAAGTTATCTTTTATTATATTTTTGTACTGTTCGATGGCACCTGATTATTTTTCAATCGGTAAGTGAATGATAATGGATCATTTTAACCTTCATACAGTGTGCACTTAAGCTTTATTTTATCAATTCTTGATAACAGACAATGACTTTTGATTTTTGTTAAGGACCTAGTTAGAAAAATTTTTGTCGTACTATTAGAAAAGAAAAGCTCATTTTATTTATTTGTGTTCTCCAAAATATTCCAATAAAAGGTTCATGTAGGAAAAGATTTGCCCAAATCTGTTCATGTTTTTCTTTCTACCCTTAATAACTGTACATGACATAAGCCTCAGCACAGTTTGAATCCATCGTTTAATTCATACCTGCTTTCAAACACATGTGTTAATAACCTGCCAAGAAGGCTTCTTGGGGTGCAAGAGAATTGGAGTCATGCCAGCGAAATAATATTTTTTGTACCATTTATTTAAAGTTTGTGTTAAAATGTGTAAAAACCAGGTCCTTTACTTTTAAAAAAGGGTCCTCCAACCCCTCACATTTGTATCGGGCATGGTTGACGGTACTATATAATGTTGCGACTACCAGCTGAGTAAGTCACTGTCAGAGATCAGTAACCCAATGAATACACTATTATGGAAAACAAATTCATGTTTTTATTATTATTATTATTATTATGATGATGATGATGATGATGATGATGATGACGATGATGATGATGATGATGATGATGATGATGATGATGATGATGATGATGATGATGATAATGATGATGATTATTATTATTATTGAAATAAGACATTTTATCCTCTAGGGGAAATTTGAGCTTTTTCTGACCTAAGCGATCTTTAAAAGCCGGGCAGAAGGGAAGGTGGGGAGGACTCCCATATGAAAGTGACTGAATGACCGTCGGAAATTTTGCAAAGAACCCCTTATAGGTACCAGAATTCTGTTCGGTGGGCCTGACCTAATCAATTTGTTAGCCCTAAGGGGAGCAAACTAGTTGATTGACATTTGCTTCCTGTCATATTTTTTAGTTCATTACCCTAAAAGGTATCACCATGCCTCTGCTGGAAGTAATTTTAGATTTCAACACACTAAGGGGTACCAAACCACAAACATTAACCTCTAAAAGGTACGACGATCACCCCCGTTAAAATTATGAGAGTCCCCCCTCACGGGGATTTAAGGCGATTTAAGGCGACTAAAGGTCCCAGAGTGGCCCTCTGCGTCCTTTGTGGTGATGGCGTTTATTGACACCAGAAGTGCGCTGTCCGGTCCGTAAACCTTCAGTCCATTCAATTTTGAGGAAAATCAAAACTTGTCCCTTAAAAATACAAATCTTGATTTTTAATTCCAATTGTCAGAAAAATTAACTTTAAAGTCAAGTTTCACTTTTTTTCTCAAAATAACATCATGTTTATTTCGATTTTAGTTGTTTAGAACTTGATGAAAGTTATATCGATAATTAGCAAGACCTACTCAACATTTATAAAGGGTCAAATTTATAAGAAGCAGTATCAAAAATCAACATAGTATTTTTATTGCTGTATTTATGAAAATAATAAAAGTTGAAAAGGGACAGAACAAAAATATCAGTAAGGGGAAGGGAGGGTAAAATGTTGTGACTTAGTTTGCAAGAACTGAGATTGTGGCCCGGGAGCGTCTGATTGTTTTCTTAGTTGCCTTGTTGTTGTTTGTTGTTGTTTTTTTTTTTAGCCTAAAGCAGATATGCAGGGAAACTTATGGAACTCAGTGATGCTAATTGAGAGTATTCTGTCACATTTACATGTACACAAGGAACATAAATATAGCGATGAATAAACTGTACAGAGATCTTTGTCCAGATAATCCTCTTCAGTTTCGTTATGGAGGACTTCAAGGAAATATGCGCAATTTCCCAAACCTTGACCGGCTCGACTCTGTTTAAAGCAAACTTATATTCCGCACAAAGTCAAGCCACGCTATTTGATCTCATACATTTGTAACAGCCACCGATCTACGTTTCATTTAAGAGATTGAGAAAAAATGTTAAATACGAACATTGAAGCTTCGATGAGGATAACACAACTTTCGGTTTTCGTCTGCTTACCTTTGATTATATTACCTTATTTGAAAGGCTACTTACATAGCATTAGTTTTATAACAAGGTAATAACGTGTACCATGCGGAAATGCAGAATCGAGTGATATTTGAGTGAAAACAGAGAAAACTGAAAGGTGTGAGTAACAATGGAGGGACCTTAGGAGGTGTTTCCTTCCGCGTTTCTTGCAGCGTCGTCGCTCGCTTCTCAAAGAGTGCGTTGTTTTGTGTCCTGGCATAATATGCTTCATTATTTTCGAAAAAAATACAACTGCGTATAGTGTAGCTTTTTTGTGGTTTGTGGGTTTTACTTACTGCAATTTTGCAACACAATTACTCTTTGTGGAATCCCAATAAAATATGAACAGTTTTCCATTTGGAAAGCAAAAACCAAGCAGTTTTACGTGAGGCTCTAAGGGAGCTCTTAACGAGAATAACACTTTTAAAAATGTTTTCTCTCGTGCTCGTAGATAGTTGTGTGGCTTGTTCAGGACATTTTTGTATAAGCTAATACATTTTCGTCTGTTCAAATGCTTTACTGAAAACTTAATGTAAAGAAAGTTTCAAGAAGGGAATCTTATTCCCTGAATTTACTAGCTGTTGCTGGCTTTACCAAAATTCTAGCTGCCCTTTTTTCCCATTCCTAACAACCTATTTGCACCCCCTCTTCCCTTCCTCCCCCGAAAACAAAACTTATTAGTTTTCCAGTGTTACAAACTGTTGAGGTGTTTTTTTGCCGAAGAAAACTTTGAGTGCCTCTGTTTCGTGCTGTTTACTATTATTTGGTATTTTTGATAAGTTGCACTATTGATTGTGGGAAGTTATTTTAATATCTTCCTTGCTGAACAACTAAAATTGGTTCCAATTGATTGAGAAGGAACGAAATTAATGAAATTTGTTGAATTTGGCTGCTTCCAGTTGAGGCAGAATCTTACCCTATAAATTGCGCATTATTTCATGCATCCAAGCGAATGATTTAAACACCATACATATTAGGTGATGTGGAGGCCATGGCAGTTGTTACTTCGCATTTCATGGGGAAAGTTTTCATTTCACGTTTCCTGGCTCTCGTAATACACCTTACCAACATCTTTACAAGCGGCGGCAATTTGTCAGTGCCCGCGCAGGGGGAGGGGGCCAGGTTTCCCCACTTTCTGTAAAATAATAATAGTAATAATAATAATAATAATAATAATAATAATAATAATAATAATAATAATAATAATAATAATAGTAAAATAATAATTCTTTATTGAAATATTCCACATAAATTGCTATTTACAAGTTAAAAGTATATAAAAAAAGAGCTATTAAAAACCTATTTACAATTTATTTCGATTAAAAAAAAGATAATATTTTCAAGCAAAATTTCAGTAATATTCTTTTTTTAATATTCGATTGCCAAAAAGAAATTGAGACTACTTTCAAGCATAATGTTTTTGTAAAGAAAAAAAGAAAAAAAAAACAAATGTCATGAAGTTTTGAATAAATAAAATTCGGCATATTAAAATCAGTTCCACTTGATAAAAAGAGAAGAAAAAAAAATAAACAAAATACGTATCTCTCAAATGGCCCCTTCTTCAGTGTCAATGTCAATGTCCGCGTTCTTGATGTCAAGTTGAATTCTTCGTAATGTCCTAGAACCTCTAAGACAGACGAGTGCAGATCTTAACAGTGCGAATGAAATTCGGCTTCTGATCCATGACATGGTTTTGGCATATTGCTCCCCTTTCTTGATAGCAATCAGCTCCGCTAATCGACTATGATATCTCAAGCATTCATTGCCCATTCCGCCGGTTGTAGTGAAGACCAAAGGTGTAAATGTTCCATGCTCAATGTCAAGAACTCTTCTTGAGTACAGGCGCTTTTTCTCATTCTCATGTGTACGATAGATCTGTTGCGGCTCCAGGTCCTTATACGATTCAGCAATGGGGTGGCAAACCCTTACATCAAAGAATGCCGATCGTCGTTGCTCCCAGAACCCACGCGCATGGATATCCAATCTCGCATCTTGTGCTTTGTTGGATCCTCTACTTAACTGTTCTCTAGAGATAGGATAGGATAGGATAGGATACGATAGGATAGGATAGGATAGGATAGGATAGGATAACTTTATTTATACACGGTTTTTCCATCAGCTACTTAGATTATCATTATCAACAAACTATCTATCTTCCTAACTAGGATTATTAAAGTTAAAAAATAATAACCAAAGCTAAACAATAAATGCTGCTTTTCTTGGAGGCCGTGTCTAAAAATCTTACTTATAACTGTGGCGTTTCAATTTAGTCTTAAAATCATTCAAGGAAGTTGCTTGCCGTAATTCTATTGGCAAACTGTTCCACAACTGAGCTCCACTGTGTGAGAAACTTTCCTTTAAATAATCAGTGCGCGGTTGAAGAAGAGTTAGCGTGTTTTCAGTATTCCTTAAATGAAAAGAATTCAAATTATCGCGTAAAACAAAGTTTGATCTTAAATATTCAATTGTCATCCCATATAAAGTTTTATACATCATAATTGATTTTTTATCCAATCTTTGATGACAGAGTTTTCGCCACCCTAGTGCCCGGAACAAATCATCCAAGTTGCTATCATATCCAGCGGACATCAAAATGCGGGCTGCGCGATTTTGAAGCTTTTGAAGCTTATCAGAAAGGCTCTTGTTATAATTTCCCCACACCTCACTACAATAATCAAAGTGAGGTTGAACAAGGCTATGATAAACATTGATTAAAATATTAAATGGCATTAGATGTCTTATGCGCTTAATTGCACCAATGGCAGAAGCAATCTTTTTAGAGATATAGACCCCAAGAGATTTGGCTGATGCTACCTGTTCCACAGCCATGTCATTTATAGTTAGGGAGGGTCTCTCTGAAATATTCGATAACTTCTGCCTAGATGCAATTAGCATGAACTCCGTTTTTATTAGATTTAAAGTAAGCTTGTTGGCTGATAACCAAGTGTACACTTTGCTTAGATCATAATTAAGACAATTATTTAAATGGTTAACGTCAGTACTACCAAACGTCAAGCTGGTATCGTCAGCGTACATCCTAGTCTGTGAAAACTGCAAGGAATTCGGTACGTCATTGATATATAACAAAAATAGAAAAGGTCCTAGAATTGTTCCTTGTGGAAAACCACATGACAATATTTTCGGGGTTGACTTACAACAATTTACATCACAGATTTGAGTTCTATTATCTAAGTAAGAAGTAAACCATTTAAGACTAGTCCGTCGTATTCCGTAATATTGCAATTTACGTAATAAAATTTCGTGATCAACTGTATCAAAGGCCTTTTTACGGTCTTAAAAGACAACAGCGTTGACAAAACCACGATCAATATTCAAAGCCCAGCTATCAGTAGCCTCAAGTAATGCCGTAACCGTGGAGTGTAGAGAGCGGAAACCTGATTGATGACGCGTAAGGAGGCTATTCTTAGCTAGTTATTTATATATCTGGTCGTAAATTATGCGTTCAAAAACTTTGGCCACCACTTGAATTACTGATATTGGTCGGTAATTTGTCGGCTCAGCACGCTTCCCGGAGTCTTTATACAGTGGGGTAACTCTAGCAGATTTCCATTCATTAGGGAAGATGCCAGTTATCAAGGATTGATTGAATATTACGGTTAGAGATACAGCGAGTAAGTCATGGCATTCCCTCAATAATTTCGCAGAAATATTATCTAAATCAGTTGCCTTTGACCGGCAGAGTTTTGATAGAAGTAAGAAAACATGTGTGGATGTTGTTTATTCAAGCATGAAATCTTTATCAGTTTCGCTAAGAAACTCTGCGAAGGAGTTATCAACCTCCATTACATGTCTGCTGAGGTTAGGCCCAATTTCTGAAAAAAGAAATTGAACATTTCTGCCACATCCGTTTGGTTTTCCGATTTTTGCCCATTGTATTCTATCTCATTTATAACAGATGTCTAAGAGAACTGGCTCAGTCTCAACGTCACTGCAAACTCTACTCAGGAGTTCAGCCTCCAGATCTCTGAGCTCATTGTGACGCTGAATGACGAGACCTCCTAGTTTACAGATCATGGAGTGGTCAACTGTAAAAACTTCCCCGTAGGCACATGTGGAAGGGGTGTCATCTATTGGCCAGTCATAGCGTAGTTTAACAGCGTCGCGGAACTGCCTTCTATTAAGGTTAAAAACCAGATCTAAAACCCAGATTAAAACGCCGATGATCCTTTTTCCGCCGCCAGATTCAGTGCTTGCTTGGTCTTACATGGTGCCATCTCCTTAATAATAATAATAATAATAATAATAATAATAATAATAATAATAATAATAATAATAATAATAATTAAGTAATAGACATCAGGACTGGAACAACATAATATCCTACAACATCCCTGGACCGGGCTGTTACAGGCGGATATACTTCGAAGCTATTGACTTGATAGTGAATGCCATTGACCTGCGTTTTATCAGCCAGGCTATGTCATGTATGTAACATATGCAAAAATGCAGTCCTTTTTTATCAAAGTTCTTAAATCTGAAGACTACTCCACGGAGCTACAATTCTTGAAACGAATTATGCTGATGATGTACTCTCTGACGCGTTGAAAGCCCATGGCTGGAAATTTTTAATGTTTCGATGAATGGTTGTGATATTACATGTTTCGATGACATTCTAGACAAAATGAAGGAGTTGAAGGAACCTCAGAAAAGCATGAAAACTGAAGTTGTCACGATCTTCAAGCTTCTGCTGGTATTCCCGCAACCACAGCCTGCGAACACAGCCGTATTTTCGGCTGTCGTTTGCTGGAAATACGGCTGCGTTCGCAGGCTACTGCAACCAGCGCAGCAGGAGAAAGATCATTTTCAGTGGCTCGAAGGTTAAAACATGGCTCCGCTAAACACCCACAAAGACAGAACAGACAAACTTTGCCTTGCCGACGTGGAAAAATGAATTTGCTGATCGTAACGATAATCGGAAAAGAAATTCGGCACATTCAAAGAATCCGATTTCATGACAGTAAGCAAATAAATCACGCCAAGGTTATGATGCTGCCTTTTCTCACAGAGCCTGTTAAGTGTGCATGGCTGCACAGTTTCTCTTGTCACCATCTCCTTCCTCGTTTGTTAAACTAAATGCTTGATGAGTTGTAACTGTATTGCATTTTACGGCTAAAATAACTCTTGTTTATCTCTGAATTAATACAATATATTAAAATTTTGAAGTAAAGTTGGATGCATTTAGCCATTTAGCTACCGTAATTTTTAGAGTCCACCCTTCCTCCTCCCGCTTCAATTGAAGAGGTGGAGCGACCCCCTCTTAAAAAAACTGCCCCTCAGTCCCTGCTATGTTTTTTTGTTTTTTGTTTTTTTTTTTTTTGTTTGTTTTTTAACTGACAATTACATACTTTTAATTAAGATTACAATTGAAATTAGAATTAAACTAAATTAAATAAATTAAATACCTCAAACATCTAAAATTACTGCTACTAAATTAACTGACAATAACATATTTTAATTAAGATTACAATTGAAATTAGAATTAAACTAAATTAAATTATATTAAATACCTCAAACATCTCCCATTTCTTTTTAAATTGGCGGATTTTATTTGTCTTAAAGGCAATGTATTTTCTGTTTCATATTTGATTTCCAAAATTTTCTTGAAATGATTAAAGATGGGGTTAATTCCTTTACACCTACAGGTCCACAGATACGTTTTTCCTAAAATTACTATAAAGTTAAGCAGATCCATTCCCCCCTTCAGAATGCCTATCATAATGTCATGTATCGAGAGGCACTCGCAACTTCCAAGCCTATTTAATATACAAGAGGACACCAAATTCCAAAAGTGCTTGGAAAAAGAGCATTCAAATTAAATAGGATATGATGAATAGTTTCTCGATGCTCTTTACAAAAGGTGCAGTTTGGATTTGATACATACCCTATTTTAAAAAGACGGTCATTTGTGTAGAGGATGTAATTTAACACTTTGTATTGAAAAGAGCGTACACACGGTTCGCTAGCAACCCTCAAAGGTAAAAGATATACTTCTGAAATTTGGTCTTCTCTTAAATAAAATTCCTGACCAGGTGAAAATTGTTTTTCGTTTTCGAAAGTTGCTGATGCCCCTGATGTTTAGTGAAATAAGTTTACCCGTAATCATTTGACCAAATAAAAGCAAAAAAGGATAATACAATAAAAAATATATACTCTGAAGAGGGAATGGATATCAACAAATAGCAAGTCGCTAAAATGAATATTGTAGATCTAATGTTTATACTGCGATTTGAGGTGTTTGAGGTAAAGAAATAATTTGGTTCGTATAGTACATTAAAAAATAAAGCGAAGAAAAAGAACATGAAAAACAGCAGGCACACACTTTGAAAATTCGCGGATGTGCAGCAATGCACAAGCGTCGCTAGCGTTTTGGCCACTATCATTGCGCGTTGTTTACACGCTGATCTTAGCTTCGCTCCGAAGTGAGTGTATCCAAAACAAATAGTATAATATTTTATAATAGCTGCTTCATACTAGTTTAGTCTATTTTAATCTAATTATTGTACCGGAACAGCCTTACCGTCGATTAACAGTTTACCTTTTGTAAAACGTACTTTCTTGCCTTCTTCAAAAGCTTTTTTCATCATCAGTAGAGCTTTCTTACGGAGTTCGAAATCACCGGGTGTAAAGTCCTCGACTAATCTTACTCCATTAAGCAAGTTTTTATTCTGTGGGTTCTTCGCGGCTCGAAGTAGGTTCCTCTTAAATGGTCTAGCGTACAATTTCGCAATAATATGCCTGGGTTTGCCATCCTGTCTTCTTCCTGTGCGATGAGCATTTTCTAATTCTCCGTGAGCTTCTTCGAAGCCAAGAAGTGTGAAGTGGTCTAAAACAATGGTTATGCAATCTTCACCTTCTTCTTCTTCGACCCCTATCAGGCGAATATTGAAGTCGCGGGAGTATCTTTCCAAGTGTTCCAGTTTATTCTTAAGTTCTCTGTTACTTTCCTGAAGTTTTTTAAAGGAGTCTTCCATTTTGCTCGGCTGTCCATCGCTTCAACCGTAGACTTCGTAGAGGTTAAAGAAACCTTAATTCGGTCGACCTCTTCGTCAAGTACTTGAGCTTTGTTATTCAGGATTTCTATCTCGTCAATTTTCGACATTGCACTTTCTTTCTTGACTAACTTGGCGTTCGTGTCTTGCTGGAAGTCAATTAGATCTGCACTTAGTTTCCTTATTTGACCGGTGAGTTCGCTCCGCATGGACTTTAACACTTGCAGAACTTCAGCAGTCATGGCGTCTTCGTGTGTCGGCGTCACCTTTCTATTTTCCTTCGGCGGTTCATGTTCACGTTGTTTATGGCTGCCTAAAATTGTCAGTTGCTTTCCGGATCTTAAACGTTTACCTGACATGAAGCATTATTCGAAGCAATTTCATTTTAAATAAGAAAAATTTCCAATTTTTGTCGGAGCTCAGTAAGACACGTCTTCACTCCATCGTGACCACGCGCTCTCTGCAATGTTGCTACTCTATCGTTTTAAACATCATAGCATAACATGATAAGGGTAGGGAATAGTAAAAATGTGCCAGGACACCGGTTGATTTAAATAAAGAAACACTTTTCCACGGATAAGTACCCGTATATATTGAACGTTTGGTAACACCTATTGACTGCATGTATTTTTTGTCATCATATACTTGATGTATACATGTTGTACTGATAGGAAGCACACAAGGTAGCCCGTGGGATAGCGTCCATGTTTTCTTTAATCTTGCTTACTTTCACACTCTTTTTTTTCTGTTTGGAGCATCAGCGGCACCGACCCCAAACGTTTCAATACTATCGAATGAAACATCACACAATGTCAGTGAAGTTTATTTGTGTCGCTCAGTTCAGCACAAGTTTGGATCGAAAGGTGCAAAATTTTGAATTGTATAGGGTATTATGCACGATTGCTTAAATCAAATGGATGTAGGCTGTCGTTGCAAATTGATGAGATACTGAAATGGCGTATTGTGACATCGTGCAATCTCAAAAAGATCACATTGACTGGATGTGGTTACAACAGAGCTCAACTGGTCAATGCAAACATTAGCAGACTCAGCAGATTTCCTTAAAGTCCTTTGTTAAAAGCTTTTGGCGGGCATCACTGAGTTCCAAAAGGTTTGCACGCTTTCATATTCAGGCTGAAAGTAGGGTAAAAGCCATCTTAGTTCTTGCCAAGCAACATCGTACCAATTCCGGCTTTATGCTCCCTTTAATTTTGATTCTTACGCCGATATTATTGTTCCTTTTCATAAATACGAAAATAAAATAAAAAAACATTTTCATTTTTGAATTTACAGCCTTGATACTACTAATAGGTTCAATACTTCATGAGTGTTTTATTTTTAAAATGATGCTTGCACTTTTCCACCAATGAACTTTTCAATGGTGTCGATTGATTGCGTAACAGTATATAATTATACCGTTACGCAATCAGTCAACACCATCCCCTGATGAAGACCAGCGGTATAGCGGTCGAAGCGCCGCGATCCACATCTATGTGACTCAAACGTGGGACAAACGTTTTCCCACCTACTTACAGATAATTAAGGTCTGCCATATGACTGAATGTTCCAATGGGTAAATTCTTGATCCCTGTCTTGCGTAAAATTCTGTTCAAAATTAAGCCAGAATTGCACATATAAAACAGGGTTCCAAAAATTATAAGAAGTCATTTTATGTCAATGGAGTCACCATGGAAGATTCAAGTTACATGTTTTTTAAATTTATTGATGGGCTTATAATGTTCTTTCAAGGGAATTAAAGATAGATTCATTTTCAGGAAGATGTCCATTAATAAAGAATTATTTTTACGCGGTTTATGACTATGCGGGAAAAGCAGATCTTAGCAAGGGCTATTGAAATCCGAAAATTAATTTGAGGTAACTGCGCTTTTTTTTTTTCTTTTAGAGAGATAATTAAGCAACAACTATTTTGAAAAAAAATACAAAGCAATGTATGGCTTTTTGTTCAAAATTGAGGCTTTTTTATCTATGAAAAAAGCAAGGTTACCCCAATTTTTTTGTTGGATACAAAGAGCACTTGCTAAGTTCTGCTTCCTCCGCATAGTTTTAAACCGCGCAAAAATATCCCTGTATTAGTAAGTACCACCCATAGGAAAGTCGAGTATCTCCAGATGTGCAGAACGTATGCCCAGTTTTAAATGTAGGTCCCATCCTTAAATGGAATTTAATTGTTAAAATCCTGTAAGGAGATAGTCATTCGACAAGAAAAGGAAAATCGTACAGCTTTGTGGCAGTTGTTGGAAGGCATTGCAGGAAGTCAGGCGTCAATACTGTATTTATACATGAATAGTCATTCTCAACTTGGTTGTATCTTATCTCTCCACGGGCAGAGCACTGATTCCCGCAATCTGAAAGATTAAAAGTTAGCTTTACGTTAACTTCTGGGATCGACCTATGTAGAATTGGATCAGATGCTCTTATCCAGGATTGTCGATGACAAAATTTCTCCCATGTAACCGGAATGGGAGGACGTCCTCTGGTTCAAACTTAACTAACATTGCCAATATCGAAAGGAAAACCACCAACTTTAATCATATCTTCTTCTAAAACGTCATGTGGCAACAATTTGGTTTGACTTACTGTAAATATAGTTCGCTGAACCTGAATAAGTTTCATTTGATTAGTTCAAGTCACTGTACACGTTGTTGTAAGGTCTTCTAAGGGTCGGTTGAAGTTTGGAAAACATGACGTAATTCCGGATTTCAAGTGACATTAGTATTTCACTTTACAGAGCTAATGACGGTTTTGCATTTGTATAAATGGTATTAATGTTTCCTCCGCGGTTAACAGCGTGTCTCTTTCATCAGTGAACGAAATCGATGCTCTCAAAGCAGGCACACGGTTTTCTGTAACCCTACCTTAAAGGCTAGGTGGCCGATTAAACTGATCACTGCTAAAGTGTCTTTCTAAGAAAAATACGTTACTGTTGCAGTGCAATTTTAACGATTATTAGAATTTTTCAAAGTCCAAGCAATTTTACCGAAAATGGTCAGAAAACAGAAATTTAAATGAGTTTCAAGAGTTGCCTGGTTAAAGAAACTTGGAATCTTCATATGTATATTATTGTTTAAAGAATGAAGGTGAAAATGTAATGTGAATTAAATATGCATTAGTTAAAAGAAAATCTAAAAGTTAGTTATTAAAGGAAACAACAAACACAAAGGAAAACAAAAAGAAAAGGCACACCTGAAACAGAAAATGTCATTGAATCTGTTCCAGCTTGGTTTTTAGCCACACACGTGGCGTTTCCCTTCTTCGTAACTTTGGCAACAGCATTATCGGTTCTCTGATCCAAAACGGTGAAATTCTGAATTAGCGACATGTTCATGGGACGAGTTCCTTCAGCCGAACACTTTACTATATGACCTGGAACTGTTCTCACCACTGGAATCGTTATCTTTGGTTTATCTAAAAAAGTTTGAGGAGAAGATCATAAAGGACCCCGAAAAAATCCGATAGTAGCGAACTTCGTTACTTTCGGAATTATTATTATTATTATTTTTTTTTTTTTGGGGGGGGGGGAGGGGTATCGTTACTGAATGGGGGGGGGGGGTAATTTTCGGGGAACAAGCACATGAAACAAAGCAATGAAAAATAAATAGCATTATATTTAAAATATATATATTTGGATTCCATGGTATGAAGATGGCGTTTAATTTAATAAACAGAAGGTATGTGACAGTGATACCTAAGTAATAAAGACACAGTTATACGTTCATTTGTGAAATATGGTATTGCACTACCCATTATTGGTAGCGGGGACAGTGAAATAAACATCGATGGTCTACCGGACTACCGCATGCGTGAATCAGCCGATGCAGTCAGGGCCGTACCTAGGATTTTTTGTCTTTGGGGGCAAACTCGGCACACCCCTCATAGGGGTCTACCGTATGTAGACAGGGTTTCTAGTTGAACATTAATTTTGTTTTCACTCCTACACAGAAAGTTGCCTCTACGACGTTTAGAGAAAAAAAAAACACACCGAAGCTTTTTGTTTTAAATTGCCATGACTTTTTATGGAGTTAACATCTTGTTTAGCTTGAAGCAAACATTGTTTCTCATTTTAAAACACAGTCGATACACTGCTGTAAACAAAGGGAGAAAATCACTGAGCTTCCACAATACAAACGCACTATATCAGTGGAGCGAAGCATTTGCAAAAACACAGTCGTTATTTAAATACAATTCAAGCCTTTTCAGTATTACTGTGACACGTTGCATAGCTCTATAACACGCTACAACGATTACTAGAGAACCAAAAAACCAAATAGCCGTGCCAAGAAACACAACTCTTTGTGACAAACACTAATAGTCGGGCCCGGCATTGCAACAATTACAGAATGAAGCTCATTGCATGATACAGGCAATGATTAATTTCTGTCCTAACATTACACAAATCTCAACAAGAAAGGCAGTTAAAACTATCAAGCACTTAAAAGAGCCAAGCCAAACCGAGCTGAAATGCCCTATGTGGCATAAAAACACCGTCGTTGAACACGCGGAATAAGAGATCATATTCAAAAGGAAGAGAATTTGTTACAGCGAGTTATAGCTTTTTCTGCGCGCCTAATTTACACCTACTTTTGATGTATTTGTTTGTGCTACGTCTTTCATACCTTTCGCCCCCACACCTTTATAGATCATTATGTATGTAAATAACCTTTCTGTCACTCCTTTTACCCTTTTAAGCCAGTTTTCTTTGCATAAGTTTTTAGTGTGCGCGCCATTTTCAGTGTTGTAAAGTTGTGTTTCGCCGTTTTTTTGTTGGTCGTTCGTTTTCGATTGTTTCTCAGTTGCTTATTCCATGTCGTTACTTGTAGTATTTTTTAACATCTTTTATTTAATCTTTGTATTTCAAGAACCGTTCTGGTACGGATTTGTTTACCGTCGGGATGTGTTTGGAATGGTGAAGTTTTCGAATAAAGTGACAAAGTAGAGAGCTGAGTGTAATTAAGCGGCTACAGAATTCAAAAGAGGAAACTCAAAAATCATTAGGCGCAAATGAGCTGTCGGATCATGAACATGTGATGGTTAAATCCAAACCCGCTACAAATACTTGCGAGCAGGGCAGGCTTTTAAAACCAATTTATCTCTGAAAAAAATATACTTGTATAACCTAGATTTAAAAAGACTAAAACACGCGCCAGAAAGTGGCGTAGGCTTGTCAGTCTTCATTTACACACCAAATTCTAAACCATAGGCAGCACAAACTGACAAAATCATTATTTTCATAAGAAAACCGGTAATGGCTTTTGCTTCAAAAGATTTTCCAAAATAATTATTTGGAATTCACATTGAAGGAATATTTTTTCAGTCAATTAGTCGATTTTCTTGTGATCAGTGTGATGTTAGAAACAAATTGAGTTTTCCTGGCGGGGGCAGCTGCCCCCTCTGCCCCCGCGCTAGGTACGGCCCTGTGCAGAGGAAATCGAATTCTTCTCTGAATCAGGGAAGGAAAGCTAAACTCAGTGCTCTTTCTCCATGACACACCAATGCGTTTTATATTGCAGTGTACAGAGTTTTCAATTTTAATTTGAAGAAACGTCCCTGTTGTTAATTCGTAATTATATCAGTTTAGTTTTTACATTGCGCCACCAAAGACGAATGATCGTTTAAGGCTTTCTCTTGTTGTAAAGCGCCTTATCGTGATCAATTTTTCAATGCACGAAGACATTAGTTTTGTACATTATAAAATTTGACATTCAGTATGTGTATAACACAATTAAAAAGACTTAGTCTCCATACCTTTAGGGGGACTTTCCACTTTCGGGAGGTTTGCTATTTTCGGGATATCTTAAAGGCCACAAAGTTTTGACGTTTCCTTCGGGAAGTCGTTACTTTCGGGGAGGGGTGGGGGTGTTACTATCGGAACTTTACTGTATGACGTTTCTACGGTTCCATGCCGTCATTGTCACATGCAAATTTTCAGGATAATTAACAATTACTCGCCGAAGGCGAAGTAAATATTGGTAAATATTCACCAATATTTACTGAGCTTCAGGCGAATAATTGTTTTAGTAAAATTACTCAGGTGATTATAAGAGAAAAACAAAAATCGTCAGAAAATGGTCGATTTTGTTTGTTTGTTTCAAATTGTCACTTCTTCACTTCTTCTTGTATAAATCTTTGCATTGCATCATTACAACTTTTAGATTTACTATCGTGTAGACGCCCTTTTCAGGGAGTGCCAATAAAGTTTGTTTGTCACGAGTCAATGTACAGAGACGCGCAGTCTGCCAAATACATGCTCGATCGATAAACTGTACAGGTATCTGTAAAACGCGGACCGGATGGCTGCGGATGGCGGATGCGAAAATGAGGATGACAAAATAAAATAAAAGAAAAATAAAAAAAAATTAAAAAATGAACTAAAATAAGAAGTATAAATATATAAATATACAGATTGACAAGAAGAAAAAAATTGAATGGAAAATGACAACAACAATTAACAAAGGACTAACGTTACCCGAAAAAAACCACCAGTAAACAAAGAACGGCGCTGGAAATCAAGTAGGGTTTGTTGTGCCTCACAGCTACCATGAACCATCAGGAAACCTTTCTTTCGTTTGCAAGCATTCTCGCATGGAACAAAATTAGTCGTGTTTAAATATGCAGTTTCCAATAAATGTGGTTAGTTTTTAAGAGATAAAGCGCATGCGAGTCTATTTTTCTATTACGAGCAGATTGTTTCGAGTATCGACTAGATTGAAATCGGCGTCATTGGCAACTGTCAATCAAAGCATCACACACTACACAAAGTGTTGTGTCATGAGCAAGATTGCGGGGGAAGGTTTGTTTGACAAATTGTCGCAGCAAGACCCTGACGTACCATCATGAGAGATAGCTCGAACAGTGACTCCGAAACTCCCGTGTTTGAGAACAGGAGGTGAGTCATAAGGTTAGGTATAAGGTTCTCATTTCATTTGTGTACTTAACACTTACAACATTTTCTCGATTTTCCCTTAGAGGGACCACCACGTGGCCGAGACAGGAGATCACGAATGAACGGTACGTTTTACTCAGAAAAAAAAAAATTGAAGTCGTAAAATTTGAAGAGTGAACCTTTTTTAGTTGAAGACTTTTTCGAGACAGATTCATTGTAACAGATAATTGACGAATCCATAGAGTTACGGCGTTCGCGCATATGAGCTCTTCTTGGTCGGTGAGTTATCACCCTTCAAATTCTGGGTGGCGAAATTCAAAAAGCATACAATCGATGCATTATGAAGAATATCCAAAGAAGCAAGAAAACGCAACTAATTCCAAAAAAAATAAAATTAATAATAGTAATAATAATAATAATAATAATAATAATAATAATAATAATAATAATGATAATGATAATGATAATGATAATGATAATGATAATGATAATGATAATGATAATGATAATGATAATGATAATGATAATGATAATGATAATGATAATGATAATGATAATGATAATGATAATAATAATAATAATAATAATAATAATAATAATGTTAAACTCGACTAAGCACATGAGCTTTATCGACGCGGCATCTGCCACGAAAAATGTGCCACAATTGCGCACGTGATTGTTGGGCAAGAATGTTACTGCTATCAACATTTTATCTACCCATTGTTAAAATATATTTTCTCAGATTATTCGCGTTTAAGGTGTAAGGCCCACTTTTCGCGGGACAGAGACCTAGTTAGGGCGATCAGGGCGAGACATTTCCAGGAAAAATAACAGGCGAATGTATGGAAACATACAAAAAGCCACAGAACGTTTTCTTGTTTCCTCAAATTTTCTGGCATGGCTGATCCCTCAAATTGTGAAATCCTTTGCGTGGTGCATTTAGGGGCACCCAACGACCAAATCTTCCTAAATACGTCAGATGTACCCAAAATGGATTTCTGTCTGCTTTAGAAGCCTGTTTGGTTAATTTGGAGCTGCCCTGAAAGATATTTATTTGTTCGGATATCTTAGGGATATCTTAGCGTCGAAAGTTTGAGGGGGCTTTTTTGTCTCATCCGAAAGTTTTAGCTATCCTGATGGGTCTTGCCGAAAGTTCGAGGACACGTAGTAGCAATGGTTTCATTAGAAAATTTCCTTTCGCTATAACTGTGACTACGAAAATTAAGCGAAAATCTTAGTGAATATAAACTGCTCATCCGAATATTATAGGCGTATAACCTATTCATCCAAAAATGTCAGGGGATAAAATTATACGCTCTGTCAGACCCAAATAATGTAGATCCCTGATAATACCTCGTTTTCTCACCGAAAATTTTATCAGCTTTCAGAATAGCTACGACGGACGAAAGTTTTAGGGGACAAAAACACCATCCGAAAATTATGTGAGTTAGAAAACGTGTGCACATCATTTCCGAAAATTCTAGGGAAACTTGAGGGTTTTTCGAAAAACCTAAAAAAGTTTAAGGGATCGCTAGGCGAAAACGTTCGAAATCCATCCGAACAGAATATTTTACCGAAATATCCCTTTGGGTGTCCCTGTACATTATTTTCAAGTTTCCAACAAACGTTCTGTGTGCTTGTTTGTTTTTTCAACGGACTGAATTCCTGTAACGTTTGCCGCCCGCCGAGGTGGCGTCTTAAACCATGATAAGGTCTCTGTGGTAAGTGCCAAGTGCGGGAGACTCGTGAGATTAATGTAAAGTTGTGAGCCATGATTAAAACGTTTTTAATGTACCGTAATTTATATACAGCTATTTCAATTAACGTTGTCGGATCAAAGCTAAAAGCTTAAAGACAAGACCGAAAGTTTACGTGGGATTTTTATGAATAAATTTATCAAAATCAGTCATGTCTGGAGAAAACAGTAGGTTGTAATTAGCAGTACAATGACCTGCACGTGCAGGGATGATTTTGATGAAATTATTCATAAAAATAATCCCACAAAACATTGCGATCTTGTCTTTTAGCTTTATTTTTATCCGACAACGTTAATTGAAATAGCTGTATTTAGCCAAGCCTAAAAGCGGAGCTCCAATTTTTTTCATAGCATTTATAAAAATCTGCTTAGTGTATGAACGTAATAACCTTACCAGTTCCTCACCCTTTCTACAGTTATATTTTTAGTGCTTATGCAGCAAACTGCCCAGACAATAACAATACAATGCAGAGGGCAAATTTTTTTTGAATGCTGATTTGTTACAATGGAGGCTGGCTGAACACGCCAGTTCTACATTCCGTTGGTTTCGTAAATTTTGTGTCCAAAAACAACGACTTCTTTCAAGTTCTTTGGAGTTTGACTGTTTAAGCCCGGTTGTTTGTATCACAAATACATGGAAATCAAGTGCTGCAGCTAGAGAGGGAATTCCTAAACGTTAGTTTTCGTGTTTCTTACAGGAATCAGCAAAAGCTGGATTATTTGTGTCAAAGCTAAAATCTTGGATAGGATTGACATTTGTTCAGTTGAGAAACTGAAATCAGTCATGGTGACCATGCAAGTGCTTTCAACTGGCTACTTCTTCTTACAATTAGCAATTATCCTGCGAAATCGCGCGGAACAAGTATCGCCTGATACTTAGCCGACGAGGCCGTAGGCCGAGTTGGCTAGAATCAGGCGATATCCGCAAGATTGAGCAGGATAATTGTTTTATTATTCAACACATTGATGACAAAGCACAGATTTATAGCAGAAAAGCTGAACTTTATTTGTAAAAAAAAAAAAAAGAAACTTGTAACATTTTCCCGCGCGCGGACCGGCATGAATGAAAGTGGCAGCTTTGTTCAAGTTTGAATGAAATCGAGAGCGTTTTGCATCAAGCTCAGTAAAAAATTGAGTACTCGTCTTGTGCGCCAATCGCTCCGGCAAGATTTTCTACAAATTTCTAGCACCAAAAGCTAAAGCCAAGCAGTGTTTTGAAGCTGCGAAGGATTTGTTGTGTCAGCTGGACCGAGCTGAAAGACTGGAAAATGCTTTTCAACGATTTCTCGGGTGAGTGTTTCTTTGTTTACTACGCAAGCAATTTCACGATCTTTCCTCAGTGTTTTGACAAACGCATCTAGTGCCTTGTTGCTTGCAAGAACTCTGGATCTTTTATGAAACTAAACGGTTTTTCAAGCGGCTCTACCGGAAAATAGTCTTTGGTGTACGGTAGAATTATTTCAGAGCTTTTAAACTTGTGTCTGTTTACAAACGCATGAGAGCTGTGTGGTGTGAATGAAAAAAACACGGCCACGAAACAATATTGTACAAGAATTAATTTCTAAACGAATATCAATGGCATCGAGAATTTAATAGACGATAAAAGTATCTGCGTAAAGCTTTAAACACATAACATAAATAAAATTATCGATTGTTGCCTGGAAGAAAGCATTTTCGTTTACAAATGATCTGTAAACGGCCGTCGGAATCACGTAAACATGACATTTTCTGCGAGAGCAAGTTAGCTCCCGGGGAAAAATGTTTGGAAATCCAAAACTGTGTCAATTCTGGTCCTATAGTAATAATTCTAGTCTCTAAATAAACGTTAACAAATAGTCTTTGGTGTTTGTTAGAATTATTTCAGAGCTTTTAAACTTATGTGTGTTTACAAACACATGAATGCATAAAGGTGCGAATGAAAAAACAACGGCCACGAAACAAAATGTTCAAAAATTAATTTCCACACGAATATCGATGGTATCGAGAATTTAATAAACGATTAAAATATCTGTGTAAAGCTTGAAACACGTAACATAAAGGAACGTTATCGATTTTTTTTTCCGGGAAGAAACTTTTTTGGTTTACAAATGATCTGTTGAAACGGCCGTCGTAATCACGTAAACATGGTATTTTTTGCGAGAGCAACTAAGCTCCCGGGAAAAAATTATTGGATATTAAAAACTGTGTCAATTCTGCTCTTAATTAGTAATAATTCTAATCTCTAAGCTTAAAAAAAGGAGAATACCGAAACGTACTCTTTGGTGTTTGGTAGAATTATTTCAGAGCTTTGAAACTTGCCGTTTGTTTACAAACACACATATAAGCTTAAGAGCCGTGCGCTGCGAACGAAAAAACGCACGGCCACGAAACAAATTTTTCAAAATTAACTTCTCGAATATTGCTGGCGATTAAAGTGTCTATGTAAAGCTATTTTAGAGTTCTAAAAGTTACCATAACTTATCACGAACGGGTGATATAGGCAAATGCGAGGCTTGTTTTCCGGTCGGCCTGCTCTAACTTGCTATCCGTCGCTCTCTTCCACGTTCAACTTTGCTTGATCGTCTCCGCTTTTTTGTTTCTTTTTTTTTCTCTCTCTCTCTCTCTTCTTTCCACGTTTGTCAACATATCCAACAAATACGTATCAATTGTCTTCGTGTTTTTTGTTCTTTAGCATTTCTGTTGTAAACGCATCTTGCCAAACTATCTCGCCATGCAACTTCCCGCCAAACAAACACGGGCGCATTAGCATTGTGGGATTGCGTACGGACGGTCGGGCGGTCGGATGGACAGAAATGACGTCATATCCAAACCAAAATTTCTCGCATTTACGGGTTACCAAATTCTCTTTGCTATGGGGCTCCGCTGCGCGCGCCTGCGGCGCGCGCGAGAGCTCCGCTATGAATCTGTTTGAATCATTTCGGCCGGGAAAATACCACAGTTGAGAAACCATAAGGAAAATCGACATCCCGTTCCTACGAGAGCCACAGGCGATCCAAACATGGCTGCAAATATAGGGTTTGATAGAGGAGCGCTAGTGATATTATTCAATAACATAGTTATACCCGAAAATTCTCAATGAAAAAGTCGCACTTTATGGCGTTTGTGCATATGTGTGTGTCTTTTTCTGAGTTAACGCCATTTAATCGATTTTTTTTTATTCCCGGTTAGAAGAAATACGAGTAAAAAACTGGGAAGCAAAGAAAGCGATACAACGAACGGAACTCAAGGTTAATATTAACACGCCTTGTGATGTAATTTGTTCAAACAACCATCCCTCATGATCATTTTCTCTCTATTACAGAACGGTCAGAGCGGGCACGCCGACGAATCCTATCCCTGTGCCAGATGATAGCCCAATTAAAGCCAAAGTTAAGGTAAGCAACGCCTATTCTAGGGATATTCAAAGCAGCTTAGCGCCCATAAAGAGAAAGGTGCCCGGGACGAGGCTGTAACCTTCAGATCCTTTCATTCAGCAATTCTCTTTAAGATGCCCTTCTTGTTTTCTTATTTCATTTTATTATTTTTTTCCTAGGCTAAAACGCCATTAAGAAAAAATAAATCATACATAATTCATTTGCGAGTTTCAGCATAAGTAAAAATGCAAACCATGAAGGTACTTAATCTTTGTCTTAACCCCATATTTAGATTGATATATCTGATAGAGAGAGGCCACATGACAGAAGCATAAACAACCCAGACTGCTCCCCGGTTGATCACTTGACACGAGAGGTAATTGGAAAAGACCGGTGTGTTTGTGCAATTAAGGTACTTCCGTAGTGATGGGATAATTAATAGATATCTATTTATCTTGATTGGGTGCTCGATAGTTGGGTACACCCTAACACATTCCCCAGGAGAAACCCCATAGAAAAAAAACTAGCCTGTGAACAGGCTCTTTAGTCGAGGATGTGGCGAAGTGGAAAACGGGAGAAAATAGTGAAGAGGGGGAGAGCGTTGGGAGGAAGGCGGGGGGAGGGGTGAAGAGGGGGAGAAGGTTGGGAGGAAGGCGGGGGGGGAAGGGGAAAGGGAGAGAGCCTCCGCCGCTGTCTTCACCCCACCCCCCCCCCCCCCTCCCCCCTAACCTCGTGCCCTTCCAACAAGAGCCTGTACATAAGCTAAGAAAAAAACAGGGTCTTAGATCCCAATTTCTTTAAACAATTCACGCCGGCCCACTCCATGCGCCTTGACGATATTAGCTTTGTTTTATATTGTCAGACACTTTTATCATGGGCCTGTGGCTCGTGGGAGTGGGAGATCACCCGCTGTGTATTTGACATTAAATAAATTATCTATCTTATCTTATCTATTCGATATGTCACTGTTAAAAAAAAACGGATTTACTTGCATTTTTTGTTCTTTATAGGCTAACGGAAATAATTAACATTTCAGCAGGAGTAACAAACAATAGAATTTGTTGTTAACGTCGCTGTTAACTCTTTTATCCGACCACATTTTTTAGTAGAAGGGCTATGGACATTCCCTATAATGGTAATGAGGAAACGCTGGTGTTTAAGTGGACTCGAGAAATATTATCTGCTACAACAACGCTCCAAACGGCACTTCTAGCGCCAGTAAAACTCAACACCCTTTGCACCGCTACGCTGCGTGCATTGTGTAACAATGTCGTCTTTTTGGTTGATGTTTCTAAACTAAGCCATGAAGAAGACATAAAAAGCGACGATATTGGGTCGTGGAGAAATAATAGTGTCCATAAGGAGAAATTTGGTATGGATGATAAAGGAAGTATATTATTCCTTGATGACCACGATATGCCGCCGCCAGACTGGGTAAGATATAATCTGCGTCGGACGTACTTCAAGAACAAATCGTCGCCAGATTTGAAAAAGTACTTTTTTAAAATTCAAGGTAGGTATTACATAGCGAATGTCACCATATACGTATACTGTCCTTTGAAAGCGTGTATTGAAAGAAAATGGTGGTGAAATTTGAGGAACGGTGGGTGAGGAGGGTTCGACTTAAACACAAGAGGGTATTTCGGGATAAATATTTATGACAAATGATGGGACCAGCTGAAAATGTTTGTACACACCACCAGAAAGTTAGTTTGTCACCACGGAAGACCATTTCTTAGAGACGTCAGCAAAAACAAATAACGAAAATGAAAAAGGCGAGATCCCAGTTTGAATCTCCTCCTAGTTGAGATGACAGTGACGGTGCTTTTTTCCTGCTAAAAAGTATGTCATAACACACTTTTCAATTTAATCGGTCAATATACTCCTGGCTTCAGAAATACCACATCTTCACCTAATCCAATACGTCTTCGACGGAACAGAACATGAAGTTAAAGTTGTGCCCCACGGAAATAGTAAGAAGTCTAATGCTGCCCGGTACGTGAGAACTAAGGGAAGCGTAGTAGAAGATCTCAAAGAAGTCTCTGCAACCAAGAAACCAAAGCAAGCCTTCCACAAAGTAGATGTGCCAAAAGGTGGCATCGTGAATGCAAAATCGGAGAGCGACTTACCACGAAACAGGGAGCAGGCTCAAAATCAACGTCGAGGGATATCCTCAAAGCAGGTTGACTCGCTCATACTGATGCTAATGAATAGCAAAAGGCAGCAGTTGGGTAATCCGGAAAATTATAATATTAATAATAATAATAATAATAATAATAATAATAATAATAATAATAATAATAATAATAATGATAATAATAAATTTATATAGCGTTTTTGTATGATATTCAAAAGCGCTTACAATGTAAAAACGAAAAACTTAGTCAAAATCAATAAAATATAAAATTTAAGAATAATCAATCAAACAAAAAAGTAAGAAATAAAATAAACATAGTAGGGAATAATCAGATGCCATATGCTTTTTTAAACAAAAATGTCTTCAAGTGTTTCTTGAACGTATTTAAGTTCTTGGCAGTCCTTATTGCCAGAGGAAGCTTATTCCACTTAGATGGATCAACAAAAGCGAATGCTCGATCACCAAACGTCTTACATTTGGTTCGAGGCCGGCCTTTAACAAAGTGAGGTCTTTAGATCTCAAAGAGCTTCTGGTTGATGCCTTTTCCCTGACAAGATCACAGATATAACGTGGAGCGATACCATTTAACGCTTTGAAAAAAAGTAGTAATATTTTGAATTCGATCCGAAACTCTACGGGTAACCAGTGAAGATCTTTTAGATCGGGTGAAATGTGATTAAATTTGGGTACTAGACCAACGACTCTAGCTGCAGCATTGAGGACTTTTTGGAGCCGATCCAGTTGATATTTTGGAAGTCCAGAAAAGAGAAAGTTGCAATAATCCAAGTGAGATGTCACAAAAGCATGAATTAATATTTTGGTGGCCTCATTGGAAAGAAATTTTCTTATTTGTCGAATGTTGTAAAGACCCTTAAAAGCTTTGTTACAAATGTTTCCAATGTGAATGTCCATCGCCATGTGCTCATCAAACCAATTTCCCAGATTTCTGGTACTCTTTACAGGTTCAATGATGGCGTCCCCAACCATTATAGAATTGATCTTTATTTTGGACAGCTGACCATGGGAGCCGATAATCAGAAATTCAGTTTTAGATTCATTTATCATAAGACGATAACAGACCATACAGGCACGAATATCAGCGACACACTTTTCAATCGTACTAACTGCATTATCCTGAGCCAGCTGTGATTCCGATTTAAAAGAAAAGTTTATCTGGGTATCGTCTGCAACGGCATGTACAGATGGAAAGTGTTTTCTTAAGACTTCAAACAATTTAGACCCTTAGAGAAGAAAAAGGACGGGGCCCAGTCAGCTTCCCTGAGGTATTCCATGAGACAAGTTGAATTAATCAGAGAGATTGTTCTCTATAACAATGCATTGCTTCCTTTCTGATAAGTAAGACTGAAACCATACAAGAGCAGTGTCCGTTACACCAAAGTCGTGTTCTAAAGTATTCAGCAGTAAAGAGTGGTCAACTGTAACAAATGCTGCACTATGGTCCAAAAGAATCAAAAGAGTAACTTCTTGCTTATCCATATTAAACAAAATGTCATTCTGGACTTTAAGAAGGGCAGTCTCAGTGGACTAAAAACGACGATAGGCTGACTGACAGTCCGGTAGTAGAGCATTTTCTTCGCAATGACGTAGAGGTTGATCGACAACAGCTTTTTCAACAATTTTCGAAATAAATGGAAGGTTACTAACTGGTCTATAATTCTTGAAATCAGTATCGTTTCCATCCTTCTTTTGTAAAGAAGTTACTAGTGCAGTTTTCCTCTGATCAGGTACATAGCCCTTGGTCAATGAGTGATTTACAAGATCAGTGACTTTAGAAGCCAGGGCAACAATGCAAAGTTTGAATAGCCATGTTGGTAAAGGATCCAGTTGACATGTAGCGTTCGAAGAACATTCAATTAATTGACCTACCTTGTTTTCAGACAATTCAGAAAATTGACTTAGTTTCACATCACCGCAGTGATAGTCCAGAAGAGAGGGCTCCACATTGATAGCATCAATGTTCTTCAAAATTAAATCAATTTTCTTGATAAAAAATTCACCAAACTCATTTGCCAAACAGACAGGATTAGTAAACTCAGGAAGGGTGTTTCCACAGCTTTTTTTTAAATGCATTCATACGAGAAGTTACTGGACCAGAACTTCGTGTGGTGCTTGGCTTCAATTGGCAACTGAGAGATGTAGTAAGGGTCTGTACCAACTCCACAAAAGTTCACTGTACTTGGAGCCGATCCCACATTTATGGGGAAATTTCATCAGACAGTCATTACATATAGTAGCCTCATGTTGGTGGGTCGTAAAAAAGGGAAACACCCCATGATGATTGGGCCGATGTTGCTTCATCAACGTAAAACTTTTGAAAGCTACAACTTCTTCTTTTCAAAGTTAGTAGAGATGAACAAGAATATGGTCGCAGTCCTTGCATTCGGAACCGATGGCGAAGAAGCCTTGACCCAGGCATTACAGAGAAATTTTTATCATGCTCTTCACCTAAGGTGCTTCACCCATTTTAAAGACAATTGTAAAGAGGAATTAAAGTTAATCCCGCACGGACTGCAAGCAGAGTTTCTGGCAGATGTTCTTGGTGGAATAAAGAAGAAGACCAAGGAAGAAGATATCTATTGTATGTGGGCTTTAACATTTTTGCTTTGGAGCCAGACTTTACAAATTCCCTACCCACATGCAACAAATGAACGCGAAATTTTGTTTCGAAACAGATTTAAATAAATGGGACATCGAAATCCTTACCCCGCCTCCCACCTTAGCGATTAACATTGATTAACAATGATTCAGCCAATTCTAACCTACAATAGTGAGGTGTGGGGTGCCTTTGTTAAATCAGATTTTAAGTCGTGGGAACGCTCCGGAATTGAAAAAAAAAACACATTTACATTTCTGTAAACGCTATTTAGAAGTACATAATAAGTCAACCAACGTTGCATGTAGAGCTGAACTTGGCAGATTTCCTCTAATCGTTGACTTAAATAAAAAGATACTTAATTACGTACACTACCTCCAAGGAAAGGATGGACATTCTATAGTAAAACAATCCCTAAGAATATCTGTTGACCTTCATTATAACGGTCAAACTAGTTTTTACTCTAGTGTCATAAAGATGAGTGAATACTATAATTTCCCCAGCTTTAATTATTACACATTGAATGAAAATAATATCAAGCGACACATAGATCGTATGAAAAAGAAATATATCTCTTATTGGCACCAAACCCTTCAACACTCACAAAAACTCAACTTTTATTTCGCAATCAAAAAAACTTATGGCCCCTCTGCTTACCTAGATCTCACAAGGAAAAACGCTTCTAGGAACGCATTAGTGAAACTAAGAGTAAGCAGCCACAAGCTTTTGATTGAAACAAGAAGATACGACAACATACCCCGTAATGAAAGGGTGTGTAATGTTTGCAACTGTAAAACCATTGAAGATTAAATTCATTTTTTGTTAGATTGCCCAAGTTACTCTTCTTTGAGAGATATCATCTTTACTAAAATAGAACCTAGCCTTCCATTTACACGACTATTAGTAAAAGAAACTTTACTATCGTATATAAACGCTCAATTAACTTCATTTGTTTCCTCGTGCTTCGAATTGAGAGATAAACTTCTCTGCAGAATGATTACTTCTACTGTATGAGTAGTTTAAAATAAGCAAAGACTTCAGTTACTTTATTTATTATTTTTAATTTTATTTATTTTCATGTATTTTAAGTTATCTTAGGAATTAGTTAACGAATCAATAATTAGCCATGAATAGCTTTTGCAACACTGTTTTTGTTATAGTCATGCAAATAAAGCTTTTTGTTGTTGTTGTTGTTGTTGTTGTTGTTGGTGTCGTTGATAAATGTTTAAAAACAAAGACAAGGATGATTATGTTAAACACGCTAGTTTTAGCACTTTTTCAATTCACAGGACTTGTCGATGCAGAAACAGGAGATGAATTCCTTACTCAGTTGGAGTGTTTCAAAGATGTCTGGAACACAATAGAGAAAGAACATCTCCTTCACAGCCAGTCGTCAAAGTTCCATGATTACATTTCAAACAAGGTAACGCTTGTTAATCCTCAAACTTAATGGTGCAAATTTAAACACTCAAATCAACAAATGAGGCGGCTTGATAGAATCTTCCCCAATCGTGTCTTAAAAAATCTTAAAAGCTCTATGCCTTTCATCCTGAAAAAGTGAATGAGTTAAGAAGTTGTAGTCATGACAACACGAAGAAGGGCCAAATGGACCATACTATTGACCTTTTGAGGTCTATAACCACAAGACAACGTGGGCCCCTTTTTCCTTTTCATGTAGTTTAACTGTTCAACAATAACACCTTTTTCAACGAATTTTAAGGAAATTTCTTTAGCATGGTTTACCAGCCACTCTAAATGAAGGTGGTTTGGTGTCCTACCTTCGGAATTTTCAACTTTGAGAACCTGGAAAACTTATTTACGATTTTTCACAACGTTGTAAGAACTCGAACAAAGATAATCTACCTATACCTTGTTTTAACAGGCAAGCTCCATCATGGCAAATCCGGGAATGCGGGCCTTGGAGATCCACCAGAGCCGTATTTTAACGATCTGCCCGAGTCAGGAAACGCGGTAATTAAAAGAGCAGTGAACTACCAGCCGAATGAAATGTCACATTTTTGCATGGTGATGGAGAAATTGATTACGCAGCAGGAGCGCGATTGCGAGGCAGCCATTCTCAACCG
The DNA here is from genome assembly GCF_977016875.1 of Pavona decussata. Taxonomy (NCBI): domain Eukaryota; kingdom Metazoa; phylum Cnidaria; class Anthozoa; order Scleractinia; family Agariciidae; genus Pavona; species Pavona decussata. Next base: position 309,801 of record NW_028145626.1, on the reverse strand, counting down.
GGCCCATGTATGCTCTCGGAGGAATTCAAAAGTTTGCAGATTCCACCAGAGAAATAATGTAAGATGAACACCAACCAAAGGGAAGTCGCTTTGCAGAAATTCTGGAAAACTCAACTACCGTCACTGAACCAAGATGATGATCTCCCAGGATGGGTCCAGGGATACCCTGAATTGGATTAGTCACAGCAGTATTGTCCTCTTCCAGTTGATCCTGAAACGTCAGGGCTGGCGGGCATACCTCTCCTGTTGCTAAAAGACATGTACACTTAGGCGTCAAACTTGTTGGGGAGCGGAGGAGCGATAGTTCAAGCGCTATCACAACAGGAACATTCCTTCGTTGTTAGAAATGACAGCGGTGGAAGACCATACTACGTGTTTCAACAATCAAATGGGGAAAAGTCGTTTGCTATCAGGGCGAAAGGTACAAGTCTGCAAAGATTTGCTGTCACTCTTTAGCTGTGGCCGAAAAATGCGGTGCACTTGACACAGAGCTGACCTGGTACAGACGAAGTCCCCAAATAATAACAGCCACGGGCTTCGTAAAGAGTGACAGTTCCAAGACAGTTGGAAGAAAAGATGACCGGGAAAGGCCATCAACAGTGCGACGAATGGGAGTTAGGTCCAAGACATCCCGAACTAAGACAGTGACTACAGTGCAGAGGGCAAATATGGCGTTCTCACAGGCAAATCAATCAACAGAGCAACAGTCGCTGCATGTTAAGACAGGCGCAGCCTGTTCTAATTGTATAACACCGCTCTCCACACGACCAACGATCACACCACACCCACCTGCGGTCACCGTGACCCACCTTCATGGACCTCACTATGAACCACCGCCAAGCCTTCATAGCCCTTACAGAAAAACGGCATACCCATCACCAAGTTATGGGTCCTTCGTGGTTTATCCCCTGACCTTATGTCCTCCGCAGGTTAGCACTTGTTACGGCTGTTCGGCACCACTGAAGCCTGGTGGACAAATAGCTCCGCCCCCAGGAGATTTAGTTATTGTCTCCAACATGATGAGATCTTTTACTCAAAATAATATGGAATATCGAAAGCAATCGAATGTGTATTTTCACTGCAATGTACAGTGTGTTCAGGCAAGGAAGCCTTATTTCCTTGGAGTTTTTTGTCAAATACCTCATGAGGTGATGAATTATTTCTCAGACCAGCATCGTGCCTTTCTTAGGGTGAATTTAGGTTTGTCCGTGTAATGTAGGCGGATTGAGAACCAAAGAGCGTGGCCCTCTCTTCATTATTTCACATCTTTTTTTTTTAACCCTGAGAGCGTATTCCTGATATAATTAAGGCGGGGGTCTACCAGAATTTTGTCAAAAAAGGTATTTTTCGTTTTCTTTAAAATTAGAAACTTTAACTATTAAAGTTTACATTGCGAAGCGTTTTGGGCGGTTTTTGCGATATTTTAGAGGAAACGGGGCATTTCTCAGCAACAGGTGTGACGCTTAAATACCGTTTCCATGGCAACGAGAGTTGTTATTTTGTGGTTTTCAGCAATTGCCACTGTAAATTGCAAACAATATTGCTTTTTCATTCTATTTGTGTACTTTAAAGTTAAATTTCTCAAACTGTGGTACTTTTGCGCTTGAGAAAAGATAACTCAAGAAGAATTTAAGCTATTGACCTTAAATTTTCAGGGACTGCTTTCCTCATTGAGTTTTTTGGGATAAGGTAAGGATCTTCCCATATGATGGATGTGCTCGAAGTTATCGTGAAGAAAATCATGGTGGTTTCATAGGGCTAAATTCAATTGACCATCATTACAACTGTTTTTAATATTTAAACATTCCCTCTGCTTATAACACTAAGTTATTTGTTTGCTTTAAAAAGATGCAGAAACCATTCATGGCCTCAAGTGACCACTGGTACGACCCAGCAGGTGGTTTGTTTAATCGTTTGGTGTCATGTTACAATAGGCTTTGGGACACAAAATATATTTTTTGCTGAAACTTTGTTCTACAAGCTTTACAGTGATGTTTAGGTTGCTATGGTTTGAAATTAAATCTTACATGTGAGAATTGTTGGAAAAAGGTCCTGTTTTTCAGGTGTACCCCCGCCTTAAGAGAATAATCATTAATCAGCGCATCAAGCTGAATAGTTCCGCTAAGTGGTTGGGCGTGGCCCAAGCAGGAACTTCATTTTTGGAACTTGAATTAATTTTGGGGAGATAAGGCGTCGGAATCGAATACTTCAGTTTCGAAGCTAGTATTAAAGGCGCAAAAAATTCCTTCGGGCAATAGCTGAGTGTAATTAGCAGATTTTGTTTTGTTCTAGTTGCCAGTAATTTGAATGTTACAGAAGGTGTTCATTATAGGCTCCTGGTTACAGTTGTTTATATTAGCTTACACTGCTGCGTTACTTATACCAAAGGACCTGCCACACCTGCCATGGAACAAACGTTTTTTCACTGATTATCGACGTTCGAAATCACCTTGATTTAACCGTGTCAATGTTGTGAGTGTCACTGATAATAAACTGTTTCAGTTCATTGATTTATGTGAATCATTTCTATGGCTATCGGGGTAGTCATTTTGTATGAGGACATCTGGTGGCCAAGCGATATAGAGGCGCTTAACTCGACCCTGAAGACTACCGACTAAAAGCAAATTGATGATTGGTTTAGTGGTCACTTTAAGTCTCAGCACCGTTCTTTGTTTAGTGGTGGTTTTTTTCGGGTAACGTTAGTCCTTTGTTAATTGTTGTTGTCATTTTCCATTCAATTTTTTTCTTCTTGTTAATCTGTATATTTATATATTTATACTTTTTATTTTATTTTATTTTTTTATTTATTATTTATTTTGTCGTTCGCATTTTTTCATCCGCCATCCGCATCCGCCATCCGCAGCCATCTACAGATACCCAGACTGTACATGCCTCAAGCCGAATGTCAGTATTCCGACCCGTTGAACTGAATAGCTGGAGATGAACCAGGCTGCTTGGTGTAAAACTCGAGGATCACAAGTGTTAGCGATAGCACTCTAATTTATCGCACAATTTCTTGTTGATGACTTCTCCGGTTAACGGACTTTCATAAATTACCCTCGAATCTAAACTGCTTTTGGTAGGAGTTAAAGAGGAAGTATCACAAAAATTTGATGTCATTTCAAAACCCCAAAATGTTTGTCTGACAACTAAAACCAAAAATTAGTGTCTATTTTTTAATTTTTGTTTTTGTTTTTGTTTTTGTTTTTTTTGTTGTTTTTTTTTTGTTTTTTTTACAATCACCCCAGTGGAATAAAATTGAAATTGTCGATTAGTGCCCCTGGCCAGAGACAGAGTAGGTTGGAATGGGTTGAAACTTGAAAAATGTTAGGCTAATGTTTTTTTAAGTTTTCGTAGTTTTGTTCCCAAAATGCGCTAGAACAGAGTATGAGTTGTTCCTGTCAAGAATTAAGTTGACTTCTCTCCTCTCGTTGTTCTATAATTATTTAGTAGCTAATGCATTAGTCAATTCCAGCTGTGCCCATTCCCCCCCCCCCCGGGCAATAGAGGGGCATTTTCCTACACTGATCATCCCGGGGGTCGGGCATTGGCCTTCCACCCAATTACCCCAGGGCATTTGACCATCTCACTTTTTTCACCCTACAACATTGTCGCTTCCTTAATGACAAATTCATCGGCAAATACAGTATGTTTCTTATTGAATACGTCTAGATGGGACATTAAATGGGACGCTAAAGCTGTAGAATGACCTATTTTTGCCCTAACTACGGGAAACAAGACCCAGCTAGGACTTAATTTGGCCTAAATTAGCTTAGATTTTACTGAAAGTAAGCCGAGAAACGAAGAAAAAAAAACATTTTTGACATATTTGAGCCACCACCCCGGGGCATTTGAACAACTATTTTGTCCCGGCGGTGGGGCATTTGCCAGTTTATTTTCAAAAAATCCTAATTCCCGGGGGTCCGCCCAATGGGGGGGGGGGGGGGAGGTATGGGCACTGTTGGAATTGACTGATGCATAAGTGAAGGTCTTATTTCACCATTTTTAACAAAAGAGGTCAAAAATCCCATGATACTTCCCCTTTAAGTCCTTTATTCGCTTCACTAAACAAGTACACGGTTGTCGTAAAACTTAGAGAGGCATTTATTCATCTCGTTTAATGCCATGGTTTCAAATTCTGTCTTAAATTAGTTTTGTGTGAAATCATTCTGCTAAATAAGGAAAATCTTGCGCGAATCTAACTTAATTTGTTGTTTTCTTTTTAACCATCGACATCGACAACATTTCCACTTCAAATTACAAGAGTTTTTTTTTTAATTACAATTGGCAAAAGTTCCATATCTTGCCTTCGAAAAGTGTCACTCCGGACTTAACTGCATCTTTAGTGCCTTTCGGAAATACATTTTCTTTCATCCTATTTACTTCTTTTTCAGTAACGTCAACAAATCGCTACGCGGCCATTTTTAAAATTAGTGCTCCCGCTATAATCATCTCGCACGTGGTGATTATCCTCGACCAATCAGATGGACAGAATCTCTATAATCACCAGAGACTGGATATATTTAACAATTATTCCACAAGCGCGCGTTTGAGATAAGATGATAGGAAGTAGAATAATTGTTTTATTAAAAAAACAATCGATAGATATTACTAAATGTTGATGATTTTGCCTTGCGAGAACAACAATTCAGGAGATAATTTAACGGTCGCTATTTTTCGGGCATGCTTTAGTGGCTCATGGCCGCTATATCTGTCTCGATTTCCAAGAACGTATCCCTATAAACATTGGATTCTGTTAACTTTTCTTGAAAGATTAATTATCTTAACTGAATGACAGGATAACCGGCATGAAGCCCATTTTTAGTAAGACTTGGTCATATTACATTATTCGGCACCACTCCGGTCCAAGTGATATGTATTAAACAGTTGTGAATGTCTTTGAATATCTAAGTTGCCAAATAGACCTATTCGGCTAACCCAATGTTGCACCCAATTCAGATCCCCCGGGTTACGATTCTTCGTTTATTGCATTTAAGTTTAATAATGCTTAGTTTAATAAGTGTAATAATGCTTTGTCATGCTAGTATATGTACAATAAAAAAAATTAAATTAAAAAAGTTATAAAAAGTGCATGACCGGAGAATAATTGGGGGAAACTAAATTCCCATACAAAGAATATTCTCCCAAAAAAAATTAAACATTCTAAAAATTAAAATTGAAACAAATATTAACTACGGCTAAAAACTAGCCTTAATTAAATTACCTACTAAAATTGATGAAGAATTCTGAAGTAAAATTTAGAAATGGCCCAAAGCTAACCTTACGAGTTACACCTGATTTAAATGACACAAATGATCTAAAAGATAGGATTTAAAACTGCTCAATGAAGATGCATGCATAATGTTTGTTGGAATTCTATTCCAGTCTGTTATGTAGCGATTAAAAAATGAAAATTTAAAGTAATTCGTACGTGTCTTCTTAGGTCTTATCTTAAAATTATGGTTCTTACGCGTTTTCGCTAATACATTAAAATCAAAAAACATATGAGGATCTATGTCACAGTGTCCGAAAATAATCTTGTACATCTGCACTAAGCAGATAAACTTCCTTCGTGACTCAAGGGAAGGCCATTTCAAGACCCCAAGTCTCTCCTGATATTCTTTCTCTGATCCGCAAATGACTCGAGTAGCTCGCCTCTGCGTCGACTCTATACTTTTGATATGCTTCACTAAATACGGATTCCAGACCTGACAACCAAATTACAAAATTGGACGCACTAAAGTCTTATATGCTGTCGAGACTCCTTCAAAATTGATTGAACCAAAGGTTCTCCTTATCAAACCTAGAACTTTATTAGCTTTAGCACAGATATAGTTTATATGGTAATCCCAAGACAGGGAAGACTCCAGCCAGACACCAAGGTGCTTATGGTGATCTATTGCTGATAAGGGTTTGTCAGACAACCAGTAGTCATGATGATATGGATCCTTGGGTTTCGATAGGTGTAGGACCTTGGACTTTTCGGACTTCAGACTAACAAGCCAGGAGTTACACAAGTCATAGGCACTATGAAGGTCAGTTTGAAGATCTTCACAATCCGACGCTGGAGTAGCTTTCCGGTGAAGAATACTATCGTCAGCAAAGAGTCCAGAGTTGCATTATAATGTAGCATTCGCATTTTAATGATATGGAAATACTTAGAACAAAACATTTTGTGCCTAAAGGATTTGAATTGGGTACAACATTGCGTTAGCCGAATCGGTCTATTGCACGAGAGCGCCAAAAATATCTACCTACAAACAATAAGAATAGAGGCATAAAAAGCTAGTAGAATGAAATAGGCATATCATGCGCTGTGATTGGCTTTTCGAGCGGTCAAGATGGAGCGATCTTTCCCACTTGGGATTACCCGTTGCCAGTGAGCTCAGCATCAAAAGTTTAATCCACAAACAATGCAATATTTCCTTCGATTTTCTTATTGTTCTTGGCGAAACGCTCACTAAAATGCTCTCAACATTTGCCTGAAGAAAAGAAAAGGGACATGAAATTTCCTTGGGGTAGGGTAATTTTTGTTTTAGCTTTAATGACTGTGACGTTAAATTTATGGGTTACCCAGCAGTGTCAGATCTTAGAGAGGTTAATTTGGTAAAACGTTTTGTTTATTATTGTCTCAGGTCGAGTACTAAACTGATTAGTTCTCCCACTTTTCAACGAAAGTTTTTAAATTCTAGCATAGTGATAGTTGCGTTCAGTGTTTAGTGCAATTCAGAAAAGTTGTGTTTCTCAAGTTCGCTGAAGCACACGTTTTCATTTTACCTGCGTCTTGCTTGTTGTAAACAACAAAATCTTCTCAAAGCTTCTTCGAGATAAACCGTGCGTTCTCTATCACTATAAGTGTTTTATTACCACGTCCACTGCACGATCCTCCGATTTCAACGATTTTTTCGGTCCACTATACTTAAATTATGTAAAGAGGCGAGGGCTTTAAAGCACAGGGAAATTGTGGGGTAAAATGACTACTCATTAGTATGATCTATGTAGAGCATACTAATGAGTATATACGGCACGGGTAAGGGTACGGCTTGCCATCACCTCTTAGAACTTCCAATATGAATCTTGTAAGCCAGTAATTTGCATCTTCGACGGGGATGGTTCCCAAATCAACTGGAACGGACCTATACTTATCTCTAAGGGTTTCAATTTGTGTGTTTCGGTATTCATCTCAGACTCGATAGACGTTTACCGACCACGCGGTACTTTGTCGAGTTGGAATTCTGTCTCTTTCTCTTTGCTCAATTTTGTTTACTGTGGTAGGCTTTTAGAAATTAAACATGCACTTTTATCGAATTCATCCCCCGAGCACTCGGATATGTCTACGCTCTCAAAAACAAGTACATCATCACAAAGCTCGGAAAGTTCTAGAATTACGTAATGTAATTTCCCAAAATAGCTATGAGGGCTTATTTAACTACGAATATTCCATCCATTCAAATGAATATAATAAGGTTGATATATTTTCCAAATTTGAACAAAATTCGGCTGGCAAGATATTCGTCACACACTAATGCACTAAGCACCTAGCGCGTGAGACTCGTTGAAAAATATTCAATTATCAAAATTTACAATAGATTTTCTCAGTACCCAATGTACATATCGAAAAAGCCTGATTGCTTTGTTAGCCCATTATCTCCTTAAGGATATAGTCTAGCTTGTTGGGATATCTGTATTAATGTGGGGGCTGGTAATAAATGCAGTCAAAGCACACACTGACAATTTCGGGTTTCAGTGCTTTAATCGCCTGCAAAGCCAAAAGCTTTATTTTCAGATTTTACAGCTTAATAGCTTTACATTAATATATAGTTAACGTTTTCTGGGTTTTTAGGTTTGGAATAACTCGTTTACGATTGCCCTCTTAATTTCACTGTTGTCATTAAACCTTCGTTTCTCGGCCAACTGTTTATTTTTTGTACAATATTTCGCCTCGGGCAATATCTTCTGATACGGTAACCGCCTGAGGGGTGTATTTGCTAAATAACCGCGCGCTTAATTTAGTACCACCACGATTTTTCTTTGTCCAATAGTAACGCGTATACTGTAATCGATGAAAAATTTATCATAACAAACAACCCTGAATAGCAAATTGACATTTAATTTCGAGAGTATTTCGTCCGACTCTTTCTACTTACCGGGAGAAACAAAGGAGAAATCTAGCTTGTATCCTCTGAGCGTGACACTGTCGTCTGAGTGAAAAGTTAGTACAGCATAGCGTCCAGTGAAACTGATATTAAATCCAGACTGCACCCCACAGTATCTACCTACGAGATAGTTATTATCATTGGAAATCCTCAAGTAGTCATAGCTGCAAACAAGAAAAACATATTTTTTTAGTTTATTTATGATGAGATAACATAAGCTTAAATGACGTAAGCTAACACAACTTGACAAGATAAGATGAGACAAAATCACACGCATTATTATATGTTTACTGAGTTAAAGGAGCACTTCCAATTACTTACAATGAGGTCGACATATAAATATTAAAGTACTGCAAACGTTACAATAACCTACTTCAAAAACTCATTTATACTTCATAAGCCCATTAACCTATCAAATGGTCAATAATACATCACGTGAAGTGACTTTTTATCGATAAACCCCCTTCTTATAAGTATGCGGTGTTTTATCAGCTGATAAAACACTCTTCGTTAGTATGCAGTGTTTTATCAGCCGATAAAACAGTATCATTAGTATGCAGTATTCCTCTCGTATGCTAATTTCCAACATTCACAAAAGCATAACTGTTATGAACTTTATTGACACACCCTTTTCCAGGAATGTTTTTGAAGCCGTTCAAAAAACTTGCAGGACGTGTTTTATCGGGCGTTTTATCCCGATAAAACACTCCTACTCGTTTGTTTTTTAATTACTTAAACTATATAATGACTAGTCCACAAAGTTACCCAAGACATCGCTTAGGTGATACATATGGCCTAATAATACACCTTTTGCCCTTCATTATCAGGAAATAAATTTTCCTTAGCGCAAAAGCATTGGTCAATAAAATTAATGTATAATCAGTTTAACTAGGAAATGAAACATTTCAATTTGTGGCAGAGTCGTTAAGGAGTTTTGCATCGAAAAGAAGATTCATTAAGGCTAATTAGAATAGGGTTTTATCGAAAACACAATTCTATAATGCGAATGAAGATTCATTAACCTAGGGGTAACGTTCCATTGCCCGAATAAAATTTCAACTACAAAAGATTTTTAGTTACGTGGTTTCTGACTTATTTCCCAATGGATTTATATGGATGCTTAAATTTAAAAACGATGCTGTACATGTGCACACTGGTTTCGCAGTAATGGAGCACAGAGTTCGTCGAAACCGTATCCCAATTGAGCATCGTGAAAGGATAGTTAGGGCGTTTGAAGATCCCCGCGAGAAGAGGAGAAACGTAAACACGATAATTGCCAGAAAATGTGCAGCGTGGTTTAGGTTTATGCAGACTTACATATACCACGATGTTTGAATGAGGAGTTGATCGAAGGATAGAGCCAAGACTTGCTTCATTGTTACGCTGACTGTATCTCTGTTGTAATGAATTTTTTTTCCTCGTTAAAGAACGTTAAGAAGCGTCTAATGTTTGTTCATTCTCTTAAAAGTTTGTTATTTCCATTAAATTGAACTGATGTTTGCATTAATGAACGTTCTTCTCTATGTAAAACGCCTTATTGACGACACCGAAAATTAAAACGTTTGTCTATTTTCATACAATGATTACACATTCGCTTTAATGATTTAATATTTAACACTAATGAAAATGTATTTCCTGATAATAAAGGGCAAAAGGTGTAAATACTGCAAATACAACGAATCAGACAAACAAATCTTACACATAGCTCAATTATCCATTTTGTAGATAAAAAAGCAAAAGTTCAAAACACCTGATAATCAGGCCAGTATGTAGTTCAGGAAGACGGGAAGGGCAAAAAAAAAACAGATCACATACATGCAAGACTAGTTTTTTACATGTGTTTAATGACAATAAATGACAAGGCAGTCTAGTTATTGATTTGATTCTTAGCCGCAGATGAAAACAACAACAACAACAACAAAAGGGTAAATACCAACAACAAACACACAAAGAGACAGGTAAATGAGTCTAGAGATAAAAAAAAGCTCCTTTTAGTGTAACGAGATTAACAAGTAACTTTGTTCTTTGGGATGCCTCGCTAACTTTTTTTCCCAGTAGTATATACCTCACATGAATCACTTTAAATTTAGACAAAACAAGGGAACAATCAATACCTCCCATTATCATGCAATGGAGGTTAAAGTGCCCCTGATTTTTTTTTTTTTTTTAATCGAAACAAAACTATTTTTGATTTTGATCATTTGTTTATCCATAGGACTTTTTCTCAATTTTCTGTGAATTTACAAAGTTCGTAAAATTGCTGCCACTTTGGTTCATGGCCGTGATTTGAGGAGAATGGGTCTAGTTGAGGTTTGTGACGTCAACCGGGGAAGAGAGGAAATTTAGTACGAAAGTGGAGTTTGAAAGGTCTAAAATGCCAGATATATGTGTTGCTCATACCATTCCTTTCTTTGGCGATTTGTTCCCTGAAGCGAAGAAAGGACGCTAAAATATGAGTGGACCTCGTACGATATCCTCACTGCATACTCATTACCTCATCGCATAAGGTATAGTTATGCGAGGAAAACCACAAATACGTTTCTGGTCCTGCAAGGATCCAAAGAAGTTCACAGACTGGACCAGACGACTTAACAGGAAAAACTTTAAGGTGAACAAACACACTAAAGTTTGCTCTAATCATTTTGAACTTGGAAGTCCAGTAGACAGTCATCCGAATCCAACACTATTTTCAAAGGGTTACGATCACAGCGATCAGGTTAAATCCAAGAGAAAAGCTCCTTTGGTAATGTCACCAGAAGAACCAAAGGTTAAGAAGAAGAGAAAACCATCTGATGAAAACAACAAAAATGGGAAATGTTAAAACCAATTTTTTGAACACTGAACAAGAAGTGGAAAAAAACATCATTGATCCTTCAGACAATGAAACAATCAACACTGCTGAACAGGAACCACTGAAATGTGAAGGGAACGATAAAGAAGATAAAGAAAGATGATGTTCAAATGGGATAGAAGGCGCACAGACTAATCAGGAAGCTAAACGAAGCCCTCGGTCTTCTAAGAAAGCTTACCCTGCATTTAACATAGATAAAATTAAGCATTCAAACAGCCTTATGAAACTCTTTTCTGGTTGTCCTAACTATGAGATATTTTCATTTATTTTTAACAAAGTAAAACCTAAAGTTGCAAAGCTAAAGTTCCACAAAGGAAAGGTTACAAAAGATGACATAAAAACGACAACAAATTACCAGAAAAGCCCCTCCAAACCAGGTAGTAAAGGTAAACCTGGGCAACGTAGTGAACTGGAACCTGAAAATCAGTTGCTAATGACTTTGATGAAGTTGAGATTGGATTAACATATTGAGGATTTAGCTTTTAGGTTTGGTGTTAGTGCAGCATCTGTTTCCTGTACTGTTTCAACCTGGATAGAATTTCTTGGTAGAGAACTTAAACCCCTTATTTACTGGCCTACTGTGGAAGAAACACTTTCTTACAATCCAAAGTGTTTTCTTGGAAATTTGAAAAAAGTTGTAGGTATCATTGACTGCACAGAGCAACATATTGCAAAGCCCTCAAATGCAAAACTACAATATCAGACTTACAGCCAATACAAAAGTACAAATACACTCAAAAAATTGATTGTTTAGACTAAGTCTGGCTCAATAAGTTATATATCAGATGCATATGGAGGGGCAGCTTCAGATCGTTTTATTACAGAAGATTGTGGTGTAGTAAGCAAATTCAACAGTGGAATGGTAGCTTTAGTAGACAGGGGCTTTAATGTGCAGGATCTATTTCTCAAGGAACATGTAACAGTGGCTATGCCTCCTTTTACAAAGTGCAGAAAACACTTTACAAAACTGCAAGTAGAAAGGGCAAAAACAATTTCAAGGGCACGCATTCACATTGAGAGGGCCATTGGTCGAGTTACAGAGTCTCTGTTACTAAACATGAGCTTCCGTTGAACGTGCTGGACTTCGCTGACAACATCTGGGTGATTGCAGGAACAATTACAAACCTGCAGCCACCCCTTGTCACTGAATGAGTGGAACAGTCTTTTATTCTGGATGCCACGTTGAATGACCTTGTCTTGTCAACAATGATTTCTCACTGAATGTAAATGTGAGTTAAGAAGAACAAGTGGAAGCATCAACTATCTCCTTAAGAATTGATCTAGCAATTACTTGAGACAATATCTTCTTTGTGAAAAGCTCGGGACATATGTAGTTATTAAAGAAATGTTCAATTTTTTCACATTTTTTGTGTAGTTTGAATTAAAGTTAGTCTTTTCTCCTTTGTTGTATACACATAGAAGTACTCTTCTTGTTTTTCACATACAAACATCTTATGTTGCACTTGTGTGAAATATCTATGTCTATTATTGAGTTGGACCCCTGTAAGACTTGTTTCCTGTCCCTTGTCACTGGACATAACTAAGCAGCTCCCTTTTTCCTAGGCATACTCTGACACTGACTTGACTCTGTGTGTCCACGAGTATTTGCACTCAAAGAGGGTGTCTGAGCAGCAATCACATTTCCAGTCACCATCAGGACTTGCTGCTATGTGAGGGTGTTTTACTAAGATTACTAGCCCTGACTCTGTGCAACTAAAGTTTTTATGATTTTTTTTTTCATTGTTTTGTAAAATGTCTTACGAGCTACAGGTTCTGTTTGTGTGTCCCACTGAACTGATTTGCTCTTCACCTCCGGAAGATAGCCACCGATCTCAGCAAAAAGATTTTCTGCAGCAGTTTCATTTTTCACTGTCATGTCCAAGTCATACTTCACAATTACAGCATGTGCTTTTGAGGCTGTAATTCTCCTAACTCTATACTCCTTCCATTTTGAGTCCTTAGATTGCTCTCTTGTTGACTTGTTAACAAGAGCTGCCTCCACTTTCGTTATTTTCATTGCCCCTTTCAGAACAATACATTTCTTCTGAAGACTGCCAAATGGATTTTTTCTATTTATCTCATCAACCATTTCTGGAATTGTTGGCTGACAGATCCAGCAGATTTTGCTGCTTGCATTTTATGGTCTACATAATCAGTTTTGATGAAGCATAGCAATGCAGATTTACCACCAGAAGCCACAGCTATTTTCTCCCAGTCCTCATTTTCAAAGTTTGAAAACCTGTCAGCAGGTGCTCTTGGGTCAAATACACTTCTGCCTAGACACTCCTCGTCTTCTGGACTATGGAGGCCGGATTTGGTCTTCTAAATTTTCAAATTTTTAGTCTTATCAGGTTGGTGAATTTTTTTTTGTTTGTTTCTTGTCTTCCTCCCCCATTGCTGTGGAATACAAGTACAGGTCGTGTTGTTTCCCACTCTTACTTCATATTCTATATAATGCAATAACGCAGATACATGTTTACAGCTCTCTCCATACCCAGCGAGGCACCCACACTCCCCTGTAAGAGTGTCTCCATTGCCGGTACTTAGGCAGACCCACACAGTGACATGTCCGCTCTCATATAGATTTTTTCCCTCCTTCGCGGATTTCCCGTCATTGTTTTTCGACAAGTACGCTTCTATGTCACTCATCATCATGTCAGGAAAATAATAGCTTCCCTTGAGCCAATTGTCCAGTTTCTCCGGGAAAGGAAGCGAAATTCCATCAATAAAAAGCTTTTCCTTTCTTCTTGCTGCAATTTGGACATCGTCTTGCTCTTTTTTTGCACAATGGCAAATGTAGCCGAGAAGGATGGTAAACTTTCAATAACAAGTCGGGATTACAAGTATCATTCGCGATAGCAGTGCCACGATTTCTCAAATATTTTCACAGTTTCTCGACTTTCCATACATTTAGCTCTTCCATACTGAACTCTTTTGAGTTTTCATCCGGTTGATCAGCCATGACTAAACGGTGTATAAACAACACTGCCTCAAATGACAACATGAACAATAAGCGCGTTTAGTCACGCAAGCATTCTTTGCTCCCTGGTCATCCCATAATATACTGTAAAATTAAGTTATTCAAAATGGCCGCCGTATCGGTTAAGGTCTACAATGTATCAATAATGCAGTGAGAATACAGCCGTATTAAACATCCTGGTGAAATGTTCAACCATGCCACCGCCCGCTGTTACGGGAAAAATAACATGGTTGGCAGAATTTAACTGGAAACTTGATTATTGTACTGAAATAATACAAATTGGATCCAAACACTCTTAGAATTGTTTGCTCAAGTATTCTCTTGTTAATACAATAGGTTGTCACTTATGTTTGCTTTTCGTTTCTTTGTATTTGCATAATTTATCTTGTTTTGATTTTTTCGTTTGATTTGAAATATTGCTGGACTCAGCTCGTTTATTTTTCTTTTTTTTTTTTTTTGCGAGATTAATAGAGAAGGAATAAGTCTTTCTCTATAGCAATGCAGCTTAATATTAAGACATGAAGAATGTTCTTCTAATGTTTTAATATGTCTTTTATATTTTAGGTTTAAGGAAAGAGCCCATGATAGTAGTTTATTTTGCTTTTATCAGTCTATGCTGTTTCTCAGATATCTTTTTGGTGAGCTCACAAAAATTCGTGCTTAAGATTTTTAATAATTACTTAACATTAGGTAATAAGAACGAAAGCTACATCGGCTCTCACTCGGTCTGAAAAGATAAGCGCTTTTAAGTTTGCATTGGAATATCAGAAAATCGATCCATATAAACACCTATGACTATAAACAAAAGACCTCTCCACTCAGTCGTTTAACTGTTCATCTCGTTTCGTGGGTTCGTTCACTCGGTTTTTAATTCTTTCGTTCTTGCCGGCAAGCGCTCGGTGGACCGTTTGTTCGTTAACTCGGTCAGTCGGCCACCCGTTCGCCCGTTTGGATGTTCGTTCGCTCCGGCTTCCGTTTGTTCGTTCGTTCGTTTGCGTTTCTGGTTTGTTCAGTTGTTCCTCCGTTTGCCCAGTTCTTCTTGCTATCCATGGGGATAAACATGTTATAAAGAATAAAATTTAACCATTTAAAAGCTGTATGAAAACATTACGAAGAAGCCCTCAAGTCGGAAAAACAAACGTGAGATTGGCATTTGGTGCTGTTTCTTTGGTCGTGCGGTCGTATCCAATATCTAGATGGATAGAGGACTGAAAATTTTGAATAAAGATGTACACACTAATAGCCCATTTTCAAACTAATTACAACCGTGCAATTGCTTTCTTATCTGATCTTTCAGTTATGGGTCTGGGTTGGCTTTCGGTTGTGTGGTTTGTTCATATTGGCTGGTATCCATTGGGTATTTGTCTGATTATTCGGTTAGTCACTCATTGGCCTTAGCGGTTTCAGCGTTATGTTCACTCCTCTTTCCGTCTGTCTGTCCCTTCCCAAATTTCCGTATGGTTCAGTTATCTTCACAAGTACTACTAGTGACACGGCTTTCTACAAATAAATTAGCTTTCTACATGGGCTTAATCTTAAAAAAAAATAAAATTTAAAAGCTATATTAAAACATCAGAAGGTTTCCCAACGTGTTTTAATATTAAAGCAGCAATGCTCTTGAGAGAGACTTCATCTGGCTCCCCCGATCTGACACACAAAGAACCTAGCCTTTGTTAAATAAGTTTTGTCGTTACAGCAGACCTACTGTATTTGTCATCGCACAATAGAACAGAGACTCGTATATACTTCTAGCTGTACTATCCTTTTACACTCACGTATTGGCACAGACATTTTACGAGTTTTGTAACTGTAGTTCTGGCTGCTGTTCCTTTTCTAGTCGTTTTGAATAGAGTTGTTTTTTACAATAGGATAGGAGTTTTACTAGTTTGATGAGCTTTCACGTCGATGTAAACGTTCGCAGAACTTCAATTATTCGTTTTGTTTGAAACTATTTTGAATAGCTCCGCTAGTTACAAATATACCTGGCTTGTATCATTGGTTGATTTTGTGAGTTTTGATTAAACTGTGTGGATCCATTTTTGTGTTGGTCATTGCTGTTTTTCGAGTCTAGTTTAGTAGATCCTGAGGTACCTGGAATTTGTGAGGAGATTCCGTTCCCACAGGTTAAGCGAGTTGCCGAACTAAGTTTTCCCCAGTTGCCCGACGCTACATTGGAAAAGTCTATCGTCACAGTGAGTAGAGAACGTAGGTAGCTTCATATGAATTAGTTTGGAAGTCTGTCTTCAAAGATAGCTGAAATCCGCATCGTTTTTCACCCGAGATGTAAATCCCGTGGAGCGAGAAGACAGAAGTCGCCCAAGTCTGGTAAGAAGGCCATTACGAAGAGACTACCGAGATATAATTTACGAAGTCGAACGATAAACTATTCCACTATTAAAACAAGTACTCCTAAAGTTAAAGTTAATAAAAATATTCAAACCGACTTATCTGAAGAAGATAATTATACACGTTCGTTATTTGCCGAATTGTCTCTCTGCACATCGCCAAACTCCGTCGCACCACAGAGAAGTTGCGTAAGATCCAGGGAATTCTAAACACCCGACGCTACGAAACCTTCAAATTCCACGGCCCTCACCACGCTTGATCGCTCAGACATTACTACCAGAAAACCCATAGATATCGGCCTCGATCCAAGTGGTGTTTTTATTCTTTGCTCAAGTGTACAAGTCGCAGCGAGTCCATTGAATTCGCCAAATCCGCCCGAATTTGGTCCCGAAGATTTTCAATTCTTTTGTTCCAGAAGGCCACAACAGTCCAGTCCGGCCCGCGTCGCATTACAACTCGAAGACATTTCCGATTCTGACGATATAGAGGAACCAGAAAACCAGAATAATAATAAACAGAAACCCGAATTTACGCAGCCTCCGAGCATCAATTCTGCTGCCGATCTGGCGAAGTTAGTGTCGCGTAAATCGACGGACAGCGAATCAGATACCAGTGAGAATTCTAAATCAAGTGCTGGCGAAGACGACATCATCAGTGAGACAATTTAAACGGGCTCAGTGGTAACGATAGTTACGAAACCATGGATCCAGTATTTGGTAGACATATACAAGACCAGATAGCCTCCATACAAGCCCAGCCTTAACAGCAACAAATGCAACAAAACCGAACAAGTCGAGCAGTGGAACAAGCGCCAGTCCCTGAATCCGAGACTACGTGAAGACCAGTTCCTTTCTACGGTTTTGATTTTGAATGAACGGCTTGACAAGGTCGAACATTATTTGCAATGAAGACGGATCGATAACACGACCTCCACAGCAGTTGCTGCGTTAAGGCTGGTTTCCATATGATCGCAGATCGCAGATCGCAATAAGGTCTGCGATCGTCTGCGATCATATGGAAACTACTTCTGCGATCGTCTGCGATCCTGCGATCGTGATCGCAGAAGATAGAACCATGTTCTATCTAAAGGCTGGTTTCCATATGATCGCGGATCGCAGATCGCAGATCGCAAACAATCGCAATTGATCGCAGGCGATCGCAGGAGATAGAACATGGCTCTATCTTCTGCGACCGTCTGCGATCACGATCGCAGGATCGCAGACGATCGCAGAAGTAGTTTCCATATGATCGCAGACCTTATTGCGATCTGCGATCCGCGATCATATGGAAACCAGCCTTTAGATAGAACATGGTTCTATCTTCTGCGATCGTCTGCGATCACGTTCGCAGGATCGCAGACGATCGCAGACCTTATTGCCATCTGCGATCCGCGATCATATGGAAACCAGCCTTTAGTCTTAAATCTCGCGGGACCTGCCGAAGACTTCTTTTATTCCTTGCCAGCCGATGGAAAAGGAACTTTTGCACAATTACGCGATGAACTGAGAGAGTGATTTTCAAACGACAACCAGAGTGGGATTACCTGGCAAGCGATCTCCACTCGACAACAAGGTGCCCTGGATCTATTCAATACGTACTTAACCGATTTAACAAATAAGTTCCGAAGATTGAATATCGCATTTTGTTCGTGGTCTGCATTCGTTCTTTTGAGACAACCAACAACTTCTGCGAAGCAGAAGAGATCGCAAAGCTAACTGCTGCTGTTAAAACTGCTATAGCGACTGTTTCGGGACCCAGCTTGGCTAATCCAATCAACAATCTCTCGAAGTTTGTACATATCATTCTGGCCGCGAATTGTTGTAACACAACGTCGACGAACGATGCTTGAATGGCCACGATAGACGATTTGGCGAGCAAAACTTGGCGTCCCAAGTGGACAGAAGACCACTGCTGCTGCTGCAATCCCCAATGTCGTTCTTGGCTCTCTTACAGTAAATCCAGAAAACCCGCCCGCAGGGGTTGAGACTTTAATCGCCAAATTGACTCCAAGACCAACAACCTCAAAACAAATTGTCGCTGAGCTGAAGGACTATTCTGGAGAAAAAGCCTGAATAATGAACCAGATGAGAAGCAACCTACAGCAACTGAAAGACATGATAATAATAATAATAATAATAATAATAATAATAATAATAATAATAATAATAATAATAATAATAATAATAATCTGATACAAAGTCTTGGCCGTAAAAAAGATGCTAGGATACGTGGACTTGCCCGCCGCAATGAACCGCCTCGTGCTAAAGCACCCAGAGAGAGAACTCCCAATGGCCGACCGGTGTGCTTTATAATGAACAGCGCATTTACAAGCAAGTTGCCCGGAACGCAGGAATCAAGCAGAACGTCAACAGCCTTAACAGCAATAGCGCACGAAAGGACCGGGTTATTCCCCGAATTCAAATTATAATCAATCTCATGATTATTACAGAAATTTCTCCGCTGAAGAGAATCGCCGAGACCAACGTCTGGTTTAACCTTGATAAGGGCATGCACGACAATGATTATGTTGCTCCACTCCAACTAAACTTTGGCCAAGAAAGGAAGACTTGCTCCGATAGAACCAATTCAAGCGCTTTACACCGGCAAGCAATTGCTACAATTACCTCCAAAAATGCTGTTTTTATTTTAACAAAGGCCTCAGAACACCGTGGATTTAAATGAGGAATTTGCCATTCACCTCCAGTGTCTGTCGCCTAGAAATCGGAAGCGCCTAGAGGTACACACCGCCAACGTTGAACAGGACACCCAACAAGATGAGTTCAATGATCGATTTCAGTTCCCAAATGACGTACGATGGCTCTTGAAACCACCCTTCCGAACAGGGTAGAAATTCAAGTTCAATACAGACCGTTAGTCGCTTCTGGTGTCCACTTAGCCTTGTAAGATCCCAACCAGTCCAACATTGAAGAAATGTCTGCTCACCTTCACTTAGACTTCCATCGTCATACCGACGATGCCGAGTTGAACCAAGGACGCGAACGAGCTCAGGTCAAAACAGGTCCCAAATTACAGCTTAAACAGCAGAAGTCTCCACCCAAAGAAACAACTGTCGAACCGGAAGTGACGTTAACCACTAGTGGAATTCTACCGGAAGTTGAGAAACGTTCGGCCCAGATCACGGTTTCGTTGTCACATACCAATGAGAAGTCATTTTATACCAAGCAGATTGTTGAAGTGAGCCAGGTGCCTGTGATGCCCACCTATCCGTCCAAGGGTAACGCTCCAAACCCAAGGATAGCCAATGACCCGATACAGAGCTTAAACTTAGCCAAAAGAAACCCTTTCTTCCTTCTCCACAGTTCCTGAGTTCTGCAGTTGAAGAAAATGTTGATTTTACTTTTCAACTAGTTACCCAAGACGAGTATACTACTCACGATAAGATTTCTCCTTCATGCGATTTGTTGTATCACATGCAAGCCGGTGGGACTACAGCATCACATCATGACACTAACGGTTGTCATCGCAGTCTCCACGCAGCATGAACCTTAGCTCCCGAACATTACACGGAGGACAAGCGTACAGCCAAAACCCAGGGATCTCACACTGTCCGCCCAGTGAAATGCATAGATGTTAAGCTCCTAGTAGACACCGGCGCAGGAATTTCAGTCATCGATGAACAATTTCTTACCGGGCTTTATGGAGGAAACGTGCCTACTTTACACACAAGCAGTTATTCACAAGTTAAAACTGTCAGCGGCGAAGCCTAGCCAATACTTGGTACGATGAAAGTAACTCTGCAGGTAGCAGGTGGAAACTACCCTTGTGAATTTCACTTTGTCAGAAATCGCTCACATGAAGCAGTCTTAGCCTTAGATTTTCTTCGTGCAAACGGAGCCGTCATCGATTTAAGGAAAGGGACATTGCAGTTAGATGACAGACCTACTACTTCACACTTAGAAGGGGCGTGTCTGGTCCACGTGTGGTCCACGTGTATAATCCCACCAACCTCTGAATATGTAATCCCAGCTGGCTTGGCACAATGGGTTTACTAGAAGCCTCCCACCGTCTTGTCGAGCATTATTAACTTCAAGGCGCAGCTTCCCTGGTTACACTGTCGCCTGATCTTACTGTTCCATTCCGACTTATTAATCCTACATGTAAGCCGGTCACATTGTATAAGGACGCAACACTGGGGACTCTGCTACAAACAGACAATCAAGCGTCCAGAGAGAAGATCGCTTTTATCACTCACGTCGGTCTGTTTTAATTTAATGTTATTGCGTTTGATCTTTGCAATCCCCCTAGTTGTTTTCAACGCCTTGTATAATGCCTCGTACGTGGGTTAAATTGGAGAAAAGCGTTGATTTATCTGGATGAAGTTTCGGTCTTCTCTCGTACCTTCGAGGATCGTATCCAACACTTACGTTTCGTCTTTCAATGCTTCCGTGAAGCTGGCCTTACATTGAAGCTAGCAAAGTGCAAGTTTGTCCAGCGTCAAGTCAAGGATCTGGGTCATATCATCTGAAGACGGAATTCTTCCTGATCCCAGCAAAGTTAGTGCCATCAAAGTGTACCCTGTTCCCTACTCCGTCAAGGACGTCTGCTCTTTCCTGGGTATCTTGAATCATTATCAGAAGTTTGTCAAAGATTTTGCCAAGATTGCTGCCTGTCAGTTTGGCTTTGATGTTTTAAAGCAAGCCTTAACACAAGCTCCTTTTCTAGCCTTTCCCGATTTTTTCCGTTGAGTTTACTTTAGCCACCGATGCAAGCGATCATAGTCTCGGCTATGTCCTGGGACAAGTACAGAATGGACGCGAAGTGGTGATTAGCTATGGCGGTCGATCTCCCCTCTCTGCCAAGAAGAATTATTCCGTTCCCCCCCGCCCCCGCCCCCCCCGCCCCCCCCAAAAAAAAAAATGCTGGCCATGGTATCGGGGTTCCCTTCAAGATCTTCACACATCATAAGGCCGTTTAATGGTTCATGCAGTTAAAGGAACCAACCGGACGTCTAGCTCATTGGGCTCTCCTTCTGGGCTCTCCTTTTACAGCAGTACGACTTTGAAATCACTCATCGCTCGGGACGTTCTAATGGTAACGCCAAAGCTACGACCCCATCGTGGCAGCCATTGACTCCCCTGGCTTACAGATCGACAGGGTGAGAGCTCATTGGTTCTGTCGCCCGATGAACGCCCGTCTGCAGCTCAGACACATTCCCTCTTATTTTCCCGCCAGAACCAGGCTTGGGACCCTGTTTCCCGTCATATAATCGCACCTGAGAGGTCTCCCGCACGCTCAGTGGAAGCGTGGGATGCGTTCGTACAAGCACCGACCTCCACGCTTCGCACTGCAGCATCTTTGAGCTTCTATCACGTACCAGTGCCTCGCAAATTGTCAACTCTTCCGCCCGACACGCCTACTTCACATATTACCTCACTAGCTTCCCCACGAGAATTGTCGTTCGTCTCCAAGGGACCTTCACGCTAGTTATTTCTGTTGTTGTCTGCATCTTATTTTCATGGCGACCGGAAGTGAATTTGACGCTACTGGAATGAAGTTTCTTTTTACCCTACAGATATGATGATCCCTAAAAATTGTACCGCACGACAGAGTTACTCAGCTTACATATGGATTTACGTCCTTCTACACATGGTAGTACTCCTACTCTAAATTCCTCATGTGATCGACAGCTAGGTCAAAGCGCGCTATTAATCGCCTTCTTTCTCTTCACGGTCTAACTACTTTTTCAGAATGTGATAGCTATTGGGACGATTCTACAATTATGTCACAGGTCCATCTTATGGGTTGGATTAGCCACGCGCTATTATGCAAGTTACCTTACTGGGTGTAAAACATGTCGCACTGCAAAATGTTATGTCCGTTCCTTCTCAAGAGCTTCCCTGGCTTCAAAGTCGACAGTAACAAGAGAGCTTCCTATGCCACGCTGGTCTGGCTTTGATTCCGCGGAAGCTATAAGAGTTAGCAGGTGGTCACTGTGGTATGGCTCTCATACATGCTCTGCAGACATTCGATACAGTTATGAGTGAGTCACACGCTTTGATTACGACAGTACATGGACAGGTCACGTATTTAACTTACAGACGGATCTGGTTCATGGGCTCTATCTTTATGCATCGGGACTACCACAAGGGGTTCCTGGTCACCGTCTCACGCCATACCATAGGCGACATTCTCTTTGAGGATTGAATGATCTGGGCGGTCCACCACTCGCTCTTGTACTGTTCCTCAACAACCAGCAAAAACTAGACTTTTTACTCGCAGCAACACAAAATAACGCATCCGTGGCCTGCCCCATCACGTTTCGGACCTTGGACGAACTCGGCTGCCCGTTTCTCCACAAACTCAACCCTTTCCCCACCGCACGACTAACCACCATCGAAAAGGCTCAAACGTATGCTAGCTGGTTGGCAGTTGAGCGAGGACTGTGTTAACTCCTAGAGTACGGTAGACCACAACAACCAAACAACAACAAAAAAACCCTAATAATATTTTAAAAAAAAACAGATTATGATTATCGTTTTGTTTATTATTCATTTCATTTATTGCAGTTGATTTTTCCCTACTATATGTGCATGTTTTCGGTTTTGTTTTCGTATCGTTTTACTTCTCAGTGATTCCGGAAAGTTGCAACTAAGGTTGGCAGAATGTTACGGGAAAAATTACATGTTGGGGAATATTTAATGGGAAACTTCATTATTGTACTGAGATAAAATGAATCGGATCCAAACACTCTTAGAACTGTTTGTTCAAGTATTCTCTTGTTAATACAATAGGTTGTCATTTATGTTTGCTTTTCGTTTCTTTGTATTTGCATAATTTTTCTTGTTTTGATTTTTTTTTTTGTTTGATTTAAAATATTGCTGGACCCAGCTTGTTTAACTAAGATTATGTATTTATCGATACCTAGGCTTTGTTAAATTAGTTTTGTCGTAACAGCAGACCTACTGTATTCGTCATTGCACGATAGAACAGAGACTCGTATGTGCCTCTAGGTGTACTATCCTTTTACCCTCTTTAAATAGAATTCGTAGCGTATGCGATCACGTATTGGAACAGACGTTCTACGAGTTTTTTAACTGTAGTTCTGGCTGCTGTTTTTTCGCAGTCGTTTTGAATAGAGTTGGTTTTTACAATAGGATAAGAGTTTTACTAGCTTGATGAGCTTTCACGTCGATGTAAACGTTCTCAGAACGCCAATTATTCCTTTTGTTTGAAACTGTCCTGCTTGTATTAATGGGTTGATTTTGTGAGTTGTGATTCAACTGTGTGGCTCCATTTTTGTGTTGGTCATTGCTGTTCTTCCAGTCTATTTGTAGCAGTTTCGGAGGTACCAGGAATTTGTGACGAGATTCCGTTCCCACTTGCTAAGCGAGTTACCGAGCTTAGTTTCCCCGAGTTTCCCGACACTACATTGGAAAAGTCCATCGTCAAAGCGCCATGCTAAAGAGCGAGATATCTCAACCCCTCGAGCAATCTAGCATATTAAGACCATTTAATTAAGAGGCCCAGCTTAAAACTTTGAGGGGTCTCTCCACAACTTATCTTAGCTTCTGTGAAGTATCTCCACAAACGGTTATGAATAGCAGAACCAATGAAAGGTTTCTGACTCTCAGTCCTACCGCAGTCGGTAGCTCTAAATAAATATCCATCTCCCAGCTTAATATTCAACAACTTACAAACAGGTATATAGTATCCCACCCAGGAAACTGAATGTTCCCGTAACAGTTCCCAAACGAATAGACTAGGAGTATTGTCCCGTTAAGAATTGGTCAAGGCTGAATACCTTACGATCCTACTAGATTGGGCACAAGGCAAAGCACGATCCCCTGTGGAAAAATTGACAAGGATGAAGACAACGTCCCAAACTATAAATTTACTTATGAATTACGAGAAGATGGTCACTGCTCTCTATATAACACCAGAGAAAACTAACAAGAAGGGAAAACGTTTACGAAAATTAAAAGCAGTGCCTGTGAAGGCATAATCTCCCCTCTGGCTTTTTTCTCTCGAATAAATTTGATATAATCCTTAGAGTCATGAAGACGCCCAATATTGTTAAAAATAGTTTAAGAATTCCTAGCAAAGCATCTAACGACCCCGCAGCTAAACAAAGTGGACAACTTCAGAACAACGATGGACGGTGAACTACAGTTCTGCATGATTTGTTCTTAGTTATTAGGAACCTGATTATATTGCCTAATGCACAGGAAAAAACGCATTCCGGAGGCGACAGGGAGGCCAGGAAATACGGGAGCAGCTGTTCAAGGGCGGACGTCTCAGTGTAGCTGATAGGGCTTGCCTCCAGACAGAGGAGAAAACTATCGGAAACGCATGGATATGGCTGCATGGTCCACACACTTAACAAGTATAGGGGTCTGTTAGGATTTGTGCGCGAACAACAAGCTTCTCAAAAGCAAGCATCAAAGTCATTTGGATTTTAACAAGCTGGGCATCGTCAGGCAGATTTCTAAGGTCCTGAAACGCAGGAATAAAAGGACGTCGTTGAACATGCACAAAGTCTCGGCCTCTAACAATACTTGTGGAACGCCCAGAGGTCCCATTGCAGAGAACGCGGGACCCATTCTTGAGATCGCCTGGAGGAGAAAACAACAGTAAAACCGAACCCTTCCTGACCAATAGTAATTAGCTAATCACCAGGGTCCTGAGGGTTGCCCACCAGAATGGCCTAGGGCGAATATCCGGGACGAGATATTCGAGCGTGAATGCACCGTGGAAATCCTAATCGAAAATTAATATACTCAAAGAGGGCCAAGGACAACGAAAGTCGGGAATACATAAATATTTTATTCAGCAGGCATGGGACTAGCGAAATAGTTTACCCCCTCTAATCAGAGCGTATAGCGAGGTAGAGGATTCCCTCTCCCGTTTCTCTTGCAATTCGTATCGAGGGATATCAAATCGAATCTATGGGGGGGCGAAAAATGCGTTCTAAGTATAGCCACACTTTGTAAGAAAGCAAGCAGTCCAGGTCAGAACATCTCTGTGAGGCTCATTAGCTGCATTTTGTTCCGATGACACGTAAAAAATCTGGATACTGAAATTTTGGTGCCGACTACAACAGAATATCTCTTTTACAACCTCCATGAATGCAGAATTTTGCAATAGTTGCCGACTAATGCACAGTTACGGAGTCGATTAAAAACATGAATATCAACCCGAGAATTTGACAACCCATACTTAGATGCAATAAGAGCATTAAACAAAGCCCTTGACTCCAAGTGATTTATATCGCCAGCTGACTCTGAGGGAAAATAATCCCTAGAGACAAACTTCTGCCCACTTTGTAAGGAGCTATGTGGACTGAGCTCCAAGTGCGTGTAGACGGGTCAGAGAAAAGAAAAACTGAAAAACATGCTGTTCAGAGTGCCAAAGGCAAGCAATCCCACTGGCTGTCTAGGAAACACCAGTACAAAATCCCCGAGCGGATACTTCCTTCAACATAGAGAAACGGATTTGAAGAACAACAAAGTTAGGAGACTACCTTAAATTTTTCCCGGATAAACAGCTTACAACCGAGAATAGCCAAACCAAACGAAATCACCTTCCCTGTGAATATCTGAAGCATTTTGGCATCAATATAACGGGAAGACAAAATCTCCACCCGAAGGGTCTTAAGCTTGAGCCTATTATCCGGTAGAATGCAGGTTTGGCGAAAGGAATCACAAAGAAACCTAAGAAAATTAACACTTTTGAAGGAACACATTGCGATTTACTAATACCAATAAATTAATGGCCCCAGCAAGCACTCTGCTAGGGGACGCGCTCTCCTTCCAACCAAATGGAAGGGTACAAAACACCAAGCAACACCATCCCATTCAAGGCTAAAATAATTATGCGACGACGAATGGGGAAGCACGTACCGATGCCACTTTTGGCACTGAATGACGTTTGACAATGCCCAGGAAGTTAATATCTGGGCAAGTCTACAAGAGGGTCAAGCCTAAAGTGAAGGTCTCCTATCCACAGGTTTAAAAATCCTTCATCATGGCACAGACAAGGCTAAGAGCGCTCCAAGGTGAAAAGGAGGACAAAATGTGGAGAAGCAGCTTTGTTGACCCTTCCCTAAACCATAAGCACCCAGCGGAAACCCATTCGAAAATGGTACAGTGACAAAACTATGAAATTGCTCAGAAATCCGTCGGGACGCTAAAATGCGTGGAAAATAACGAATACCCAAGCTAAAAATTTAACCTATACGGATGAAACGCCAAACCAAAAACTACTTCGAAATGTAACGGAAGAAACCAAACGTACCAAATTGTAACCAATATACAAGTAGTTTACATCAGGGGACCCATTCACAAGGAACTCACCCATCACTGCATAAGTTAAAGATATGGGGAAAGTTATAAAACTTCCGCCCCGCACGTGGGGAATTTGCCTTTGATCTTAGGATGTCCGATACGAGTGCAAACTACCCAGAAGAATCCACTCATTCAGTGCCGTTCAGTCGTCTCTCAAGCGAATCAACTCGTAGTTATCATTGGTCTCAACGGCGTAGTCAGAAATACATCTGCGGCCTCTGAATCGATTGAACCCTAAGAAATTGAACTACTTCCTGACATTTCTTACTCGTAATAAGTATTAAAACAGAACAAACGTGGAGTATTTGCATGGGAAAATCATCACCAATGAAGAAAAACTCGGTTCCCCGGCTGATATCATCAGTTTGTTAGGACTCAGACCTCTCGCAGCGCGGTAGTGAGCGAGAACATCGCGACTTTAAACGTCCACAGCAATGGGAGGATTTTATGAATTTTCTTAAGTTTTGTTTTAATCATCCCCAAGTCGTTTACATTTTGTCATAATGCAAAAACAAATTTAGGGATTAGGGGTACTTTAAGCAATGTATACTGCAAATACTGATTCGATAATTTCGTACCTGCACGATGAACCATCCTCCAGGATAAAAAGGGAAAAGTAAATCTTCAAAGCCAGACCATGTGGAATGTAAACTCGATAAACACAGTCCGTGTTGTTTGAATAGTCCTTTGGATATCCAGGACTTTTCAGTACGTTGTTGACAACGGCACTACATCCTGTTGGATTACGTAGACATTTAGTTTTAAATAGCGTATTATATTTAGGTTAAAGGGAAGAGAAAAACTGAGTGAAATAGAGTTTAAAATATATATATATTTCGCAATGATTACTTACACATCACATCCTGTTGGATTACGGACACATTTATTTTTTAAAGAAGCCGGAATTAAATTAGGGTTAAGGGAAAGAGAAAAGCTGGGATAAATATATATATATATTTTTTTAACTAAAAACGATTGCTCTCCTTTTCAGTAAATTCAAAAAATGAGTTACATTAAATCCCATTTTAGTAATGGTAATTGAACTGAGTGGAGTGCGATTTGGTCTGAAATCATACGCGTGATTTCAAAATCAAACGAGCGCACAGTGCTAGTTTGATTTGAAATCACAAGTATGATTTCAGACCAAAATTGCACGATACAAAGTTCAATTACCACTTTATTACACCTTTTTGAAATCACAGAGTATCATTGTCAATATTAGCATTCTATTTTTGTTACTTCATTTCGATTTTGATGGGCTAAAGAAAGGATGCGATTTAGAGCAAAAAATAGTGCAATTTGGGAATAAATCGCACTGTTGAGAGCCAATCAGATTGCAAGGATCACCAGTGATTTCAAAATGGGTGTAATAAATATATTAAACTCTGCAAAAATCAGCACAACGAGAATAAATTAATTGGTAAATAGCTTTGGTACGGTGGCACTGCTAAATTAAAATCTAAGCGTTGTGATACGTTATTTGTTCTTCTGTTTTAATTATATCTCAGAAATGGAATATTTTACAGAGAAACACTCGATTTGGTACAATTCATCATTTTTTTCACATAAAAGAACTGCGAATCAGCAAATGAGGTTCTGATTTCCTTCTATTTAAACTTAAAGTGCTCCTAATTCCTAAAAGTTTGTTTTCTCTGAAACAAATCTTCATATTTTGGTTAGTATCTTTGCGAAAAAAAATGATTTGGTGAAATCTTTGCTCTTTTATCCTCTTTAAAGTCGAGTTCCAAATGGTTCACGACCGCATAAGGGGATCTGGGAGGGACCAAGTTGTGACGTAAAATCAATAACGACGCTCAAGCAATTTAGCGGAAAGCTCTCTTTACTTTCCAACAGTCAAATGCTCTCTGTAACAAACACCGGTCGATTCAGGCTCTTTAGCCATCGGAATTCTACTGAAATTGACAATGTCAACCCACGTCATCCAATTTAGAGGCGAATATAATAATACATATAATTGTGAAATTGTGGCGTCGCTTCGTTACGAAAATGCGTACGCTACAAAATGCTAACGCTATTGTAAACCGTAAGATTGTCGATCACTCGGGGGTCATTTATCGCCTGCTATCGAAGCTATATAAGCGTGAGGCCACAAACACGCGACACACTATGTATATTCTTCGTTCCAAATGCGCGAGACCACAAATGCGCCAAACACAATGTATATTCTTCGTTCTAAATGCGCGAGACCACAAACACGCTACACACAATGTATATTCTTCAATCTAAATGCGTAACGCCACAAATGCGCTACATATTATGTATATTCTTCGTTCTAAATGCGCGAGACCACAAATGCGCCACACAAAATGTATACTCTTCGTTCTAAATGCGTAACGCCACAAATGCGCTACATGTTATGTATATTCTTCGTTCTAAATGCGCGAGACCACAAACACGCTACACACAATGTATATTCTTCAATCTAAATGCGTAACGCCACAAATGCGCTCCATATTATGTATATTCTTCGTTCTAAATGCGCGAGACCACAAACACGCTACACACAATGTATATTCTTCAATCTAAATGCGTAACGCCACAAATGCGCTACATATTATGTATATTCTTCGTTCTAAATGCGCGAGACCACAAACACGCTACACACAATGTATATTCTTCAATCTAAATGCGTAACGCCACAAATGCGCTACATATTATGTATATTCTTCGTTCTAAATGCGCGAGACCACAAACACGCTACACACAATGTATATTCTTCAATCTAAATGCGTAACGCCACATATGCGCTACATATTAGGTATATTCTTCGTTCTAAATGCGCGAGACCACAAATGCGCCAAACACAATGTATATTCTTCGTTCTAAATGCGTAATGCCACAAATCCGCTAAACAAAATGTATATTCTTCGTTCTAAATGTGTAACGGCACAAACACGAGACACACGATGTATATCCTTCGTTCTAAATACGTGGCGGCACAAATGCGCTACCCACAATGTATATTCTTCGTTCTAAATGCGTAACACCACAAATGCGCTACACACAATGTATACTCGTCGTGTTAAATGCGCGAGGCCACAAATGCGCCACACGCCATGTATATTCTTCGTTCCAATTGCGTAACACCACAAATGCGCTACGCACAATGTATATTCTTCGTTCTTAATGCGTAACGCCACAAATGCACTACACACAATGTACAATGTTTATTCTTCGTTCTAAATGCGTTACGCCACAAACACGCGACACACAATGTATTTTCTTCGTTCTAAATGCGTAAACGCCACAAACACAATGTATATTTTTCGTTCTAAATACGTGACGCCAAAAACAAAATGTATATTCTTCGTTCTAAATAAGTGACGCCACAAATGCGCTACACACAATGTGTACTCTTCGTTCTAAATGCCCGAGACTACAAATGCGCCACACACAATGTATATTCTTCGTTCTAAATACGTGACGCCAAAAATCCACTAAACACAATGTATATTCTTCGTTCTAAATGCGTTGAGCCCCAAATGCGCTACACAAAAGGTATATTCTTCCTGCTAAACGCGTGACGCCAAAAATGCGCTACACACAATCTATATTCTTCGTTCTTAATGTGTAACGAGACAAATGCGCTATATACAATGTATAGTCTTCGTTCTAAATGCGTAACGACACAAATGCGCTACGCACAATGTATATTCTTCGTTCTAAATGCGTAACAACACAAATGCGCTACACACCGGTATATTCTTCGTTCTAAATACGTGACGCCAGTAATGCGCATACACATAATGTATATTCCTTGTTTTAAATACGTGACGCAACAAATATGCTACACACAATGTATATTCTTCGTTCTAAATGCGTAACGACACAAATGCGCTACACACAATGTATATTCTTCGTTCTAAATGCGTAACGACACAATAGCGCTACACCTAATGTATATTCCTTGTTCTAAATACGTGACGCCACAAATATGCAACACACAATGTATATTCTTCGTTCTAAATGCGTAACGCCACAAATGCGCTACCGCCATATGAATATTCTTCGTTCTTAATGCGTAACGACACAAATGCGCTACACACAATCTATATTCTTCGTTCTAAATGCGTGACGACACAAATGCACTGAACACAATGTACATTCTTCGTTCTAAATGCGTAATGACACAATTGGGCTACACACAATGTATATTCTTAGTTCTAATTACGTGACACTACTAATGCGCTACACACAATGTATATTCTTCGTTCTAAATACGTGACACCACTAATGTGCTATACACAATGTATATTCTTCGTTCTAAATACGTGACGCCAGTAATGCGCTACCCACAATATATAGTCCTTGTTCTAAATGCGTAACGACACAAATGCGCTACACACGATGTATAGTCTTCGTTCTAAATGCGTAACGACACAAATGCGCTACGCACAATGTATGTTTTTCGTTCTAAATGCGTAACGACACAAATGTGCTACACACAATGTATATTCTTCTTTCTAAGTGCGTAACGACACAAATGTGCTACACACAATATATATTCTTCGTTCTAAATGCGTAACGACACAAATGCGCTACACAAAATGTATATTCTTTGTTCCAAATCCGTAACGACACAAATGCGCTACACAAAATGTATATTCTTCGTTCTAAATGCGTAACGACACAAATGCGCTACACACAATGTATATTCTTCGTTCTAAATACGTAACGACACA
Source organism: Pavona decussata (assembly GCF_977016875.1). Taxonomy (NCBI): domain Eukaryota; kingdom Metazoa; phylum Cnidaria; class Anthozoa; order Scleractinia; family Agariciidae; genus Pavona; species Pavona decussata. Next base: position 278,461 of record NW_028145626.1, on the reverse strand, counting down.
AAAGCGCTACACACAATGTATATTCTTCGTTCCAAATGCGAAACGACACAAAAGCGCTACACACAATGTATATTCCGGGATATAAATGCGAAACGACACAAATGCGCTACACACAATGTATATTCTTCGTTTTAAATACGTAACGACACAAATGCGCTACACACAATGTATATTCTTCGTTCTAAATACGTAACGACACAAATGCGCTACACACAATATATATTCTTCGTTCTAAATGCGTAACGACACAAATGCGCTACAATAATGTATATTCCTTGTTCTAAACACGTGACGCTACAAATGTGCTACACACAATATATATTATTCGTTTTAAATACGTGACGACACAAATGCGCTACACACAATGTATATTCTTCGTTCTAAATGCGTAACGCCACAAATGCGCTACACATAATGTATATTCTTTGTTCTAAATACGTGACGCCACTAATGCGCTACCTACAATATATATTCTTCGTTCTAAATGCGTAACGCCACAAACACGCTACGCACAATGTATATTTCTCGTTCTTAATACGTGACACCACAAATGTGCTACACACAATGTATATTCTTTGTTCTAATTACGTGACGCCACAAATGCGCTTCACACAATGTAGATTCTTTGTTTTAAATACGTGACGCCACAAATGCGCTTCACACAATGTATATTCTTTGTTCTAAATACGTGACGCCACAAACCCGCTACACACAATGTATATTCTTCGTTCTAAATGCGTAACGCCAAACGAACGAGTGGTGAGTATTGGACAACCTTCTTACTCCCGACAGCAACTGGCAAGCCGTCTTACCGAGTTATACCTCTTATAATTCTTGACCGTTTGTACATGCTTAATTACATACAAAATCGTCGGAGAAACAATACTTCGAGCTTATTTGGAAACTCTTCGATGACTTCCTTCTTAGACTCATTAATAATTCATCAAGCCTAAACAAAAAATTACTACCCTGAAGGAGGTTTAGAAATGTGATCTTAATTATCATAAAATTTTGTGAACTTTTGCGTCTAATTTGAATAAAAAATCTAGGCTGCGCCTCGTTTTTCTAGCCTACTTCTCGGTGTTTGGAAATCGGGGGAAACACTCTTCCTCGTGTTTGATATATTAGATCAATCGCGCATCTTCCTAACAAAGTCGATCCCGGTGTCTTCGCCTTTGGACGTTTATCGCCTTAAAAATATATCCTATCTTGATCCTATTGACCGTTATTCCTTCCTGCAAGTTTTCTAACGTTACTTCAACCTTTACAACACATCTGACCCGCATATTTAGACCACTGTTATTCTAACTTTCTAAACGAAACAAGTAAAGTGTGCGTAGTGTTGTCGTTTCTCAAAGTGACATCACAGCAGCCACTAGAGCCTTGCTCTTTAAAATTTCGATCATGAACCAACATGGGGGTGACTTTGCGCGATTTTCCGTGTTTAAACCAGGCATAAAATTTTTTTCGAATAAAGCTCTCTCTAATGACGAGGTTAAACTCCTTTCTAGGGATCTTAAATTTATACCCATTCCTCCTGTTCCTAGCTCCGATAAATCCTCATTAAAGGATTTCAATAATTTTGCTAGAACAATGCGTTTGAAATATATGTTCGCAAGCAAAAGGAAACTCACTCTGCACCTCCCTTCTATGTTAAATCCACGTGGCAACCACTTATCCAAAACTCCGTTGCCCTTGAAGATTACTTGCAAGAAACAAACTTTGAAACTTGCTTCAGTAGTTTTCCGCACTCTTTTAGACAATATTTCGGCAAGCGTGAGAACAGCCATCGACTCACTTAAACCAAGAGAGGATGAAGGTAAGAGAGGCAATCTCCCATACAGGCCCTATCCCCATCGTAATCCCTCTGAAGTTATTTTTAGAGAGTATCGAATTTTTCGCGGATAATGTTACCTCGCGCGTTACGTGTCTTTCACCGTTGTTAATTTTACAACGGCTAATCACTTCCATAAAAGAAATTGTTTCTCGCGTTACTTGCAACGAATCTCTTAGTAATATACGTGATTTAAAAACTAATAGAATGTAGATTTGAATGTCCGAAGAGACTTTAAACTCACTGTGACAAAAATATCAAAATTTTTCGTGCCGCGGTTCTGATGTTTATGCTCGTCTGTTCAATCGCGGCTTCAATTCAAATATAATGTAACACTCTTGCAAAAATAAAGCTAAGATTTGTTTCTCGCCTTTCTTTTAAAGAATCTCTTGGCTACATGCGTGATTAGAGAGCTAATGGAATGCAGATTTCAATGACCAAAGGGATTTGAACTCAGTGAGATAAAAATATCAAAATTCGTGCCGAGGTTGTGATGTTTATACTCGTCTGTTCAATCGCGGCTTTCAATGTTTTGACAGCTGAATGCAACACTCTTGCATGAAAAAAAGATTTGTTTCTCGCGTTTCTTCCAACGAATCTCTTAACTACATACGTGATTAAAAAGTAAATAGAACGTAAATTTCAATGACTGAAGAAATTTTGTACTCACTGCGATAAAAATATCAAAATTCGTGCCGAGGATGTGATGTTTATACTCGTCTGTTCAATCGCGGCTTTCAATGTTACGACAGCTAAATGTAACACTCTTGCATGAAAAAAGATTTGTTTCTTGCGTTTCTTCCAACGAATCTCTTGACTACATACGTGATTAGAAAGTAAATAGAAGGTAGATTTGAATGACTGAAGGGATTTTGTACTCACTGCGATAAAAATATCGAAATTCCTGCCTAGGTTTAGATGTTTGTATTTGTCGGCTGTTTAATCACGGCTTAAATTTTAGCCAGCTAATTCTATTGTAATATTCTTGCATAATTTCCGCACAGCTGGGCTCTAAAACACTGAAATCATGCGGAGCGATTCTATTCCAATCTGCGTTGTCCAAATACAGCCACTTTAAACTCGCATACGTCCACAAAACATATGCAGGCACCGCTTCCTCTATGCATGTTCCGCCATCTTGTTTTGAGATCAATTCGCGAAAGACGCGTAGCATTGCGTGGGAATAGGCTCAGCTGTCAACGCGGGTAAAGTTCAGGATATATGATTGGCTATCACCTAACCCTCTTGGGACACTGGATCTCGCGGGAGATCTTGAAATAACTTCAGAGGGATTACGATGGGAATAGGGCCTATATGGGAGATTACCTCTCTTACCTTCATCCTCTCTTGCTTAAACGAAACAGCGAAAATCTCAAAAAAAGCTGACAAAGGAAAGACTACGGTCATTATGGATACCATACAAAAAATTGAAGAAGGCTTACCACATTTATCTGATGATAACGTCTACAAGCCTCTCGAAACTCCTATTTTGCTGGAGACTGCCCTAATAGTGAATCGGATAGTGGACAAACTATTCCGTTCGGGTAATATTGACATAATGACTCACAAATGGTTAACAATCGGTCTTAAACAGCCCCGCATACCAGAATCTTACACGCTGACAAAAATCCACAAGAAAATACCGGTCGACAAACCTATCGTTTCTGGTAGCAGTGGCCCTACCGGGGACGTATTTCTAGTTTCGTCGACTCAGTAATACAAACGATCGCTTAAAATAAGAGTCATGTCTAAAAGACACAACCGATTTTATAAACTTCATGCGCGCAAATCTCAGATGATGTGGTTTTAGGCACCTTGATGTAAGTTCCCTTAACACAAACATTCCTCAAACAGAAGGGATGGCCGTTATATGTCGCCAACACGAAAACCACTATGAGCACAATTTACAAAAATTCCCACAAACGGGAACTTTTACGGCTCATACTCGAAGAGAATTCTTTCAAGTTTAACGAAAGACACTTGATAAAAACACATGGCGTCGCCCATGGGAACTAAGACAGCAGTTGCTTTCTCTGTTATTTTTGTGGCAGAGCTAGAAAAACGACTGCTAATGGCTAGCCCCTCTAAACCTTTCGTTTTAAAACGATTTATTGATGACATATTTTCACTGCGAAACATTTCAATGCGAGAAGTTTCCAATTATGTTAACCTTGCTAACACGTTCCACCCTACAATCAAGTTCACTTGTGAAATGTCATCTGAACGCGCTGTTTTTCTTGACACTGAGGCTTTTCAAAGGACCTCGTCTTTCAAGTCATAGAACCCTTGACTTGCAAACACATTTCAAGCCTACCGAAACTTTTCAATATACTCACTTCTCATCTTCTCATCTTGCCACACTTTAAAGTGTAAAAAGGGGTTTATATAAGGAGAAGCATTAAGTGTTTTAAGAACTTTCTAAGTCAGAGAAAACTTTTGTAAAAAACAAACGAGACTTTGAACACAGACTCTGTAAAAGAGGACGCTCGTTCAAGAAACACTGACTGACCTTAAGTTCGCCAACAGAAAAGAGGCTCTTTGCAAGAAAACCACACAAACAAAAGAGATTGTACCGTTTGTTACTACCTTAAATCCGGCCACACCAAATCTCAAAAAGATTCTTATGAAACACTGGCGCATCATTCAACAGCAACCTAAGCTACAAAAAATCTTAAACCAGCCACCGATTTTGTCGTACAGGAAGAAAAAATCCGTCAAGGACATCCTTGTCCGCGCGAAAATTCCTTCAATCTCGTAAACAATCACAAAGCAAACAAAGCGGTTAATTCAATTCAATTCAATTCAATTTATTTGCCATTAACAAAAAAAAAAAATACAACATAAATACATTATAGACGACACACAATATTCTTACTATTACAATATTCATACTTGACTATTTACAATATTAAATGTGTTAAAGGCTAGGAAGCCTATATAGAAGCCGGGGGCTTATTAACTATAGGCTTCCTAGAACTATTGGATAAACCATAGAAGTTAAGGGTACTGATTGAAATTTCCAATTAAAAGCCAACTAGAAGACATTTTGCATACGATCACTTTAACTGGCTCCTAAAAGCGGCAATCACGCATCCATGCGTTTATTGCAACACAAGCAAGTCAAAATATTTTCTGATCTAATACTCTTAATCCCATCACTGATCATTCTTGTTTCAAACGTAGAAGGACTCGTAGACTTTACTGAAACAAAGTCTTAACCAAATAAAAAAAATGTCTTGCAGAGATACTCACTAAAGTCTGAGGATTGTTTTGAGAGAAAAACATTTAGGGGGCTAGGTGCACTTTTATTGGTTGAGGTCGGCATATTGTTAATATCAATGGGAGCTGCAGGTAGATTTTTTTGTGACAAGCGGAAACTTGCAAGTAAAGAGACAACAAGTCATATGGAAGCCTCGTTTGACGTTCAGTCTTGACAGGAAAATTTTAATTTCAAGTATTTAAGCCACGCATCTTAATATCCTCTATTTGCACAAGCTAAGGTGTCATCAAGTCATCAAGACCTAGTGATAAATTGCATGTACTTAGCTAGCAGAACCAATTTTTAGAGAGTGACAATAGAATGCTGATCAGCGCAACCAAATACAATAAGAAAACAGCTTTTGGAACCTTTATTCTCCGACAAGTTTACATCAACGTCCACTCGCCTCATTGCGCCGATTAAAAACCCATTTGTTCCACAAACATGAAAGCGTAGGAAGGTTAATTTTTCAATAATTTTCTTGAGAATGTATACTATTATAGCATCACTGAAGAAATACTGTCAGCTATTAACTTGAGATGGACACTGGGCAGAGAATGAGCAGGGTCTCTGCGTTGTTTGTGGGTTTGTCCAATTAGGCATTGTAACGTTTCGTGTGAAGGGATTTTTTTTTTTTACAAACTTGATTACTGGAGACTTAGGTGGCCCTGTTTACACTGAAATAGTACATTTTTAAACTAAACTGTAATAACAATCTCCCTAATCTTCAATTCCTTCTCGTCGCGCAGTTTGTATGTAAAAGCTGTTGATAAGTCTAATGTTAGATTAAAAACCTAAATCTAGTAATATACATTTAAAAAAAAATTCAAGTCATCTATTACCTGATGCTTGACTTGTGGGAGGCAAAGTGGTGTTTCCTGTCAAGAATCAATTAGAAAACGAAATAGCTAGATATATATTATGTAAAACAGTTTTTCAAGATGCACTTTCCAACCCATCGGTATTACTTGTTAGCTCAATAAATGAGAAATCTCCTGGTATCTAGTAACGGATGGACGAGCAATTTATGTGTGGCAGTTGTTTACAAATATGAACGAATGTTTTGTAAACCTGTCAGGAACAATCAGGGACGATCAGACAAAGGTTGCCAAGTTATATCCTCGAAATGTATCCAAAGGTCATTAAAGACCACTCAATAAACAGTATAAAATGTTAATTTTCTAAGGTTATACTAATCATTTCAAAAAAGAGCATACTCGTTCATTATCATTACTTCAGGAAAGCGCCAAAATACGGCGTAAAAACTGCCAGTCAAAACTTCGTTTACTTTTTAAAAATTGTATGTCTTAATCTTTGTATCGAGAAAAAAAATACTGCTGAGATAAAAAGTTGTGTTCGTAGAGTTTATTTTAAGAGCCTGCTTAATACGGACACCTTAATAATGCCGACTTTTTATCATGCCCCATTGGTGTACACAGGTTAATAGGGTTTTACTGTAATAAATAACCTTAACCGATTTTGTACCACGTGGCGTGCTTTTTGTTCATTAAGAAAGCCTAGATATTAATCGACAAATTATAATTGAACTTAACAAACAATCTCTCTGTTAGGAAAGGACGAAAATTAGTAAAAAATAAAGAAGCAAATTGATATTTACTTTAGAGACTATTTCTGCAATAAAATTTCGTTCGACTCTTTGTACTTACCCGGAACAAAGGAGAAAACTAACTTGTATCCACTGTCTTCAAGACTGCCGTCTGAGTGAAAGGTCATTACAGCAAAGCGTCCAGTGACAATGATATTCCGTCCAGACTGTGCCCCACAGTATGTACCCACGGTATAGTTGTTATCATTGGAAATCCTCAAGTAGTCAAAGCTGCAAACAAGAAAGACGTATTCTTTTAGTTCATTTATGATGAGATACCATAAGCTTGAATGACGTGAGCTAACACAACTTGACAAGATAAGATGAGACAAAATCACAGGCATTATTTCATGTTTACTGAGTTGAAAGAATACGGTCAATTATTAAAAAATAAGTCAACATGTATACATTAAAGTACTGCAAGCCTTACAATAACTTCCATTAAACTATATAATGACTAGTCTACAAGGTTACTCAAGACATTGCTTAAGTGATACATGGCATAATAATAAATAACGCAAATACAACGACTCAGACAAACAAATCTTACACATAGCTTATTTATCCATTTTGTAGAATAAAAAATCAAAAGTTCAAGAACACCCGATAATCAGGCAAGCTTGAAGTACAGAAAGACGCGAAGAACAAAACAAACACAGATCAAATACATGCAAGACCAGTTTTTCACATGTGTGTCATGAGAATAATTGACAATGCAGTCTAGTTATAAATTTGATTCTTATCTGCAGATTAAAACAACAGAAACAAACAAACAACAGTTGAATGAGTCTTTAGATAACAATAGCTCATTTTAGTGTAATGAGACTAACAGGTAACTTTGTTCTTTGGGTTGTCTCACAAACTTCTTTTTCAGTAGTGTATACAATTTATCAATCACAGCAAATGTAGAGAACAATCAATACCACCCATTATCATGCAATGAAGGTAAAGCAATGTATACTCTAAACACTCATTCAATAGAATTATACCTGCAAGATGAATGACTCTCCAGGCTAAATTTGGAAAAGTAAATCTTTACAGCCAGGCCAAGTGGAATATAAACTCGATAAATACAGTCCATGTTGTTTGGATAGTTACTTGGATATCCGGGACTTTTCAGTACGTTGTTGACAACCTCACCACATCCTGTTGAATTACGTAGACATTTATTTTTTAAATAAGCATTATATTAAGGTTAAAGGGAAGAGAAAAACTGACTAAAATAAAAAAATACTATTTCAAAATGATTACTCGCACATCACATCCTGTTGGATTAGGAACACAATTATGTTTAAATAATTATTTTATTAAGGTTTGAGGAAAGAGAAAAGCTGGGTGCTCTCCTTTTCAGTAAATTAAAAAAATAGTCACTACAATTCCCATTTTAATGTATTAAACTCTGCAAAAACCAGCGCAACGCTTATAAATTAATTAGTGTTTAGTTTTGGTACGTTGGCACTGCTAAATTAAAATCTAAGCATTGTCGTACGCTTTTTGTTCTTCTACTTTAATTATATATCAGAAATACAATATTTTACACAGAAACACCTGTTTTAGCACAGTTCATTTATTTTTCACACGAAGGACTACGAATCAGCAAATGAGGTTCTGATTTCCTTCTACTTAAACTTAAACTGCTCCCAACTCCTAGTTTCCTTTTTCTCCCAAACTAATTTTCATACCGGAACCCCATAGCTTAGAAAATTTGGGAAACCATGTTTGGTTATGACGTCACTTTTCGTCTGACCGTCCGTACGCAATCCCACCTTGCTATAATGTGCCCGTGTTTGTTTTGCGGGAAGTTTTATGGCGAGCTGCATTTACAACTGAAATGCTAATGAACACAAATACAAAGTCTATTTATATGTATTTGTTGGATATGTTGACAAACGTGGAAAGAGGAGAAAGTAAGAGAACAAAGAAAACAAAAAAGTGGAAACGATTAAGCAAAGTTCAGCGTGAAAGAGAGCGACGGATAGCAAGTTAAAGTTAGAGCAGCCTGTCTTGAAAAGTAAGTTTAAAGAAGCCTCACGTTTGTCTATATCACCCGTTCATGATCACTTGTGGTAAATTTTAGAACTAAAATAAAAGCTTTACATAGACAGTTTAATCGCTTTCGCTACTATCAATATTCGAAAAAAAGTAAAATTTTTAAAAAATTGGTTTCTTGGCCACACCGCACGGCTCTCGTGTTTGTAAACCCACACAAGTTTCAAAGCTCTGTATAATTCTACCAAACACAAAAGACTATTTTTCTTAACGTTTGGTAAGAGACTATATTTATTACTAATGAGGAGCATAATTTGCACAGTTTTGTTATTTCCAAACATTTTTTTCTCCGGAAGCTAACTTGCTCTCGCAAAAAAAGAGCGTGGAGACAGCGTCATTATTACCAAATGGCGGCCATCTTGGATCCGCCCTCTTGGATTTCGGGATTTCCCCAAAACTTCAGGAAAGCACCAAAATTGAGTGAAAACTAATCAAAGCCATTAAAGGAACACTAATTTTAGCTAAAAGAAAAAAAAAAGAAAAAGTTGTATTAAGAAAAGAATTTTTTTCATTTCAAAAAGGGATTTCTCATTTCCTGAAAAAGAACTGCCTGTCAAAATTTGGTTGCCATGGCAACATTAAAGTCAATGAACACTAAACGACCACATGAACGTTTTGTAGTTAAATTTCTGAAAACGCCCCGAAGTTTCATGGCGTTAACGCGAATATATATTAAAAGAAACTTATTATGGTTCAAAATCGCCGTGGAGAGAATCCCCCCCCCCCTCCCATTTACATACGGTTAATCTAATTTTCTAAAAGAAACATGTGGAGTGTGCATAATGTTGCCGTGTTCTCAAAGTGATGTCAGCAGCCACTAGACCCTTAAAACTCGGTCGTATAGGAAAATGGTAATGATTTAAGGCGATTTCCCTTATTTCAATATGGCACAAATTGCCGATTTAAAAAAAACGTACTTCTGCCGAGAGATCTACAAAACATGTGAATTTTTGTGGGAGAAAAAATGGTGGAGGAGTGGTTTAAGTACACATTAACTGCGTGAGCTTATCATACTGTTAGTATTAATGAGGGCTGCCTGAAGTAGACTTTTTGTTAGTGGAAACTTGCAAGTAAAGAAATAATACACATCACTTCCATGTGTTTTACTTCAGCAAGTCATTCGGAAGCTTCGTTTAATGATATTGCCAAGACAATCTGACTTTGAAGTATTTAAGCAACACTCTTTAAAGGGCCCTAGTCAGCCACACCTTTGTTTTTGTTTATATGCGAGAGTTTGGCTATTATATTTAATACGGAGCATGTCGAAATGAACGAAATCACTGTAAAACTACTAAAGATAATGAAACATACTTTCACAAACACATCTTACAGTAAGGCAATAAGTTTCGCTTCACCATGCAATATCAATAATTTCGATGGCATCGAAAATGGCGGAGACTCCATTCACATAAGATGGTATCAAAGTTTTACAAAAAATGCATTTACTTGGCTAGCAGAATCAATTTTTAGAAAGTGACAAATGATAACCGCAACCAAATACAATAAGAAACCAGCTTTAAGAAACTTACTTCTCCACCAAGTTTACAAAAATATCCACTAAATACAGTACGCCGATTAAAATCCTTTGTTCTGTAGACATGAAGGCGTTGGGAGATTAAATTTTCAAAAATTTTATTAACAATGTATACTTAGAGAAGAAAGAGAAATGCAGTCGCCTACTAGTTAATGTAGTAGTAAGAAGTTAGGCAATGGTGGTCTTTGTGTTGTCGGTGGATTTGTCCAAGGGCGAGTTGTATTTATAAACTGCATCAAGGGAGACCTAGGTGAACCCGTTTTTCACAGAGTTAATGCATTTTTAAACTGACCGGTAATAATAAGCTTCCTAATTTTCAATTCCTTATGGTCGAGCAATTTGTATGCGACAGTTGTCACAAGTGTAACGTGAGATTAAAAACCTAATTGTAGTAATATATACTTCAAACATACAAGTCATATCTTACGTGGTGCTTGACTCGGTGTAGGGGACGCTGGTCTGTTTGTGGTCGGTAGGTTTGTCGACGGAGTCAAAGTGGCTATTAAGAATCAATTTAAAGAGGAAATAAATAGAGACAACTTATAAGCCAGTTTGTCAAGGTGGTGCACTTCAAGCTGGTGTAACAGTAACGACACTTTTATGGGGGATCTCCCCCGGAAACGCTTAGTAGAGATTGCTGAGTTCTCCTGCACCTAAATATCTACCTAATGTAACAGTACTGTGTTAACAGTGATGGGTGAATAAAACTCCGGTTCTGGGGTCTGGGAAAAGGGAACTTTCAAACTGATCCATGTTGTCTGTCAGAAAATCGCCTGATATTTCATTGCAGATGGTCGCGCAATTTGAATGTTGCAGTTGTTGACAGGTATAAATGTTTTATAATCCTCATTATCAGGAACAATCGGAGCGATCAGTCAAAGGTTGGATAATTATTTCCTATAAATGTATCCAAGACTCATCGAGGGACTCTCAATAACCAGTGCATTCTTTTTAATATTTTCCACTAGTTCCAATTATTTTGAAAGGAGAACGAACACTTTCTGCGAATGTATTGAAGTTTTCCAAACATTTGTGACGTTAGGCTCTTTTACCAGACCCTGGTCGCGAAATGAGCCTACGCTTATCCCCGAGGAGGCAGTTGGACGCGTGACCTTGGCTTAACATTGATAAGGTCATGCGTCCAACCGTCAATGTAGTAGTAAGAAGATAGTGAATGGTGGTCTTTGTGTTGTCTGTTGGTTTGTCCAAGGAGGCATTATAATGTTTCTCGTTAAGAGGTGTGTTTTAAACTACATTAATTAAGACCCAGGTGAACCTGCTCTTCACCGAAATGCGGGCACATTTTTAAACTGAACTGTAATGGTTAGCTTCCTTAAATATTTAATTACTCATCGTCGCGCAGTTTCTATGGGAAAGTCGTCGACAAATGTAACGTTACATTTTGAAAACCTAAATCTAGTAATATATACTTCAAAAAATACAAGTCAAATCTTACTTGTTGGTGGACTCGGTGTCGGGACCGCTGGTCTGTTGCTGGTTGGTGGGTTTATCCACGGAGTCAAAGTAGCTGTTAAGAATCAATTTAGAAAGACAATAAATAGAGACATCTTCTAAATACATTTGTCAACGTGGTGTACTTTCAAACTTATCCATGATACCTGTCAGAAAACCGCCTGAATATAATTGTGGATCAACGGCAACTTTCTGAGAGTCTGTTGAAGACTTCCAAACATTTTAATTTGTGACCCGACGGAGCAACGGAAATCTAACCTACATTCCTGTACATAATATATTCATTTAAATATTAAAAACTTATATTTGAACTGCGGGTGAAAGATTAAATAGGAGAAAGATCCTTGCAGTTTTTTTTACGCAATCTAAGCAGCTGCGAAAATAAATATCCATGTTTCAAATATTAATATTAATTTATTCACGTTTCACGAGTATATCACGAACTAACAATTTGACCAGCTCCCAGTTGGCTTGATAGCTCAGTTGGTAGAGCACTGCACCGGCATCGCAGTGGTCATGGGTTCAAATCCTGTTTAAGCATGAATTCTTTCAGGCTTTTTTTTTTTTTTTTTTTTGCACCTGCATAGGTTACTTAAATAACTGCGAGGATCTTTCTTCTATTTTAGTGATACTATAAGTTATATATAACAATAACATTATAACCTCGAGATTTCTATCGCATGATAGCTGATGAAGTCGCAGCCCGAAACAGCTATCACGCGATAGAAACCGAGAGCGAATAATCAAATTGTTTTAGTATAAATCTACTAGTCGTGCAAAACTTAACAAGTAAATTATTTATATCTTCATCGCAGACACTTCGCAGCGAAAACGCCATTGAGTGGCCGCCATTTTGTTGTAAACCGCTACTCACTATCTAACACAAAATAGAAGGGGCCTAGCGTAGCCAATCAGGGAACGGCATTCGTGATACAACGCTAGTAGATTTATACTTATAAGTAATGTTACTGCTAACATTTATGTCAGTAATGTAACGTAATATTGTAAGTAAGCTATTGTAAGAAAACTAAAGTCTTGAAGTGAAGTTTTCTTTAACGCTGTATTGCACACCTTGTAATAAAAAAGTATGAAAAAGTGTCCGACGAACTCTTGAACGCGTCTCCGTCGCCGTTTAGGATTGAATTCCGTTTGGACTAGAGATTCAGACGCAGACTGTCTACCGTCTTTACCATGTAGAAAATCGTGTTAGTGCTAACGGAACATCATCTGCAGGATTCGCTGACTGATGTGTTAAAAGTTGTGAGTTTATCATGGCTTCTGCACCAGTGAAGGCCTTTATCAGTTATTCGTCCGTCACATCAGTATTCCCAAAAATCCCATACATAGCTCGTTTGGACGCTTTTATCAGAGACCCGTGTGAACTGCGAAAGTGTGAAGTCAAAGGGGGATTGAAATGCCATTGTACTCCTTTGTCAGCTGTAGTTACTCTAATCTTATTTTCGTCTAACTTTTCTACAACAAGTTCTTCCAGTTCTCGATTTGCGCCCACGAAATTAGTCCCATTATCTGAATTCATTTCTTCCGGTAATCCTCTGCGATTCGCTACCCTCTCAAACGGGTTAAGGAAGGAATCGTTGTCCATTGCAATTGCCATTTTGAAATGCACCGCTCTGGTGGTTATACATGTAAACAGACAAAGTTATACCTTGGCTATTTGTTGTCCTCTGCCCTGGAATGTTATAAAAGGCTCTTCGGATCTACAAGCATACGACCGAACGCAAGAAGGGGAGTCTAAAGCCTAATTCTTGGGTGAGCCGCTGTGATTTGTTGCGACAGTTTGGCTTTTCTCTTACGATATTCATAGCACTAAGCTTCACAATCTCGGATTTATTCTCGCCTCTGCATTAACCAAAAACGAGAAAGGACAACATAAGCAATGTTTGATGAGTGATTCCCTTTTCTCATGATAATGTCCCATGATCAGCTTGGTTACTCAGTTCTTTCATGTAAGATAATAGGGTACTTAACGTCATGTGGTAAATACTCGGCATTCTCTAGACGAGCACCAGATCTCATTAATCTATCTTCATCAATTCTTGGTTTTAGGGCGAGTAACTTGTTACCACCTGGAAATGTTTTATCACTTGTCAATTATGAGTACTCTTCCCCAAATGATTCCGCTTGTGCTGACTTCATTACTTGAATGTGCGCGTCCTCAATGTCGTTGGTAGTCAGCCCACTCTTAATGCGTTTCTCTCGTCGTAAACTTACACAATTGCGTACGAGGCGATAAACCCAGGCCAGTGTTCTGATGAGTCTAATCCAGGCAGAAAAGTGTCTCGTTTCAAGCCGCTACGTAGCATGAATTGGATAGCCAACATCGTTGTCCCTTTAATGCTGCAGTCAGCCTGTAGGCGTGGCTGTTTCCTGACCTCTTTCGTTCCTGTTTCATGATTCGATCTATTGCCCATTCAGATATTTTTCCTCTGTAAATACAAAGAGGTCCGTCCCACCGGGTGTCCTTGCTAGCTAACTGCTCGACTGATAAGACTCTTGTTAGACGATCAGCTGAATTATCGTCAGTGGAAAAATGCCTCCACAGCCGAGGACTTGTTTGAGACTGTATTTCTTCAATTCTGTTTACAACAAACGGCTTAAATGTCCTGGTTGGTTCGGCGATGTATCTACCATAACACGTTCATGTTATCCGGCCAAGCCGTGATTTCACTAGTTGCAATCTTCAATGCTTTCGATATCAATGCACTTAGTCTGAATCCTAGAATGCGCGCATCAGCTCTAAATGAAGGATACTTGTGGCTGTAAGTGGTGCAACTCTTGATTCAGAAGCAACTAGATGGACCGAAACAGTTCCATCACTGTGGTCATGTCTGTAATACACGACCGCTCCATACACATTCGATGAAGCATCCACGAATGCGTGCAGACTCGCGGACTTCACATCCCTGTCTACCGGCTGTAGACATCACGATCTTAATTTTCACAAAATGCTCTAGTTCATTGTTGAACCACCGAATAGCCTTCTTTTCTTGTTACAACTTAAGCGACTCCTAACTACCTTATTACATGAAATTTTCGCGACACGTTAATTTTGCGAATTTCGCGATTAAAAAAAAAATCGCGAAATTTAAGTTGTCCGGGAAGCAATTTGTCGCGGCTATTGCGTATCGATCATGTTAGTTGTTTCTTTCATGGATGCAGAAAAGAACGTCTCCAACCTTAAAGGATGTTTTCAATGCTACCACCTGTTGATGGATCCGTATCAAAGACGTTTATGCAAACAATTAAACAGCATCAGTTTTGAGACTAAACGGCAACATTTTCTCTTTGGAGCCTGCAGAAAGGAATATTTAACGTACATGGATAATGACGTCAATTGACCACAAAAAACGGGACTTGAATTCAAGCACTAACTTTAAACCTTACCTTGTAGACACTGTAGGAACATCTTTCTTGTTACTATTTACAGATTCAGATGCGTTTCTGTTTATTTGGACATTATTGATTAAGTTGTTTGATCAAATTCAGGGACATGTTAAATAACATTGACAAAGAAATAAAGTGTGTCTCACTCAAAAACGCCAAATTAAAGTGAGTCAAAATGCGACATTTTCCCAAAATCGTGAAATTAAGGTGTCGCAAAATATGCGAACCTCAAAATCGCGAAATTAACGTGTCGCGAAAATTTCATGTAATAAGGTAGTCGTTGCCCGTGGTCCAGCCTTTACACAAATGGTATATAGCGTCCAAAATCCCAAAGGCACGAAAAATGTGGTTATTCTCTTCAGGAAACTGTGCTTTATTAGGTCTTCTTACATCTGTACTCATCTCGAGGTTGATGCACTCGGAAGATGAACATGTTTTCCTTCTCTACCCATAGTACTCCGAGCTTCTGAACAGAGGGCAGCCCTTATCTAAATCCAGTTTTCGCTATTGATATCTCCCACAACAATTCTTCTAAATTAGACTGCCATTTACGTGCATGCATACCAGCATTCCACAGCGTTGAAAGTGTTTTGTACAAGTCTATGGTTGTCTTATTGTCTGAATCCACGCTACCGTACATATATGTTCAGAGATAGTTAAAGATAATATTCCCAGAGATGGTATTGTCACCGCAGCCAGTGGAAATGTTTTTTTTTGATACTTCTTCGCATGTTCTTGAACGACGAACTACGACTGAAACGGCGACGAATTCATCCCGACTGCCATTCATTTAAATTCATATTCATCTAGTACCTTGGTTTGGTGGAGCGCTCTCCATAAAAGTCTATTATACTAGGTATCTTCTGGCGTTTGACTTATGCGGAGATACATCTCTGCTATGCCACAGACTAACGCTATCGCTTGCTTGTGGAACCGTATCAAAACGCTGAAAAGCTCTCGTTTCATGCCTTGTGTACGAAGTCGCTTAAAGATCCCCTTGCACTTGGCTGATGCGTCAGACGCAATGCTCGTCTCCGTCGTTGCTTCGTTCGGCCTCATAACAGATAAGTGTGGTAGGCAACAGGACTCAATGGGCTTTTTTCTGTTTTTGGGGTCTTCATTACGCAACCTTTCTTGTGGCTCCTTGAGTATGCGTTTCTCTGTTTTTCTCACGCGTCTCAGGGCTGTCTCGTGGTTTCTGGTAACACTGACCGGTCGTCTTTCCAAGTAACTGGGACTTCGTACCTTCCGCTGTCAAATTTGATGGACCACTTAAGTTTCTTGAGCGCGAATTTCTCATTTAGAGTCTCAAAGCTGTGACTTAGCAATTCTATCTCCAAGACCTTTTGGAGTATGTAATTTAGTTGCTGCTCTTATCGCCGGCACGTATAAAATAAGTGAGAGCGAAACTTGCTCGATAGCGTCCCTCATCAGTACTATTTGGATCGCCGATCGTGCCCATCCGAAGGTCATTAACCGTGCAACTCTTTTTACTGGTTTTCTTATATTACCCCTCTCTGATTGATACCGACAAAAATGTCGATGATTGGGCGTGGTCCAAGGTAAAGTAATACCCTTTAGATGCTTCAACTTCCTCGCGTATTTTGCCCAGTTGATTGCTCCAATGTTCCCTGAAACACGTTCTGCAATGAAACTACTATCTTTACATCTATCTTTCCATCTAAGCTTTCAAGATTTAGTTGGAAGGTTTGTGTCTCGAAGCTGTCGGTTCGACCATTTAGAAAGTTAACGGTTACTCTACGGTTCTCCTGATTCAACTGTTGATGTATGTCTTACTGCTAGCATCGTCCAGTAGCGCATTAACGACCACTTGTCTTGCACCATTTTTCATGACTGCTGTTACTTTCCACGTTGCAACATATTCGCCTCTAGTTTCTTTCATGTGCATTGCTGTTATGTTCGATGTTTCCGGTAAGACCTGTGTGGACTCCCCCTCCGTAATATCTACTACTGGAGCTACTTTAGTTTCATCCCGAGGACGTTTAAGGGCTGAAGATTGTAGCTGTCACTCCCATTGCCGTTCCTTGCAATCTCCGGCCTCTCCTTTCTTTACAATGTAGTACGACTGTTGTGCGTCCCTACAAACCGAAAAAAATCGGGACTGTGGGAACGATATTCCGTAATGGGTCTCCGCCATCCCTTTTCAACGGTTATATCTTAAGACTCGTCGCACCAAATGGGTGGTTATTTCCACAGACTTTGCATGTTCGGCAGCTCTTCCTAGGCCACTGGTTTGGATTCCCCGCGAGTGAACTGATCTACTGCAATTGCTCCATATCCCTCGAAGCCTCTCAGCTTGTGCTTTCTGGAATTCTGCTTCTTGTATAACCCATTGTCGTAATGCTTCTACGCACTGTGGTTTTTGTGTTCAAAAATCCGTCGATGGTACTGTGCTAGCACTGACTCTGTCATCTTCCTCTGCAGCTTATCAAAGAGCGATCCATTGCCCAACTCCTTATGTCAGCCAGCCTCTTAAAGGTTGATAACTTCGATGTCTTGGATATCAGCGAACTTCTCTGTATCTTTGGTGTTACCGACACGGATTGGCTTAAAATCCCCAAGTTCCTCCAAATACTTGCAGAGGTAAGCAGAGGTGGAATGATCCAAATTCTCAATAATCCTTAACACTTCGCCCGATAAGTACTGTCCGAGCTATATTAGCTTGCGCTCGAGTACCGCAGTTGCTTTGTCGATACAGGCTTGAAAAAACTGGGCGCTGACGCTTTGCTTAGTGGACCCTCAAGCTGTGGTTAGTACCAGACGGTGTTTTCCGAGTCTTCTTATCGTAAAATTCTGCTTCTAGGCCGATCTCTCGCTCCAGGGTTAAATGGGTTTCTTTAACGTTTTCCTTGGGGATCTTTTATGCCTGTTTATCTTTTCTCATGCTCTCTTATTTTTCGGGAAAATATTTTTTTCAACCCTTTCCTTCTCAAGCCTCAATGGCTAGCTATTCACTAAAACCCTTAGCTGCTAATCTCTCGGCGCGCTCTCGAGCCTTTCGCTCTTCGACGTGTAAGCCTTCACAGCTCTGGGAAGCATAAAATACGATACTAGATGATTCACAGATACTCGGCAAAATATGAAGATTCTTGCAGAAAAAAATTGGGGGTGGGGGGGTAGGTGCACTTTAATTAAGTGAGCTTTGCAAATTATTACTATCAATTGGGGCTGGAATATACAGTTTATGACAATCGGGAACTTTGGAATAAAGATAAATTACACAATTTATGTGTTTTTAAAGCCTCGTTTAATGTTAATTCTGGCCCTGAAAATCTTAATTTAACCCTATCTAGAGCGGGCTTCTTTTTTTGTTTTTTGGGTCTGGGAAAGTCGAGGGGTGGGGGAGACATGAAGAGACATGAAGGCGGATGTTGAATTACCTTTTTAAAAAATAAATATTTACAACGTATACTAAGAGAAATAGTACCTAGTAGTCAACGCAGTAGTTGTGTTGTTGGTGGGTTTGACCAAGCAGGCATCGTAATGTTTCTTGTTAAGAAGTGTGTTATAAACTACATTAATGAAGACCTAGGTGAACCTGTTTTTAACTAAAATGGTCTATTTTTAAACTGACCGGTAATGACAAGCCCCCTTAAATCTTCAATTCCTCATCGTCGCGCAATTTGTATGCTAAAGTTGTCGACAAGTCTGACGTAAGATTGAAACCTTATTCAAGTAATATATACTTCAAAACCACAAGTCATTTCAGTATTACCTTGTGCTGGACTCGGTGTCGGGGACGCTGGTCTGTTTGTGGTTGGTGGGTTTGTCGACGGAGTCACATTGACTGTCGAGAATGAAATTAAAAGCGAAGTAAATAGAGACATATTGTAAACCAGTTTGTCAAGGTGGTGCACTTGCAAACGTTTCTACGATGCTTGTGAGGAAACCGCCTGGTATATAATTGCGGATCGATGGGAAATTAGAATGTGGCAGTTTTTGATAAGTACAAACAAATATTTTATAATTCTCAGTATCAGGAACAATCAGGGGAGATCAGTCAAACATTGGCTAGTTATTTTCTCTACATGTATCCAGAGGTCATCAAGTAGTTCCATTTGTTTTCAAAGGAGAATGCACACTTTCTGAGAATCTGTTGAAGTTCTCCAATCATTTGTGAGCTTAGGATTCGATAACCACCCGCTGTTCGTGAAATGAGCACAAGCTCATCTCTGAAGAGATAATTGAACACGTGACTTTGGCACTGTTAATTTCCACCAATGAGAAACGTGTCTGCCTGAATCTTCCAGGCGACATAAATTACGTAAATTTGCTTTGAGAGAGTTATGGTGAAGTGGATAGTATGCGATCGTGTTATTGAGAAGTTTAAGATTTAAAATCTCAAAGCTGTGCGACGGGGATCTTTGAAAAGTTGGTTATCATGCAAGATGTTTTCGTTATTCAAACGACTCAATTGGGAAAGTCTCTAATATTGAATCGTGTTCTTTGTGTTTTCTGTTGGTTTGTCCAAGGAAGCATTGTAATGTTTCTTCTTAAGAAGTGTGTTTTAAACTACATTAATGGAGAACCTGTTTTTCATCGAAATGGTACATTTTTTGAACTGAACTGTAATGGCTGGCTCCCTTAAATCTTCAATTACTCATCATCACGCAGTTTGTATGTGAAAGTCGTCGACAAACGTAACGTTACAGTTTGAAAACCGAAATCTAGTAATATATACTTAAAAAAATACAGCTCATATATTACCTATTGCTTGACTCGGTGTCGGGGACGCTGGTCTGTTGGTGGTCGGTGGGTTTGTCCACGGAGTCAAGGTAGCTGTTAAGAATCAATTAAGAAACACAATAAACAGAGTTATCTTGTATTCTAGTTTTTCAAGGTGATTTACTTCCAGATTTATCCATGATACCTGCAGAAAACCGCCTGTATTTAATTGCGGATCAACGGCAAATTTCTGAGAATCTCTTGAAGACTTCCAAACATTTGATATAATATTAATATTAATATAAATATGTAAAATATATATTTGAACTGCGGGTGAAAGATTAAACAGAAGAAAGATCTTCCCCTTTTTTTATTTGTTTTTTGTTTTAAGCCACTACGTAGCATTGTTTTTGATAGCTAACACCGCTATCACTCTAATGCTGCAGTCAGCTTGTAGGCGTGCTTGTTTCCTGACCTCTTTCGTTGCTGTCTCATGATATGATCTACTGCCCATTCAGATTTTTTTCATCTCCAAATACAATTGTCCTTCCCACCATGTGTCCTTACTAGCTATCCCCTCTACTGATAAGCCTCTTGTTAGACGATCAGCTTAGTTCTCTTCAGTTAAAAATGCCTCCACTGTTGAGGACTTGTGTGAGACTGTATTTATCCAATTCTGTTCGCAACAAATGGCTTATATGTCCTGCTTCGGTGATGTTTCTACCATAAACTTTCATGATATCCGACCAATACGTGATTTCGCGAGTTACAATCTTCAATGCTTTCCATATCGATACACTTATTCTTAATCCTAGAATTGCGCCCATCAGCTCTAAACGAGGAGTTCTTGTGGGTGCAAGGGGTGCAACTCTTAACTTAGAAGCCATTAGGTGGACCCAATCACTGTGCTGATATCTTAAATACACTACCTTTCCATACGCATTTGATGAGGAATCTTCGAATGCCTAAAGGCCCGCGGACTTCAAATTCCTGGCCACCAGATGAAAACATCGCGATCTTAATTTTCACTAAATGCTTTGGTTCATTGTTGAACCACCGCCTAACCTTCTTTTCTTGTTTCAACTGAAGTTACTCCTCACTGGTCGATGCCCGTGGTCCAGATTTCTTGGAACAAAGCCTTTGCTTGAATGGTATATGGCGTCCGAAATCCCAAAGGGTCGAAAATGTGGTTGTTCTTCTCAGAAACCTGTACACATCTTGAGGTGGATGCACTCGGAAGGTGAACATGTTTTCCCTCTCTAGCCGTAGTACTCCTAGCGTCTTAACAGGGAGCGGCTCCCCCATTATCTAGATCTACTTTCCGATGCTGGTATCTCCCACAACAATTCTTCTGAATTAGACAGCCATTTACGTGCGTGCATACCAGCATTCTTCCACAGCGTCGAAAGTATTTTGTACAAGTCTCTGGCTGTCGTATTGCCTGTAAGTGAATTCATGCTATCGTCCATATGTGTGGAGAGATAGTTACGAGATAATATTGCCAGAGACATTCATCTGGTACCTTGGTTTGGTCGAGCGCTCTCCATAAAAATCCATTATACTGGTTATCTTCCGGTTTAGGACTTGTGCGGAGATAGATCTTTGCTATGCCACAGACTAACTCTATTGCTTGCCCGGAACCGTATCAAACGCTGAAAAGCTCTCGCTGCAACTTAGGTCCCTGGTGTATGACATCGCTCAAAGAGATCCCGTCGTACTTGGCTGCCGCGTCAGACACAATGCTCGTCCTCGTCGTTGCTTTGTCCGGCAGTAGGTAACAAGACTCAAAGGGTTTTTCCTCTGTTTTCGGGATCTTCCCTCCGCAACTTTTCTTCTAGCTCTTTAAGAATTCATTTCTCTGTACTTCTCAACCGTTTCACGGCTGTTTCGTACTTGTCTGGTAACACTGACTGGTCGTCTTTCCAATGCAATTGACTTCGTACCCCCTGCTCTCAAATGTGATTGATCGCTTAAGTTTCTCTTGCGCAATTTTTCTCATTGGAAGTCTCAATGCTGTGTGAGCGAAACTTGTTTGATAGCCTCCCTAATGAGTACTAATTGCATCGCCGATACATGTCCATCGAAAGGTCATTAACCGTGCAACTGTTTTTACTGGCTTTCCTCAAACATCCCTCTTTGATTGATACGAAAGCGTCGATAATTGGGCGTGCTCCAAGGTAAAGTAAAACCTTTAAGGTACTCCCACTTCTTCGCGTATTTAGCCCAGTTGATTACTCCAATGTTCCCTGAAACGCGTTCCGTAGTGAAAGCTGCTATCTTTACATATATCTTTCCATCTAAGCTTTCAAGATTTAGCTCGAGGATTCTTGTCTCGAAGCTGCCGGTGTGACCATTTAGTACGTTAACGGTTAGTGGCCGTAGCCAGACTTCAGAACAAGACGAGGCAAGTTTCGAGTGCCGAATTGCGAGGGCGCCAGCCCCTAGGGGGGTGTAGGGGCATGCCCCCCCCCCCCTCCCAGAAAATTTTGAAATCTAGAGGCTCAGAAATGCTCTTGTAAGCATTTTCCGTGGCATATTTCTTCAGAAAACTCAATCTTGGGCAAGTGTAGAAGTTCACTTTTTTATTGCTTAGCGATACTGGTGCCCAGTTACTGACCACCTGCATTTTAAAGCATTGAAATGTTATAACACGTATTATAACAACAAAATGAATCCACGAGAGTAGCCAACGTTTATGGATTTTATACTGTAGAGAATTAGGAGAAGTCTTACTAATTATCTGTTTCGATACACTCTTGCTTATGTTCTTCAACTTTGAGACAGCCATGTCATAATATTGCCATCTCTTATACTTGTAGGACTAAGAAGTCACTAACTTTCACGGTTAAGAGTAGTAAACTTCTCCCTTAACAGTTAGAAAAGTGAACGTTTTTTGCCCGTCGTTTATTCTTTACTGAAAGCTAAGGCAATCCGTCTGTGGCCAGAGAGACAACATCACCTCAATGGTAGACAGTATGGATGTTCTAGAGGCAAACCAGGCGAGCTCCGTCAAAAGTTTTGAAATGCCTCTCTCACGCCAACCAAATGCAAACGGCTCTTTTAAGAGCCATTACAAATGAGAAAGGCTTGATCAACAAATCTTTTAAAATCTATTCTTTTACATTTTCTTTTCGCTGAAAAGTTCAATACATGTATTATAGTGTTTGCAATAAATCGATTGCCAGCACTGCAAACGACATTTTGTTCTTTTACGACAGTTGTATAAGTAAAGAATGCTCCCACACCGGCTCTCAGCCATGGCAGATAAAATACGGGAATAATGGTGACCTTTGATGTCACGCGGCCTGTCATGGTTATGTCGCGATACGTCTTCTTAATGACCCCTCTGTAACCTTAAATCATTTGAAAAACCGCTACTCATAGTTCACATGAAACGAATTAACCTCATTAAAATTCTTTTCCCCTCAATTCATCCACCTTATATTAGCTGGTTTTATCTTAACCAATCCATTTTTTCTAGGGATTATTTTTTCAATTAAACGTTTCTTCCAAAAAGAAAAAAAAAGGCCAATCTCAAGGCGAGGCAACTGCCTCGTCTTGCCTCATGCTAGCTACGGCCCTGTCAGACTGTGGCGGCGACTTACTCTACGGTTCTCCCCTTGAAGTTCTAATTAATAATAATAATAATAATAATAATAATAATAATAATAATAATAATAATAGTAATAATAATAATAATAATAATTCACCAATTTATATAGCGCGTATTTACATGTGGTGATAAACAGCGCCTTACAATCATATGTTTAAAAGAAAAAAACGAAAATACATTACCGTGAGAATCAAATAAACTAAGCTACAAACTATAAAAATACTTCTTAAAAAGATAGGTTTTAAGTCGAGATTTAAAACTGTTAAGTGATGTTGCTTGGCGAAGCTCCAAAGGTAGCTCATTCAAGAGTTTCGGAGCTGCTGCTGAGAATGATAATGCTCCCAATGTTGTAAGCATCTTTCACTTGGGATGGTCCAATAAGAGCTTACCAGTAGACCTAAGATTATATAATGAATTCGATTTTATACTAATAAGCTCGCTAAGATAAGTTGGCGCGAGGCCATAAATACATTTGAAAGTCAAAAGTAAAATCTTATAGTCAATACGCAAAGAAAATGGGAGCCAGTGCATAGCAGTTCAGTGCAGTTCATAAAGCGCCGGTGTAATGTGAGAAAACTTTCCAATGCCAAGAATAAGTCTTGCTGCTGCATTTTGTACACGCTGTAATTTAGCGATCTGCACATTTGGTAAGCCAAACAATAAACCATTACAATAGTCAAGACGCCTGGTTATAAAAGCATGAACTAAAGTAATTAAAGAATCTCTCGACAAGTATTTCTTAATACGTCTCAAGTTATGTAAATGATAAAATGCCGCATTACAAGCGTTGTTTATATGATCAGTCATGCTTAAGTTGCTGTTCATTCAACTGTTGATGTATGTCTTACCACTGGCATCGTCCAGTAGCGCATTAACGACCACTCGTCTTGCCCCATTCTTGATTACTATTGTTGCTTTCCTCAGTGTGACATATTCACCTCTAGTTTCTTTCATGTGCATTGGTGTTGTGTGCGATCTATCCGATGAGACCTGTGTGGACTCCGCCTCCGTGGTATCTCTAACTGGAGCTACTCTAGTTTCATCACGATGGACGTTTTGGGGCTGACGATTGTAGCTGTCACTCCTATTGCCGTTTCTTGCAATCTCTGCATGTAGAACGGGACTATGGAAACGATATTCCGTGGTGGGTCTGTCCAAGGCATCTATAGCTAAAACGTTGTTGCGCTGATTTCCGCCACCTCTTTTCATCGGCTATACCTTAAAATTCGTCGTACCAAATGGGGTGGTTGTTTCTCCAGACGCTGAATGTACGGCGGCTCTTGCTAGGCCACTGGTTTGGAGTACCTGCAAGTGAACTGGTCTGGCCAAGAAAACGTCTGATTTCCGTTCGGGTACTGGAATTTTTTCGAAGCGTCTCAGCTTATACTGTCTGGAATTCTGTTTCTTGTATAACCCATTCTCGTAATCTTTCTACGCACTGTTGTTCAAAAATCCATCGATGGTACTGTGCTGGCATTGACGCTGTCATCTTCCTCTGTTGCTTATCATAGAGTGATCTGTCCTCTTTTTCCTCCATACTTTCTAATTTGTTCTTAGCTGCTTCGTAAGCAGAGGTTGAATGACCCAAATTCTTAATAACCCTTAACGCTTCGCCCAATAAGTACTGTCCGAGCTACAGTAGCTTGTGTTTGGGAGCTGCAGTTGCTTTGTCGATACGGGCTTAAAAAAAATGGGCGGTGATGTTTTGCTTAGTGGACCCTCTGGATGTGGTCGATGCCTGACGGTGTTTTCCGAGTCTTCTGGTCGTCTTATTCTGCTTTTAGGCCGAGGTCCTCGCTGATCTCTGTCTCCAGAGCAGACTGATTTTCTTTACGTTAACTTTGGCGATCTGCAATCTTTCTTTATCATTCGGGGTCGAGGCTCCAGCTCTCTTATTTTGGGGGCAAATCTTCTTTGACCCTTTCCTTCTCCTCTCGTAGGTGTGGAATCTGCCTGCGGTGACTTGGAACCTGAATAGCTTTTTATCTCTTAATATTTGAGCAAAATGCCAGGATATTCAGGACTTTTTCGGAAACTTATCTGGTAACAATTTTCATACCGTTCGTTACTGTTCATTGACTTTAATATTGCCATGGCAACCAATTTTGACAGACCGTGTTCTGATTACTATTCGTTCAATTTCGGCTTTCTCCTGAAGTATTGGGGAAATCCAGAAATCCAACAAGGCGGATCCAATATGGCCTCCATTTGAGAATAAGGATGTCATTTCAACGTCATCTCTGCTCGTTAGGGACGTGAAATGAATCACCTTTGGACATACCATGGCTTCTTAAGTCTCATTGTCATAGCTTTCTAAAAATATTTTGAGGGAGACGGAAAAAAGGCCAGTCTAGAGGGGGTTTTGCCTTTGTAAAACTAGATCCTGAAGATAATCTATGATTACCAGTTTTTCATGACTACATGATAATTCAATCCACCGATAATAAACCTTGCAAAAACATGACTTCACGCTTGGTCAATAACCCTAATATATTTCCTTGTTGTTTTTAACAAAACAATTACCACACTCGTGGTTGTTGGATTATAAGATTATTGTGGACATCTTATGTCGCATCATAGGAGTGCAATAGAAGCATAACACCAAATTATCCCAGACACAGCAATGTGATCAACCATTTGTCATCGATATAATGTCTTATCAATAATCATATTACATCACATCATACTAATTGATATCTTATGACACAAAATCGTTTGACATAAGGACTTGGCCAGTCTTTTAATTTGTTGGTTTTGCTTTGTCAAAACAATCAATAAGGGGTACAACCCCCCTTGCGAGGTTTTTATCTTTTCACCTTCTATCTTTTTTTATCTTTTATAGTGTGGCAGCGTTGCTCAAAGGTCAGTTGCGGTCTCTCTTTGTTAGCTTTACCCATCCCTCTCTCCCTAGGTTTTATTTTTTGTACTATCCGAACTAGTTCAAAAAATCTGCGTATTCTCTGTGTTTACTAATTTACGTAAGATAATGTAATGGAAGTGCCATGTTTACTCTTATTTTACCCCATAAGAAAAATCGGTTTGGAACTTACCTCCTCTTATCCACAGTAAGGAAACATGTAAAATAAGAGCTTTAAGAAACCATTCGTCCATCTTTGATAAACACTGATGATCACAATATTGGTATTACTTGGCAAAGAATGGAAAACCTGCAAAGAAGAAAAGGTAAATACCCTAAGAACGGTGCCTACTACTAAATAAGCATTTTTTTGTGTGGCTTATGACTATGCAGGGAAGCAGATCTTACCAACGGCTACTGAAACCCCCCAAAAATTGGGGGTAACAACGTATTTTCAAGAGATAGTTAAGCAACAGTTGCTCTTTAAAACAGTAAAATACAAAGCAATGTATGGCGTTTTTTTCCAAACTGGAGCTTTATTATCTCTGAAAAAAAAGCATGGTTACCCCAAATTTTTCCTTTTTGGATACCAAGAGCACTTGATAATTTCTGCTTCCTCGGCATAATTTTAAACCATGCAAAAATATCCTTCTATATCCCTCTGCTTAGTTTCAGACTAATATATATATTTCAGAAACGACCTTCTTGCCTATTGTATACCATCCAAATTCTCCAATTGATCATGTTTCCCCGATACAAACATATAAGAACCTTAACTGGTTCAAAGAACAATATAAATATCTCAATCATGTGAGTAGGACCTCGTTAGACCTCCAGACTCCATTTTACTCGTGAAAACCATAACCAATTCCAAACCAGCAAAAAGTGGTCACCATTTATGGACTACTTCAAACTAAAAAGGCTGCCGCAGTCAAAAGTTCCCTTAAATTTAAACAAACTTATCCTCGTTAATCACAAAGTTGTAGACGACGTTGTTATTATGTGCATCATGCATGGAAAGTTCTAATATCTTCTTTTCAATTCACCATGAGGGGTCCTTTTTTCGTTAAGAACGTATAACGTATAACGTTATACAATATATAACATTTGTTTCCATATAAAAGCGCTGGCTCGGAGATATTAAGCTTAAGGACGATTCCTGGGAGACGTTTCTTGCCATTATGAAATAATAAAAAGCACTATTACGAAGGGAAGAAGTCAGTTTAGCTGGATAAAAGGAAAAATGTAAGTTATCGGGGGGAGAAAGACTTCAAAATTCGATTCTCCTGTATAAGGTATAGGTGTATTTTGCCTTTAGGTGTGTTTTTGCTATAAGTGTGTGTTTAGCCAAAGGGTATGGTTATTTAGCTTTTTTGGTCTAAATGGCCTCAGGCATTGTCGTGTTTTGGACAACATTTCGGTCATTTGAGCTCAATAGCTCAGCTCTTTTATATTTAAATTCATAATGCTTTCATAATTAAAAAGGACCGCACGTGGCGAATTAGAAAGAAGATATTAAAACTTTTCATGCATGGTGAGAAAGGATAACAATGGCCGCGTTAAATTTGTGATAAAAAATAATACTCTTATGAAATTTTATAGTTCCTTTTTCCTGCTGTTGAAGATACTTCCACTAAGGTTTAGCTTTTCGTTCAAGCCGTAAAATAATTTTAACTATTTATTAATTTAAAAATTGACTTTATCTCACAGTTTTATCGAAGGCGTATTCAAACCGTAAGCATGATTCTCTCTGAAAAGAAATAATTAGCATCGCTTCTAATTTGACACAAAATGTGCAACAATATTCCCTGTATCTGATATCAACGCAAATTACATTCTCCCTCAAACTTGTTTTCCTTTTAAAGTGATATCTTTTTCCATTAAAAACTCCACACCATAAATGAGACGAGAAACTTAAACGAAATCATGTTGGACATGTTGCTCTTTGGTAAAGAAAACAGTTTTACTCTTTTCTGTATATCAGTTTCAAATTTGAATACAAATGTCAGTTAATATTCCCAATATGCCAATGATTAGCAGGAAGCCAAATTATTCACCTTAAACCTTGCTTTTCTTTTGTACCGAAGGTTATACAAGTAAACTACAATTGCAATGGGCTGTCTTTTCTGTGATAAATATATTGCGTCATTAATAAGACGAAAATTTTCAACTAAATCGTGTTTTTTGGCAAAGAAAACATTTTCTTCTTTTTTATATCACATTTTTCTAATTTGAATACGAAATGTCTGTTATGATATTACCAAAACGTCAAATTTTTAAGACCCTGGCGTCGCTTCCAAATACTAACATTTCTCAATTGTGCAAATTAGGAGCCTAAACCTTTGCATAAACCTCACAAGGAAGTACCACTTGAAAAAACGCTCTCCAAGACAAAGAAAACACTGACATAGTTTCACAATACGGTACACTGCAATTTTATGTTTGTTTTCATGTAAATGGCCTTATGACTCCTTTCTGAGACGGTGAAGAATACTAGATCACATGGAATCTGATTGCCACAAGCCAAGTTTGTTTACTTGAGCGCTTCAAAAAACCGTGACCTTAGAAGCAGAATACAAACTCGCTTCGCTTTGAGAAGAAAAAATTTAACCATTGTTTATGGCCGCTTTTTATTAAAAAGTACAAAACTTAAGATAATAACTGAAAAATGATGAGGGAACAATGCGGAATTCAAAGTTCTACCAAAGATGATGGCTTCCACTTTGAGATGAAAAAATAATTTTTTATTTGGTTCCAAGGTGATTTGACCTCGAGCCCTCTTCGTCGGAGGGCATGTAGCACAATACTGTGCAGCACATGCTTCTCTTCCTTTACAGTGAGTAATTTTTGTATTTAATGATTGTTTCTGGTGCCTGACTATGTGGTACCCGTGGCGCAACGATTTAAACAGCTAATTAAATGTTTCCATGCAAGGCGAAATTTCGCAAAATATATATTCAGGTAAGGTCTTCACTAGAAGACATGTTTTAAAGTGTTTAACAAACATTTAAGCTTAATAGCTCCGAGTCAACCCTTTTATCTTAAAATTAATTCCTAATACGTAATACGATCGTAATGAAGAACGACCCCTCTATTTGTTATAGTTTTCACAAGTAAAATGGAGTTGGATAGTCTAACGAAGTCCTACTCACATGTCTGACATATTCATATCGGTCTTTGAACCAATTTAGCTGCTTGTATGTTTGTAGCGAGTAACATGATCGCTTGGAGAATTTGCATGGTGTGTAATCAACAAGATTCTTGTGTCTGAAATAGGTTAGGAAAAATCATATATTTTGCTCTGAAATTAGGAAAGAGTTTAAAGAACAGTTCTAACCCCGGTGGCAAGATGCAGGTGTATCCATTATTATTTGTCAGTAAAAGACGCGTGGCTGTCTCTGTATCTTAACCATGAGCGAACTGTAATTTCTGGTTAGAGAACATATTCTATTCTGGCTGGTTTGGAGCTACAAAACCCTTTTCCATTTTACCAAAGAATTGGTTTTGAAACAGGGATTTCGCGCAAAATGAAAGGAGAAAATACTATGGAGAAACGCCTGAGGGTTTTCCATGCTTATTCGCGTATACTTCTTTGGCTGCCCAAAGTTAATTTTAATCATTTAAGTTTAAGTGGGTGGCTCCCTATGATCCCCATAACCCAAACTGTTTACAAAATAGGTTAGTTTCAAATATTGCGTGTGAATTACACTCTGTCCGGTTACTTTAAAAAAGACATGTACAATTTTCGTTTGACCCTTAAAAGCTTTCTTCCTCTGTTCCTTTGCTCTGTTCCTCCCTTCTTAGGCAAAAATTGAATTTTTTGTAGTAAAACAAAATGCAAAATTTAACAATTTTGATAACTTTATTACTCCTCTCTGAGACTGTGAGGAATATTAGATTAGATGGAATCTGATTGCCACAAGCCAAGCGTGTTAACTTGAACGCTTCAAAAAAGCTTAGAAGCAAAATACAAACTCGCTTCGCTATGACATGAAAAAATTTGGCCATTGTTGATGGCCGCTTTTTATTTAAAAGTACAAAATTAAACATAATAACTGACAAATGATGAGAGAACAATAAGGAATTCAAAGCTCTAGCAAAGATGATGCATGGCTTCGCTTTGAGATGAAAAAAATATTTTTTTATTCGGTTTCAAGGTAAATTTGAACCCAAGCCTTCTTCCCCGGAGGGAATGTAGCATAATACTGCCCCACGCATGCTTCTATACCTTCACGGTGAGTAATTTTTGTATTTAATGATTGTTTCTGGTGCCTGACTATCTGGCACCCGTGGCGCAATGATTTTAACAGCTAATTACTTTGGGCCGCCAAACAAGAATACGCGAATGAGCACGGAACACCCTCAGGCGTTTCTCCATCGCATTTTCTCCTTTTATTTTTCGCAAATTCCTGTTTTAAAACCAATTGTTCGGTAAAATGAAAAGAGTTTTGTAGCTACAAACCAAGCAAAGTAGTGTATTTTCTTTAGCCGTAAATGGCAGTTCACTTATGGTTAAGACATAGAGACAGTCAGACGTCTTTTACTGACAAATAATAATGGCTACACCTACATCTTGACACCGGGGGTAGCGCGCTTCTTCAAACTCTTTCTTATTTCAGATCAAAATATGCGATTTTCTAACCTATTTGATACACGACCTTCTTGTCGATTGCATACCACCCAAATTCTCCAATTGATTATGTTAACCCGCTACAAACATACAAGAAGATAAATTGGTTCAAAGACCGATATAAATATGTCAAACATGTGCGTAGGACTTCGCTAGGTCTTCCAACTCCATTTTACTCGTGAGAACTGTAACCAATTCCAGACCAGCCTTACCCTATTCAGCAAGAAGTGGTCAATATCTATGTACTACTTCAACTGATTTCAAAACGTACCTTTGGTAGAATGGACGCCTTTTGTGTAGCTTCAAACAATTCAAAATACAGTATGTGTTTAACCCGTAGCTAACAACTCGCTTATGGTTAAGACACCGGAACTCTAATGTTTCTTTTACCAGCAAATTAAGGCTACATCTACATTTCACATGTCATTTCTTTTATTTACCCTAATTAGTTTTTTTCATTAATTTGTTCTAATTGCTTTCAGATAGAGCCTTATAATTACAATTTTCAAAGCGGCCAATTTTGTTTTAAATCATCTCTTCAAGTGAAGACCGTACCTGATAATATACATATTCCGAAATTTCACTCTGTATGCAAACGTCGTCATTAAGACAACATTTAATTTCAATCATTTAAGTTTAAGTAGGTGGCTCCCTAAGTTCCTTATAATCCAAATTGTTCACAAAACAGGTTTGCTTTAAATATTGCATGTGAATTACACTTTGTCCGGTTACTTTAAAAAAACACAATTTTCGTTTGAGCCTTAAACGCTTTCTCCCTCTGTTTCCAGTGGGGTGCCTTCGTTTGCAAAAATTGAATCTTTGGTAGTGACAAAAAAATGCAAAGTTTTAACAATTTTGATAACTTCTCGCAACACGAAAAGACAATACTTCTTATATCATAGAATAAAATCGTGCGACCAGATTTTTTTAAGACTCTGGCGCTGCTTCTAAATACTAGCATATCTCCATTATGTAAATTAGAAGCCTCAACCTTTGTATGAACCTCATAAGGATGTATGACTTTTAAAACGCTTTCCAAGGTAAAAGAAAAACATTGACATAGTTGCACAATACAGTACACTACAATTTAATGTTGGTACTCACGTAAATAGCCTTATGACTCCTCTCTAAGACTGTGAGGAATATTAGATTAGATGGAATCTGATTGCCACAAGCCAAGCTTGTTTACTTGAGCGTTTCAAAGAAACCTTAGAAGATAAATACAAACTCGCTTCGCTTTGAGATAAAAAAAAATTTTTGCCATTGTTCATGGCCTCTCTTTATTGAAAAGTACAAAACTTCAGATAATAACTGACAAATGATGAGGGAAAAATAAGGAATTGAAAGCTCTACCAAAGATGATGGCCTCGCTTTGAAATGAAAAGATATCTTTTTTATTCGGTTCCAAGGTAGATTTGAACCCAAGTCCTCTTCCCCGGAGGGCATGTAGCATAAAACTGCGCCGCATATGCTTCTCTACCTTCAAAGTGAGTAATTTTTGCATTTAATGATTGTTTCTGGTGCCTGACTATCTGGCTCCCGTGGCGCAACGATTTAAACAGCTAATTAAATGTTGACTTAAAGACGACGTTTGCATGCAGGGCAAAATTTCGCAAAATATATATTCAGGTAAGGTCTTAACTAGAAGAGGTTTTAAAGTGTTTAACAAACCGTTAAGGTTAATAGCTCCGAGTCAGCGCTTTTATCTTAAAATTAATACTTAGTACGTGCTACGATCGTAATAAAAAACGACCCCTCATGGTGAATTGAAAAGAAGGTATTAAAACTTTTCATGCATGACGCCATTATAACAACGTCTTCTATACATTTGTGATTAACAAGTGTAAGTCTTTTTTTAAATTTAACTGCGCTTTTGACGGCGGCAGCCTTTTTAGTTTGAAGTAGTGCATAGATTTTGCCCATATTTTGCTGAATAGGGTGAGGCTAGTCTGGAATTGGTTATAGTTTGCACGAGTAAAATGGAGTTGAAAGGCCTAAAGAGGTCCTACTCACATGTTTTGACATATTCATATCGGTCTTTGAACCAATTTAGCTTCTTGTATGTTTGAAGCGGGTTAACATTATCATTTGGAGAATTTGGACGGTTTGTAGTCGACAAGAAGTCGTGTCTGAAATAGGCTGGGAAAAATCACATATCTTGGTCTGGAATTAGGAAAGAGTTTCAAGAAGCGCGCTACCCCCGGTGGCAAGATGCAGGTGTAACCATTATTATTTGTCAGTAAAAGATGCCTGACTGTCTCTGTGTCTTAACAATAACGAACTGCAATTTACGGTAAAGAATGTACTCTATTTTGGCTGGTTTGGAGCTATAAAACCCTTTTCCATTTTACAGAAAAATTTTTTTTGAAACAGGGATTTCGCGCAAAATGAAAGGAGAAAACACGATGAAGAAGCGCCTTAGGGTGATCCGTGTTCATTCGCGTACAGTTTTTTTGCGGCCCAAAGTTAATTTCAATTATTTAAAAATAATGAGGGGCCGTAGCCAGGATGAAACATAGTTAAAATTTAAAAAAAGCGAACTCTGGCTAAAAAGATTAAAAACTACGAGCTTTCCATTGCCCGAACTTCAGTCTTCGACGGGTAAAATGAGTGACGAGAAAGCGATGAGAAAAACTTTTAAAACAAAAATGTGAATTGCGAAATAATAAAAATGTAAATAATTATGAATGTTTGTTAAAAAGAATGTTGTTTTGTCCAGGTAACGGGAAAGAATTGTTATCTGCGTTAGGTGTCACTCTGGTATGCCACGCTTCTAATGTTTTGCTGGTTCTAAGGGTGCCTTTGTCAATAATTGACGCGTTTTAAAAATCAATGACATGGTTGTTGGACCAGCCGTGATTAGCAATTCTAGAACCTTTGGCCGCAGTTTTGGTGTTTCTCAAATGTTCTTTTTTTCTGGTATTGAAAGCCCTGCCGGTTTCCCAAAGGTAACACCACGAACAATTTGTACAGGGAATTTTATACACGACGTTGGTCTGCGATTCCATGAAAGATCGAAATTTCGGAGCTGGGAACTGTTGTTGTAGTGTGGTAAATGGTTTGCTTACAACTATGACATCGTGTTTTTTGAGGATACGTGTCAAAGGTTCAGTTACGTCTTTGATGTAAGGGAGAGAAGCGAAAGACTTGCGTGATTCGATTGGTTCTAGAATTGCTAATCACGCCTGGTCCAACAACCATGTCATTGATTTTAAAAACGCGTCAATTATTGACAGTTATTGATCAAGTAGCCCATTCCACAAGATCAAGACTAAAACTACTATGAATGTTATGGAATTTTTTTTATTTCCTGGACCTTTGTATTGTTGCATTTCAATAAAACTGTAAACAACCAAACTTTAAGTGTGTTTATTGATGACTTGAAAATAATAACAATAATAGTAAACTTGTACAATAAATAAAAAAAAATTCCATAACATTCATAGTAGTTTTAGTCTTGATCTTGTGGAATGGGCTACTTTTCGTATAATCGATTGAGTAAGAATTTTCGCTTATCGATAGCAAGTTCCGTCGATTCCAACCAATCAAATCCTTCTGTGACTTTAAGCTCTTTTTGAGTTTCCATCACTTTTTTGAAGGTGGGATCTTTTTTCATTGCACGCATCCACTGTAGATTCTCTAAGAGCACTTTTCTCGGCTCTTTTCTGTAAACAGGAACGAGAGCGTTTACGGCTTTACTACAAGCCACGTTTTCTGAATCTCCGTTTTCTTGGTATTGATTGATCAAAGCGTTAAGCTGGGTCTCGTGGCGGTTCTCGGCTTCATCAAGAATGCGTGACCACGGTTCTAAGTTTTCTGTTTCTTCTTCTTCTCTTGAAGACTCTGTTCCTTGACTAGAGACTTCGCTTTCTTGGGAGAAATCGCTTTCTTGGGAGAAGTCGCTTTCTTCACTGTCTTCATAATTTCCAGCACCTTGTTGCAGGTATAAGGTATAGTTTGTGCTCGTCATCTTTGGTTTGAACCGCACGCGTTCTGACAGGAAACTAAACTTTAAAAACTAACGCGTCTCTTTTATAGAAAATTGATGAAGGCGGGGTTACTAAGTGTTCTCCTTCAGAAATAAAAGAAGACCAGAAAGGCCATAGCCAGGCCAAACACAGGCCTGAAAAGCCATAACCAGGCCTGAAAGGCCAAAACCACGCCAAATGGGACAAAAGGAGACAAACGGGCCATTTCTAGTCATGTGTCTTTATTTTGCTCAGACGCACGCGTGGGTGTCGCGCGTCGCTAAGTTTTAATTGTCTTACAAGCTCAGGTATAGGTCAATCAGGGTAGGTGTTGGGTATGACTTATTGTTTGTCAAACAAAAGACACACGAGATAATTCACATGCAAATTTTAGAGCTCGAGTCAAAGATTTGTTAAACATAATTAGTGACTAACGCGGCGTAAAGATGAATAAAACTTTATTTCACTCAAAAACTTTTAAAATCTTCAAAGGATCTCAAGACAGCTCTACTTCTACAAAGACGGTAATGCAATATTTTCAATTAGAACAAACAGGAAGATCTTGGTTCCTTATATTGTTAAGCATAGCAAGATATTTTGATCTGCGTAAATCTCGTGCAAAAGCTCTAGAATAAGAAGATAACTGTTTATCTCTTTCTATCTCTTCATGTTCTTCGGGGCTGATGACATAACCTTCAAAAGGTACGTGTTTGCCTTCAATATGTCTTTCATATAAAACCTTCAACACTCGGAAACTTTCGGGATGATGGCCGTCATCACTTGCGTACTTGAAATACGCCTGACGCAGCAAATTGTCTTTCTCTAAACAAAGTGTAGGATCTGGGTCGTCTCGAGAGTCTTCTTTCATTTTTTGGACATAAAACTTGTAAGATTCCCATACTTCGTCCATCCATTTTCTGTATCTAAGACCGTGAAATATTTTAGGACTTCCTAGACTGTTGAATCCATTGTCACACATTAAAAATCCTTCGTCATATTTGCGTGCATGGCGCTGGCGCTGAATAAGTCCTTTCTGTTTAACCTCTTGGCGATGATTTTCAAACATCTCCTTTATCTCTCTATAAGGATGGAATCTTGTGAACCGTGGCTTAGGTGAATATGAGAGCCGGTCCTTGATAGCATGCGATATTGGCTGGTCTATCCACATGAAAAAGTTACACTCTTTTTTGTGGCACATCAGAAACATGCGATCCTGGCTCCAGGTTTGTTTACTTTTTCTCAACGCTAGTTTGTTAGAACAATCACAGACCAACTGAGCTGCATATTTTTTCACATCAGAGTGTGTATGATGCGCGATACGCTCTATGTCCTCTTTCCATTCTGAAGCAGGGGCAAACATAAAGCACATTTTCTCGGGACAGTAAACATAGCTAAATCCTTGCGCTTTTTCTACCAATTCCAACGTTGAGCGGGGATGAAACGGGCAGAACTGACCGGGTAAGGAACTCGCTTTATCTTCTGTCAACAGAGGCTTAGGGATCGATTCGACTTCAACGTTTGGAACCATCCTTGGGGAATATAGCAGCGATAAAATAATCTTAACTCTAGTTGAATGATGACGCTTTCGAAATCTACCCGCTTTTTATTCAAAACAGACACTATAAATCTTAAGATCCAATCAGAGTGGGTATAGAGCGGGCAAGCCTAGGCAAGTTTATTGTTTCCTTTGTATTAGAGTGACGCTCATTAGTAAACCTAATCCAAATTAGTATGCAGGAAGGCATTTTTACCTAGCTAGCTAGACACTTCATTAGTATGGAAGTAGCCCTAAATAGAGAGAACTGGCTCATTTTTAAAAATCTTAATTTTTACACTCAATTCAGCATAAAACCAAAAAAACCACCTGAAAAATTAAAAAATAAAAAAAAAATACCTAAGAGTAGTAATACTTTTTTCAAAAAATTCCAAAAAATGGACCACTTTTTCAAAAAAAAGTGTCTAAAAAAGTGGAACTACTCATTCTTAAAAATTTATCCACATTTTCGAATAAAAAATCCTAAGGTTATGAAAAATTTCAAAAGACTTCAAAAAAAATTTTTTTTATAAATTATTTTTCAAAAAAAAAATTTTTTTTATAAATTATATAAAATGGACAAACTGAAAGTTCCAGAATTAAAAGCTGAAGCAAAAAGGCTTGGACTGAGAAGATTCAGTCGGCTGAGAAAAGCAGAATTAATTGATGTTATCAATCAAGGTCATGAAAGAGAACGAGAAAGATCTCGAAACCTCACACCCATTTTCGATGAACCAGTTCCAGAAATAAATTCACAAATTCTCCAACCAACAAGAGAAGTGAAAGAAAATCAAGAACAAAGTCAAAGAAGAAAAGTTGAAGAAGAAAAAAATCGCCAAGAAATCAGAGAACTCGAGGAAATGCTTGGATTGAGAAGGTCAACGAGAAGTAATCCTCCAAAAATCAAAATATCATCACCCGAAGAAATCGAGAAAGACAAAAAAATCTCAAAAATAAAAGAAATAAATAGGAAAAGAACAAGAGTCACAGAAACAGCAACCGCATTGAGTGGTTTTGCAAGGCAATTTCGAATTAAAACAGAAGGTAATTTTGACGAAAGTGAATTTTTGCAATTTGTCAAACCAGATGTTTTGCGATTGATGAGAGAAAATCGAAAAACAAGGGTGAGACTCATTCTCAATTGCTAGATGACAAGAATTGATTTGACCAACGGAAATGTTTTAACTGCGTATCCATATTTTCATTCCCAAACAATTGATAATCTTGAAGGGACGAATGAATCAGAAATCTTTGACTCCATGATTGAAACAATCGAAGAAAGATTTCAAAATTTCACTAATCAAGGCTCAAACTGGGTTCTTGAAAGAGTTATTTCACTTGACGTTCAAATTACACAATTCATTCCCCTCAGAGGGAGATCATATATCCCATTGCCAAAAGTTCTCGCAAACAAAAAAGCAATTATCAACATGAAAAATGATGATAATGAATGTTTTAAATGGTGTGTAACAAGAGCTCTTTTTCCTGTCAATAAAAATCCTGAAAGAATTGACAAAAATCTCAGAGAAAATTCAAAAAGAATCAATTCGAATGGTCTCAAATTTCCAATTGATTTGAAACAAATAGCACATTTTGAAAATTTGAACCAAAACTTTTCAATAAATGTCTTTGGATTTGACGGAATTGTTTATACTCTCAGGATTTTCAAAGGTGAAGAATACTCCCCAAGGGGGAGTCGGAGCGAAGCTCCAGAAAGGCAACACCAAATCAATCTTCTTTTGATTGCTGATGATGTAAAAAAGCATTATTGTCTCATCAAAGACATGAGCCGTCTTTTGTCAAAACAACTCACAAAACACCATGGATCAGTTCACATTTGTTTCAGATGTTTGAACGCTTTTCAAACAAGAGAAAAACTCGAAATTCACAAAGAAATTTGCAAAAGCAATGAATACATCGAAATGCCAGAAGAGGGAACTTTTGTCGAATTCGAGAATCACATTCGCTCACAAAAAATGCCATTTGTCATCTTCGCTGATTTTGAGTCTCTTGTTGAACCAATCAGCGGATGTCAACCAAATCCAAAAAACTGTTTCACAAACCAGTTCCAAAAACACAAACCTTGTGGGTTTTGTTATCACATCAAATGCTCTTTTGATGAAAAGCTTTCAAAAACAGTAACTTATCGAATTAAAAAAAATGAGGAAGAGGATATTTCTCAAATCTTTGTTGAAATGATTGAAGATGATATCACAAGGATTCAAAATATTCCAAAAAAGCCCCTGATTATGACACAAAATGATTGGAAAGATTTCAACGAATCAACAAAATGTTGGATATGTCAAGAAGAATTTGAAAAAGACGAAAAAAAAGTCAGAGATCACTGTCAGTTCACTGGAAAATTCCGAGGAGCAGCTCACAACTCATGCAATCTCCGATACAGAAAGCCATGGTTCACTCCAGTGATTTTTCACAATCTTCAAAACTATGATGCTCATCTTTTCATGAAAAATCTTGGAAAAACTGAAGGTGACATCAGATGCATTCCAAACAATGAGGAAAAATACATTTCATTCACAAAAAAGATAGTTGTTGGTTGTTACATCGACAAAGAAGGAAAAGAACATGAAATCAAACACGACATCAGATTCGTTGACAGCTTCAAATTCATGGCATCTTCTCTTGATGCTTTGGTTAAGAATCTGGAAAGAGATAAAAAGATTGAAACAAAAAAAAGTCTCCTCAAAGAAAAAATCAAGGAAAGACAAAAAACCTTGGAAAAAGAAAAACTGACTCAAGAAGAAAAAGAAGAACTTGGAGAAAAACTCAACCTTCTTTCAAAAAAGGGAGTTTATCCTTATGACTTCATGGACAACATCAAAAAATTTCAAGAAACAAAACTTCCCCCAAAAGAAAAATTTTATTCAAAACTCAACGATGAACACATCACACAACAAGACTTCGAGCATGCTCAAAAAGTTTGGAAAACTTTCAACTGCAAAAACATGGGAGATTATCACGATCTCTATCTCAAAACAGATGTTCTTCTTCTTGCTGATGTTTTCGAGGAATTCAGGAATGTTTGCCTTGAAAACTATGAACTCGATCCAGCATGGTATTTCACATCCCCTGGCCTTGCATGGGATGCAGCTTTGAAAAAAACCAAAGTCAAACTCGAACTTCTCGCAGACATTGACATGCTTCAAATGATTGAAAAAGGCACCAGAGGCGGCGTTTCAGTGATTTCAAACAGACTTGGAAAAGCAAACAACAAATACATGGGAAAATATTTCAACCCAGAAAAACCTACAACATTTATCCCTTATCTTGACGCAAACAACCTTTATGGCTGGGCAATGTGTGAGCCTTTGCCTGTTGGAGGATTTGAATGGGTGGATGAAAAAGAATTTGAAAACTGGAGAAATTTTCCTTGCATTCTTGAAGTTGACTTAGATTACCCAAAAGAACTTCATGACCTCCAAAATGATCTTCCACTTGCTCCTGAGAGAATAATTGTTAATGGAGTTGAAAAACTAATTCCAACTCTCAACAACAAAGAAAAGTATGTGATTCATCACAGAAATCTCAAACAATATCTCAAAATGGGTCTCAAACTGAAAAAGATTCACAGAATCATCAAATTCAAAGAAGAACCTTGGTTGAAATCTTATATTGAACTCAACACAAAACTCACAGCAAATGGAAAAAATGATTTCGAAAAAGATTTTTTCAAACTCATGAACAATTCTGTTTTTGGAAAAACCATGGAAAACATCAGGAAGAGGGTGGATATCAAATTGGTCAACAACAGAAAGTCAGCATTGCGATTTGCAGCAAAACCAAACTTTGAAAGTTGCACAATCTTTGATGAAAATCTGATTGCAATTCACATGAAAAGAGTGAAACTTCTTTTCAACAAACCAGTTTATTGTGGAATGTCGATTCTTGACGTCTCAAAAACTCTTGTTTTTGACTTTCATTATGATTACATCAAACCAAAGTTCAAAGAAAAAGCAAAACTCCTTTTCACCGACACTGATTCTCTTTGTTATGAAATTGAAACAGAGGACTTTTTCAAGGATATTTCTCAGGATGTTTTTGAAAAGTTTGACACATCAAATTTTCCAAAGATTCACCCATCAGGAATCAAAACTGGAGTCAACAAAAAAGTCATTGGAATGATGAAAGACGAAGCTGGAGGAAAAATCATTGAAGAGTTTGTTGGACTCAGAGCAAAACTTTATTCTGTGAAAATGCATGAAGGAAAGGAAGAAAAAAAGTGCAAAGGAATCAAAAAATCAGTCATCAAAAAAACAATCACACATCAAGATTACAAAGATTGTCTCATTTCAGGAAAAAAACAAATGAGATCAATGAATATCATCAGATCACATAAACACCAAATTTTCACAGAAACAGTCAACAAGATTGCACTTTCTGCAAATGATGACAAGAGAATCATCAGAGAGGATGGAATTCATACGTTTGCACATGGACATTATAAAATAACAAAATGAATCCAGAAAACATTCCATTCAATGCTTTGATTGTTGGTCCAACAAATTCAGGAAAAACAACTTTTATTGTGAATCTTCTCAAAGAAACATTCAATAAAAAATTTGATTTCATTTTCCTCCTTTGTCCAACCTTCGTCAACAACAAAACCTGGGATAATTTGCTGAGAATGACAAAGATTTTTTCATTATCATCCCAGAACACCATCAAATCAATGACTGGCTTAAAATAATCTCTTTTGCCTTTGAAGGAACAAACACATTGATCATTCTCGATGATTGCGCTTCATCAAAAGATGTGAAAAAAAGGACAAATGAACTTGTGAAACTTGCTTTTTCTGCAAGACATTCAGGAATCAGCGTTTGGGTTCTCACTCAACAAATGTCAAGCATAGCAAAACCTTTCAGAGAAAACATTGCCTCTTTGATTCTTTTTTTCACTCCATCAGCAAAAGACATGAAAACAGTTTTCGAAGAATTCGCAGGAGATTTGACAAAAGATGAAAAGGAAAAATACATGAAAGAGTTGAAAGAAGTCAAATTTTCTCATCTTGATTTCTCCCTCAGACATCCTTTTGAAATTTCTTTGAACTGAAAAAAATTTCCACTTCATTTAAAATGGAAATCCAAGAACAAGAATCAATTAATGAAGTAATGGTGCTTCTTGAAACTGAACCCCAACCCATTGAAACAGATCACAGAGAAAATCTTGCCATTTTGGCAGCAAGTGGCCAATGCAAGGAAATGATTGGAGTTGAACTCACACAAGATCAAATCAAAAGACTTTCAAAGAAAGATGTTGAAAAATATTTCAAAAGATACGAAGCTTCTTTGTCTTCAAAAACTTGCGGTGCAATTGTTGAAACATTTTTGCAAGCCAGTGCAAAAGCACTTTGTTTTTTTCTTCCTCTTGACCAAGAAAAGTTTTTGAGTGGGTTGAAAAATGATTTTATTGTCAACAGAGAACTCAATTTGATTGCTGGAAGTCTTTATTTGAAATACGGAAAATACATGGCTGCTGCGAGTGCAAGTCTTTTGGCAGCAAACAGTTTGAAACTTGAAAAAGGAGCGAAGAGAAGCGAAGAACCTGTGAAAGAAATTGAAGAAGAACTTGAAAAAGAACTTGAAAAGAACATGTGAAAGAAATTGAAGAAGAACTTGATAAGAACCTGAGAAATAACTTGAAAAAAAATTCAAAAAAAAATCAAAAAAAATTTATTTTTATTTTTATATAAAATGGAAAGTCTTCAATCATTATCAGCCAGAGTTCTTGCAAAAAATGATTTCAACGAAAATTTTTTTCATAAAAAACTCATGTGTCATTGGGAAATCAGAAATGCAAAAAAACAAGAAATTTTCGATCAATTCAGTGTTTATGAAAATTTTTGTCTTGAAATTGAAAAAATCCTTGATGACACTTATGAAATTTCCGAAAAATATTATAGATTTATTAATTCAGCAGCAAATGGACAATATAATGATTTGTTTTATGAAATTGAAGCAATTTTAGAACCAAATCATGAAAAAAAATTATCAAGATCCTGATGAAATCAGAGAATTTTTAAACGAGTCAATTGAAATTCTTGATTGGATAAGAGAAAACGAAAAATCAATTAAAAAAAAAGTTCAAGAAAAAAAATCGAAGGAAAAAAAATTGAAGAAAGAATTTTGAAATTTGACGAAGTTCATAATGATTATCAAGATTTGGATGAAGATGGGTATAACGAAAATATTGCAGCAAAAGAATCTATTGAAATTGAAGAAATTGAAATAATCAAAGATTCATTGGGTGATTATATTGGAAAAGATTATTTGGATGGAATTGAAATGATAAAAGAATTTTTGGAAAAAAAATTGTTTTTTATTTGAGTTTTTCCAAAAAACTGATTTCATTTGGAAACCAAATGAAATTAATCTTCAAGATCAAAAAATGACTCGATCTCTTCAACGTTCAAAAAATCATTAATCAAAAATTCATTTACTTTGACTTGCTTTGCATAAAGGTTGAGAAGCACACCGTTCTTTGAAAATGATGAAAAACATGCAAGAACACA
Organism: Pavona decussata; assembly: GCF_977016875.1. Classification (NCBI taxonomy): domain Eukaryota; kingdom Metazoa; phylum Cnidaria; class Anthozoa; order Scleractinia; family Agariciidae; genus Pavona; species Pavona decussata. Next base: position 235,484 of record NW_028145626.1, on the reverse strand, counting down.
ACCACGCATCTTGATTTCTCTGTTTTCATTGAAACATTTGCTTTGATCCATTCTTTTGTTGAACTCATCAAAAAATGGAGTATTTTTGTTCATCGAAATGCCGATGCCACCAAAACAAGTAACATTTTCTTTGCCAGCCAAACGATGGATCCGATCAAAAATCTCGTAATCGACTGGTTTCAGACAAAGTTGCAGCCTTTGACCATATTTTGTGATGACAAAATCACCCTTGAGTTTTTGGAGAAGATCTTTGCCATCGTATTGAATTTTTTCGAAATTGTTGCCTTTGTAACTTGATGGTATCAATTTGAATTTTTCAGGTTCAAGAGTCATATTTTAAATAAAAAAATAAAAAAAAATTAAAAAAATTAAAAAAAAATTATTTCATTATTATTTGCATTGATTTTAACAAAAGAAAAAGAGAAACGGAATAACTAATAAACTTGTGAAAGAAAGGAATTTTTTTCTCATTTTTAACAAGTTCTTTAACATCCTTCAAGATATCCTTTTTCAACCTCATCTCGTGTTTGAGTCTTTCATTGAAGACTTGCATGAGTCTTGTTTTTGTTTCACCCGTTTGGTTTCGAAAGAAATGAAATGTTGAGTCATGATTTTCTTGAAGATTGTCTTTTTCAAGATATTGTCGATGTTTTTGTCTGTTTTCTTCTGATTCATTTTTGAAATATTCCAAAAGCACTTCAAGTTCTTCTTTGTTTAATTTTTCCATTTTAAATGAAATGACAAGAAATTGAAAAATCATTTAAAATGGAGACTCAAGAAGTTAAAGAACCTGAAAAAATTAAAGAACCTCAAACAAGTTCTGAAAAGAAAGAAGCTGATTCTGAACAAATCACAACAACAACAAAACAAACAGTTCCGAAAAATCCAGGAAGAATTGCAGCTGGAAAAAAACTTGCTGAACACAACAAAAAAGCACGTGAAGCAAAGAAAAAAGCAAAAGAAGTCACGCGAACAGACACTAAAAGAGGAGAACAAAAAGAGAACCCTCCAACTGAAAACGAAAGCGAACAAAAAAGCTCATTTTCATTGACTCAAGTGCTTTCTGTTGCCAGCATTGTTGTTTCACTTGCTGGATTGTATTACAAGAGGGAAGAATTGAAACATCTTTTCAAAAATAAAAGCAACGTGGGAAGTGAAAAAGCACAAAAACAATTGATTGATCACATGACGCCGCAGGCGTCGGTGCGAAGCACCATGGTAGAAGTTGAGAGGCAAAACGTGACTGAAGCTGCAACAAAAAAATCTCCAAAATTAAAACAAATGGATTAATTTGTTTTCTGAAATAAAATGTCAGACACTAAACTCGTGAAAACAATGACTGATGCTGCAACAATCACTGGATTGGCTGCAGGATTTGGATGGATTGCAAAGAAAGTAATCAAAGAACCTATGACTTCTGATCCTTCCTCAAATCTCATGAATTATGTGAAATTCACTGTCATCATTGCTGCCTCATTAGCAACAAAAGATTATCTTGAAAAACAAAAAATATTGCCAAGTTAAAATGGCAAGCATCGCAATCATGATTGGAGGAGCAATAATCAATGCAACCGCCTTTGTTGGTGGATCATATCTCGAAAAATTTATTTCTGGAGATTCAGAATCAGCCTCACTTGAGGAAAAAAAGAGACACAACCTGGCAGTTGAAAAATATCAAAAAGAACTCGAAAAATACGAAGAAAATCGTGCAAAATTGAATGATTGGATTCAAACAAATGACAGAATGAAAGATAAAGCAAAACAAAATTTCGCAAACACTGACTTTGCTTTAAAACTTTATAACAAGGTTCATCAACAAAAAATTGATCACCTCAAAGAACCCCAATTTTCAGACTTTTAAAAAGCAAGCAAATCTCAAAAACAGGGAGAGTTGATCTTTGTTGGAACATCAGCTTTGGCTATTGGATTTGCAGCAAGTCATTTCCTTTAAAAATGTCAAACAAAAAATTGTCAAAAATTTATTATTCCCCAAAAGGATATTGGAAAGGCTTTCAAGCAGCGAAAAAACTTTCTCAAGAAGCCAATGTTCCAGAAGATGAAGCAAAACTTTGGTTGATGAAACAAGCAATCTGGCAAATCTACCTGCCTGTTCCAAAAAACATCCAAAGACCAACATTTGATGTTGAACTTCCCAATGCAGTTCATCAAGCTGATCTTCTCTTTCTTCCGCGTGACAAACTCCCAAGAGGGAGAAAGATTTTCAAATATGCCCTCCCAGTTGTTGATGTTGCAAGCAGATTTAAAGCTGCTGAACCTCTCACTTCAAAAGATTCTTCTGAAGTTTCAAAGGCTTTTCAGAAAATTTACAAAGGACCTTTGAAATGGCCAAAAATTCTTCAAGTTGATCCAGGAAGAGAATTCATGGGTGATGTCACAAAGGAAATGTTGAAACATGAAACAAGAATCAGAAGAGGAAATCCAAATGTTCACCGTGATCAAGGAATTGTTGAGAGATTCAATCGAACTTTGGGTGAAAGACTTTTCCGTTTTCAATATTCCCAAGAAATGAACTTTAAATCTGGTGAAAGATCCACAGAATGGGTGAAAAGGCTTCCAGAAGTTGTGAAAGCATTGAACAATGAAACAACTCGACTGACAGGAAAGAAACCAATTGACGCAATCAAAGAAAAGGTTGTTGATTCGAAAAAACCAAATTATTCCAGACCTGTTGGAAAAAATGAAAAGAGACTCGATTCTTCAGTGAATGTGAGGTTTCTTTTTGCTCCTGGTGAACTTGAAGGAGGTCAAAGAAGAGCAACTGATCCGAATTGGTCTCTGAAAGTTTTTTCAATTGACAGAGCAATTGTGAATGAAAAAGAACCGGTTCTTTATTATTTGAAAGATGGTCCAAAAAGAGGATTCGTCAGAGAAGAGTTGGTGATTGTTCCTCCTGGAACTGAATTGCCTCCAGTTTGAAAGCGAGCGGAGCGAAAAATTTCTTTTTGATTGATCAAAAAGAAATTAATATGCTACACTCTCAAGCTCTTTGTTTAAAATGCTGAATTGTGCATCAGCCAAGATGAAGATGTGACATTTGACATTTCCTGATCCACTTGCTTTTCTTTTGATTGACAAATAAACACCATCTTTTGTGTTAACCAATCTCATTCCACTTCCATGAAGATCATTGTCTTTCATGCTCCTGAGATCCATGAACAATGCAAACTTGTCTCCAGCAAAGAATTCAGTTGCGTTCATTCAAAAAAAAATCTTTCCAAATCTTCTGAAAACTTCGTCAAACATGTCTCTCGTTTTCATTCCTTGACTGAAAATCTTGTTTGGAACTCCATTCACGTCAACTTTCACCTCTGTTATGTCAGGATTGAATGTTTTTTCTGAATCTCTTGCACCTGCAGTGTAAGGTTCGAAGAAAAGGAGGAGGATTCCCTTCATTGATCTTCTCGGAACATTGATTGACTCGTTGATAATTGAGTCTGTTCCCTTTGCAAATGTGATTGTTTTGTGATGAGTGACATGCTCAAACATGAAACGATCTCCGTTGAAAAGATTTGAATTGACTTCATCTGAAAGCTTTTTGCTTTGAATAACCTCATATTCAAGCTGAATGTTTGTCAATTCATATGCAAGTTTTGTTGCGTCAGATCCCTTCACAACACCGCTTGCAGGGGCAAGGGTCAATTCAAAAACCAGTTCATCAGACAAGGCTCTTGGATAAAAAACTCCATGATCTTTCAAAATTTCGTGATCAAGTCTGATTCTGTATTTGCTTTTGAAGATATCATTGAGCTTGTTTTCCTTCACGACTGAAGAAGTTGGTTTGTCTCCAGCATTGGATCTGATTTTTGAGAGAGCCTCAGATTGAATTCCCTCACTAAACATGTTTTCTCGTTCGTGTTTTGTCAAAAAGAGATCTTCCCAGAGCTTAAAAAGATCCCAACCGTCTGTGTCAACGAGAATTTCTCCAGCAAACTTGATTTTCAATCTGGAAACCAATGCTCTTGAAACATTGTTCACCAGAAAATTGTTTGCATGACCACTAACATTCAAATCAAAAATCAACGCGAGTGAATCTGGAACCAAGACTGTTCCCTCGTGAAGCTTTGGGACTGGAATCCTGAGTGTTTCACCTGGGGAAGCCTTGTTTGGGTTGAATGTGACTCTGTGAACAGTTCTGTCTGCCTTGAGTGCGTGTGATGTTTTTTTCTCAAAATTCGGATTGATTTTTTCACTGACTTCCATTTTAATATATTATTTTTAAAATGGCAGAATACATTCCTTTAGAAGATCTTGATCCTGATGAAGAAGATAAAAATGAAGATAAAGATGATCATGATGATGAAGATTCTGATCAAGAAATAAACAATCCCAGTGAAAGTACTCCAAATACAACAATGAACAGAGATTATGGGAAAGAAGGAGCAAGACCAAAAACTGCAGAAACATCTTTCATTGAAGGTGAAACTCAAGGTCGACAAACGTGGGGAGAAGCGCAATCCCTCACAAAAGATGCATGGGATGATCTCAGTATATTATACCCAAATGCAGAAGATGATAAACTTGAAGCTTCGTTTTTCAAAGATAAGATAGAAGTCAAGATGAAAAAAAGTGGGAAAAAATTCTACCCATTAATGACCAAAGAGCAAACAACAGGAAAAGAAAGATTAAACCCACAATTGCCAAAAGAAATATTATCTGCTTTGGGAACTGATGCTGAATCTTTGATCGCTAAAGATAATTCTGAAATAAGAGAAAACCGGCAGAGACTGAGAGAAGCAGAAAAACAATTGAAACAAGCAGAAAAGAATGCTGAAGAACTCCACAAAAATGCACAAGAAATCAGAGATTATAGAAACAAACTCGAAAAAACGCAAGCAAAAATTGATGCACTGGAAGAAGAACATGGTTCGAGTCTTGAAAATCAAACAGAATTGCAAAGACTGAAGCAAATGAAAAAGAATTTGCAAAAAGATTTTGAAAATGCAAAAAAAGAAAATTTGGATTTGCAGAAACAAGTGAAAGCGAAAGAAAAAGAACAAGCAAAGGTTGACAAAATCAAATCTGATCTTGCAAAAAAACAAAAAGAAAGAAACACTCTTGAAGAAAGGCTCAACACGACAAAAACCATTGATGAACTGAATGAAAGAGAGGCTGAACTAAAAAAACAAATTGAAAATGATAAAGTAATCCTAGAAGATGAAAACACTTCTTCCCAACTGAGAGCAGAAGTTGAGGCAAGAGTTGCAGAAAATGAAGAGGAGCTTGCCAGGCTGGGAACACAAATTGAAGAAATAGAAAGAGAAAGGCCTCTTCGAGAGAAAATCAAAATATTTTCAAGAAATATGGATTCACAGTTTTTGCTGTTTTCCTTGCTGTTGGCACAACAATCGGTGTGATTGTGAATGCGCTCTCAAAAGGACTCAAATCTGTTGCCAAAGGAGTTGGAAATGCTTTGAAAGATCTTGGAAAAAAGCTTGGTCAACTTCTTCCTGGATTGATTGCATCAATCGTCAGTTTCATCTTCAAAACTGCAGGACAAGTTGTTGGATTCCTTGGAAAAAACGCTTGGCTGTTGATTCTTGCTGTTGCAGTTTTCATGGTTGAAAAGATTCAAAAGAAAGCGAGCGGAGCGAGCGCGCGATAGCGAGTTAAAAATTGAGTTTAATCCATTGGATTGGACTCAACGAAAAATCCGATAAATGGCAAATGCTCCGAGTGATGCTGCAATGATGACGCCAGATTTCAAAGTTTCGTGACGCGAATCGTCGACTCCTCCGGAGTCTTGATTTGATTCTCCTTTTTCTTGGTTTTCATTTTGTTTATCTACTGGATTTGAAGGATGTGAAGTGGGTCTGTTGTTTTTTGAAGATCCTCCATCCATATTCCTGACTCCAACTTTTTTCAAGTCAACATTGACATCAGAGTTGACTCCGAGTTTCATGTTTCCAGTTGCTTTTTTCAGATTGTTGTTGTATTTGACTGTGCTTTGAGTGTTAAGAACAAGATTTGAAGGCATCAACCATGTTCCTGGCGAGATGGCAAGATCAAGCCTGACTTTTGCCTCATCAATCGCAAGTTGAAATCTTTGGATGCTTTTTGACAAGTCAGGCTGTCTGATTGCATCTTCCATGAGGACGAGAAATTCTCTTTGAGCTTCCTTTGCACCTCCAAATTCACCAAGGATTGATGATCTGACGTTGACTTGTGCTCCAAGAATGCAATAAACGAATGCTTCAATTGATTGATTGAGTCTTGCCATTCCTGCTTGAGAAAGTCCGTTGAGAGGTCCGTTTGGCATGAAAAATTCAAACTGTTTGTCAGCTCCTTGATCGTTTCTGATGAAATCAATTCTGTTTCCTTTTGCGTCAGTTCCGCCTTCATCGGAGAATCTTTGACTTGATGGGTTTTGAAGGGTTGCTGGAGGATAAGTCCAATGCTTTTGTGCAAAGTCTCCTTCTCCTGGATAAAAGATGTTCACATATCCAAGTCCAAAATTTTGACCAAAGGTGAATCTGAAATCTGCGTTTGGCGAGATTTGAAATTCTGCACAGATTCTCTTGTATGAAGGAATGTCGTATTTGTTTTCAGTTTGACTGAATGTGGGATCACCTGGGAGAGCAGATTCACTTTGACTTCCTCCCATTTCGAAGAGAATCCTTCTTGTTGTGAAATAAATGTGAAAAAGAAGGAAAGATTTGATTTGAGGTGGGAGTGAATTGACGAGATTTCTTGAAATGCCTGATGCTGTTGTTGCGCACCAAAAGGCAAAGTTGAGTTGTTGCGGCCAATGGTCCATGTTTGGTTGATTCAGCCATTTTCTTGATTCTTTTGCTGTTTTGTGGGTGATCTTTTTTTTCGTAAAAATTTCTCGGAATTTTGTTGTGAAGCTTTCGTTGGGTTTGACAAAAACTTTGATTGGTTGGTTAAGGATTTCCCCAAAAGATTCGGGGATTTTGTCTGAAAATGGAACAGCTGGAACTGGATTTGAAGGATTTGAATTGAGAATTAGCTCGATTAGAAAGCCTCCAAATCCAAGAGCTTTCTTCATTTCAACAGACCAATCTTTGGGGTTGGGTGAAACAATTTGCCAATGTTGACCGGGAACAATAACCAAATTTATTTCAGCTGTTGCATGTGTTTTGTCGGTCATATCAACTTGTGCAACGAATTTGCTGAGGTCAGCGTTGGGAAATTTGGCTTTGAAGTTTCGCCATGCTTTTTCTTCTGCTTGTTCGGAAAGTCTTTTTGCTTCTTTTGGGTGGGAATCTATCCATTTTAACAAGTTTTCCATTTTTTATGTTTTGAAAATAAAATGGTTGTTTTATCTTTCTTATTAAATTCAAATGATGAAACAATTTGGCTTGATGAGCCAATCGAAAATTTTGAGTTCATCAGGTTGAATAGTTGCTCTTTGTATAATTCTTGGCACAATTTAAAAAAGAGAGGAGAAATCACCGTGATTGATGATAAAGACGTTCATTCTGTCAATAGAATTTATCCTGGATTTTACGATATTCAATTAATTGGAAAAGAAATAAAGACTATTCTTGAAAAAGAAAACATAAAAGTAATTTTTCGTGGTGAAAAGGGTTTAATTGTGATTAAAAATCCTGGCAAAAAAGTTATTTTTGATCGTGAACTGTCTTTTCTTCTTGGCCTCAGTCAGAACAACCAACGGCACACTCTGAAAAAAGGAGATACCATCATCAATCGTTTGGTTTCATTCAATAACTTCCTCATCAGCTGCGATCTCGTGGATAAAAACAATAATTTTTTCAATGGAAAACCTTCAACTGTTTTGGCGTGTTTTGACATCATAGGAGAAGCTTACGAAAGAGAATTGTACAATTCAAAAATTATTCCGTTTCGAAAAATAGCAGGTGGAAAAAAAGTTATCAATTCTTTGCGGATCACAGTGACAGAAGAAAATGGTGAGGTCATCGATTTTAATGGGCTTCCGTTGAGATTTGAATTTGAAATTATTTGAGATCCTTTAATAAAATATGAGTGAACAAAATATCATTCCAGGCCCCACGGAGTGGGACCGGGGCGTAGCCCCAAGTGCGCCACAACTTTATCCTTCTCTCGAAGCGAACGAAGTTGGTGCGGAATTCAGATTGAAAAAGATTTGTGATTGTCAAAAACAACTCGAGGATGAAATTTCTCATTACAAACGAGTCAGCAAGAAGTACAAGAGAGCAAAATCAATCGCTTCGAAAATAACATCCGTTTCAGTTTTTTTGACAACCGTGTTGGCATCAAGCAGTGTTGGAACTTCATTGAGTGGAATCGGGATTGCTGTCGGAGTTCCTTTGAGTTTGACTGCATTAATTACGACACTCGTTTCATCGGCTTCAATGGCCGTAAGTCAAAATTGCGAGAATAAAGTGCGAAAACATGAAAAGACTATTTCTCTCGCTGAATCGTCGCATTTGTCAGTGAGTCGTTTGATTTCGAAAGCTTTGAAGGATGGATTCATTTCTGATGGTGAGTTTGACTCGATTTTGCGAGAGATTGAAAAATATTTTTCGATGAAAGAGCGTCTTCGAAATAAACAAAGGAAGGATTCAACAGTCAAAAGCGAACCGACGAAGGCAGTTGATGTTAATGCCTTGAAAGAGGAGATTAAAAAAAATATCAAAAAAAACTCGGATCCCTTCTCGACGTAACGAGTTGAGAGTTGAATTTCAAAAGCGAGCGGGTGGGTTTGAGTTGTTTATCTCTCGTGAGAAAAATTAATTTGTCAGAATGTCCAACGCGTGGGCTTTGTCCTTTGTTTAATTAGCAAACCTTGTCTGATGCAACAGACAAGTTTTTATTTGGCAAGAGTGGATACAAATTGCTATTGTTATGACAGTCGTATGAAAATAATTCACAAATCATTTGTGCTTAAGCGAGAAAGAAATTGGCTTACGCGTAAGCCAAGGTAAAGTCCCTTCTTGAATTAAGTAATACAAATATCCATCGCGTGAATATTTAAACAGTACCTTAAAACCGGCTTACGCGTAAGCCAAGGTAAAGTCCCTTCTTGAATTAAGTAATACAATTATCCATCGCGTGAATATTTAAACAGTACCTTAAAACCGGCTTACGCGTAAGCCAAGGTAAAGTCCCTTCTTGAATTAAGTAATACAATTATCCATCGCGTGAATATTTAAACAGTACCTTAAAACCGGCTTACGCGTAAGCCAAGGTAAAGTCCCTTCTTGAATTAAGTAATACAATTATCCATCGCGTGAATATTTAAACAGTACCTTAAAACCGGCTTACGCGTAAGCCAAGGTAAAGTCCCTTCTTGAATTAAGTAATACAATTATCCATCGCGTGAATATTTAAACAGTGTCTTAAAACCGGCTTACGCGTAAGCCAAGGTAAAGTCCCTTCTTGAATTAAGTAATACAATTATCCATCGCGTGAATATTTAAACAGTGTCTTAAAACCGGCTTACGCGTAAGCCAATATATTTTGCAAGTTGTCTCATCATGAGTTAAAAAATCGCTTGGACTTCCTTCAAAACAACAAAAGAAAGCCATTAACAAAGCCTTATGTGTTTACAAGCCCTGCGGATCTATTTGAATTCACCACAAGAAAGAAAGCAATGGATGGAATGAATTTATACACAACGTAAACTGTCAAAGCAATTAAAAATTTTAAAATCATTATCAATGATGTTAAATTTAAATTTGAAAAATGTTATGAAACACGTTTCCAAAAATCTTAAAAAAAATTTAAAAAACATTTATTTAAAATGGAAAACGATTTTCTCGATTTGAAACTGAAATTGAGAGGAAAAGGCATCTTCGATTTGTTTCTCGCCAGAGAGACAAAAAATGATTTTATTGAATTAATCAAACAAAGCGATGAAATCATTTTGCAACCTGCTCGTTCTTCGCTTGTTGAAATGGCGAAAAAGAAGCAAATAAAAAACAACGTTATTTTCACGAAGAATGAGTTGGAACAAGCGCTTGGTCTTTCTTCAAAAAAAGACAAAATGAAGTCCCTTCGGGACGCAGCGAAGCTCCAAAAGCCTTATGTTTTTTCAAACGCCGGAAGTCGCTTTGAATTCGCCACAAGAAAGAAAGCGATGAATGGAATGAATCTTTGCGCGGTTGGAATTGCAAATGCTTGCAAAAATGGAAAAATCTTGATTGGCGACATTGAGTATGATTTCAAAAGAGAGTGTTTTTCAGAGAAATTCTCTGGAAATATTCCTGCTTGCCGAGGGAAAGTCCCTTTGATTTTTTCTAATTAATAACCGGAAGTTTAAGGCGAGGGAAAGTCCCTTTGATTTTTTTTTGAATTTTTTTCATGACCTTGGGATTTTTCATAAGCTTGGGGTTTTTTTATGTGGAAATGTGAATAAATTTTTAAGAATGAGTAGTTCCACTTTTTTAGACACTTTTTTTTGAAAAAGTGGTCCATTTTTTGGAATTTTTTGAAAAAAGTATTACTACTCTTAGGTATTTTTTTTTTTTTATTTTTTAATTTTTCAGGTGGTTTTTTTGGTTTTATGCTGAATTGAGTGTAAAAATTAAGATTTTTAAAAATGAGCCAGTTCTCTCTATTTAGGGCTACTATGGAGGAACGCATTTTTTCATTAAGTTATCACAATAGATGATGTCATGGACTCGACCGTTATGCATATTAATAAAGGGAACGCACTTTCTTGAGGGAATCCAAAGGGAACGCACACGGAACGCAAGGGGAACGCAGTAACGGGGTTAACTTCCAACATCTATCACGACTATAATAATTTCAATTAGTAAAAACAGCAACTTTTTCCCAACCAACCTTCACAGTTCAAAAAAAAAAAAAAAGATAAAAAGTGGTGCACAACAATGGATGTAAACCAATAGTGAGACATCCTACAGCAATGCCCTTGTGGTTATGAAAAGACAAAGACTTCTTATCATAAAAAACAATCGTGCAGCCAGATGGTTTCAAGACCCTGGCGCTTCTTCCAAATAGTAGCATTTCTCAATTATGCAAAATAGGAGCTTCAACCTTTGCATGAACCTCACAAGTAAGTATGACTTGAAAAATGCTCTCCAAGACAAAGAAAAACACCTGACATAGTTTCACTATACAGTACACGGAAATTTAATGTTGGCAATCACGTAAATAGCTTTATGACTCCTCTCTGAGACATGAAAATGGCCTATTTGGGAATGGTTATGCTCCGGGTGGAACGAGTTTCAGCTAAGCAATCTTAGAGACATATCCGTATATGGAAGGCGCCCCTTTGTTTAAGGAGTTCTTAAATGTCAGGTAGCTTTAGGTCTGCGGTGGTTTGTTCCTCAACTCAAAGGTAAGCGTACGCAAATTGATATACAGTGTTGTGTGTGTTCTATTCTATTCGACTATGTTACTATACAATACAATAACTCTATTTAAAGAGGGAGTCGTCATATATAGCTTCTTCCGTCCATCCATCTGGGCCGATTTGTTCAAAGCCCGATTAAGCTAATCTTGGGTTAACGTAAACTTTAATTCGATTATATCTACTAATCCGTAAGGATTAGTCCAAAAGATTTTTGTCTTTCAGTTTTGATTATACTTTTAGTTACCATTAGATTAAAATGACCCTTTTAAATAATCTTTAATGAGCTAGTTGAAAACCTCGGTTAACCTTTAATCGTGGATTAGCGTTATTTGGCTCTCGCACAACCGGGCCCTGATCGATATAACGGAAGCTTGATTCAGTGTTAAGCGGCGTGAGTTATTTTAGCTTGCACCGTTACTCGCGTGTACATGTTATCAGGTCTTTGATCTTGATTTCTCCCAGTTGTTGTTTATAAGCTTTCAAACATTTTAAGAGTGGCTGACTGAGAATATCGAGAACTCGCGGTCAAAACTGAACTTGTGGATCTCCTTATATTTTATCAAAAATATGACGGTGGACAAGTGGAAAGAACTCGGCAATAACGGTCAAAAAAATTAATTCACATTGTCGATTAAGGTCGATAATCACAGGATTTGAAGGACTTGTTATAGATTTACATTGTCTTAGTCAAACCTTGAGAGACAATGTCAATTTTCATTGAGTTTTGAACCTATTAAAAATTACCAACTCTGTCGACTTTTCACAGTGAAAGTATTAAAAGCTGTAAGGCAAATGCTCGCTAACGTAAATAAAACTCACAAAAAGCAAATGTCATTCAATCCAGAAGCGAATGTGAGCAGACTATTTTGGGAAAATTGACAAAGGTTTATAGTTTCGAAATTTCAAGTTCAAATTTCATCTTCAAGTACAGTACTGCCATGGGCTCCAGGTACGGCTGAGTAATTTTATTGAATATTTTAGTGTATGAGCATGTAATTCTCCGAATTATGACAACGTTATTTAGATCTCGCAGTCATTCTCCTTCGTAATTTCATTCTACAGATTTTTCTCTCCGATCCACGATAAGGGTTTAGCACTATAGTTATATACGTTTTATGGCGATTTTTAAATCCATCTGTTCGCTCTCATACATTTCCCCAATGAAGTGCCAAAAAACACGGAATAACAAAGTATGACGAGACACCATCCCCAAAAATCCCTTAGAAACGTACAACTAAAGGCGTTCCGCACCCAACCCCCCCCCCCCCCACCCCCGCCCCCACGCCAAGGTATGGATGCACGCGCGCGAAATAAAAGGGAAAACCAGACTGTTCATACAGCTTGTAAACTCCTAGCCTGCGAACGCAGACGTATTTCCGGCTGTCGCTTCTCTCCGGGGAATAGATAGTATTAGTATCTTAGTTATTTTTTTTTTTTTTGTACTTTTTATAAAATTAGCGCACGTAATTAAGTCACATGGAATGCCAAGTGTTGATTTTGAATAATCGATTTGATTGATTGATTGATTGATTGATTGATTGATTGATTGATTGATTGATTGATTGATTGATTGATTGATTGATTGATTGATTGATTGATTGATTGATTGATTGATCGATTGATTGATTGATTGATTGGTTGGTTTATTCATTGGTTGGTTGATTGGGTTTACACATAGAATCCTATGGTCCAAGGATTTGGATGAACACACGTTCAACGAGTTAATAAATGCACTCTCCCCCAAAAACACATCGGTTGTTTTGAGTACAATGTTACAAACAATACTAGGGAAACTAGTTGGCGGCCATGTTGGAGGACTGTAACAACAATATCTGGTAGAGATCGAGATCAAAGACCTAGTCCGCGACTAAATTTGTGGACGCGTTGAGTGCAAGCTTTACTAACTCGCGCAACTTAACACTGAAGCATTCCAAGCAGACAAGACATAATGGAAGCTTGATCAAACGGATGGAAGCTACAAAGAAAGCGAGCAGAATAGAACACAAACAATAATATATCAATTTCTGTACGCTTACCTTGAACTAAGTAAGAATCAACCGCAAGCACCTTTAGAAGTAATCGGACAACGCTAACAAACATACAAGGACTCTTCACCCCATATACGGAAGCGGATCATTATTTAAGTTATGCAAATACCAACTGACCAAATTCCAACTGAAACGTGACCAAACTGAAAAACTGTAAAACTGAGCGTGACCAAATTCCAACTGAAACAGGACCTCCTTGTCTTTAAATCCGCGCCAAACGTCTTATTTAATTATTTGTTTATTTATTTATTAATTATTTATCATTAGTTTTTACGATAACTAGCAAGTTTTATCGTCAGTATAAGTATGGAGGGACAAAGAGAAAGGACCTGAGGCCATCGGCGAATGTCTTGCCAAATATTTAATTTATAGCTGAACTCTTGATAGGGTGAGAATTCAGCCTCAAAACTAGAATCTAGCTCTGGAGCCAAGAATGTTAACCTGCAAGTCCCCGCACAGATGGGAATTCGTGATGAACCGCGTTCCAGCAGACTCTTTTTGGGAAAATTGTCAAATAAAGGTTTATAGTTTCGAAATTTCAAGTTCAAATTTCATCTTCAAGTACTATCATGGGCTCCCGGTATACTGCTGAGTTATTTTATTGAATATTTTAGTGTATGAGCACGTAATGGTTTTCCTACACTAGTCAGCAGAACTTTGCATTAAACAATCAAAATCGATCGTCAAGATATGATGGTGGACAAGTGGAAAGAGCTCAATAACTGACAAAAAAAATTACTTCACATTGTCGATTAAGGTCGATAATCACAGGATTTGAAGGACTTGTTATAGATTTATATTGTCTCAATGAAACCTTGAGAGACAATGTCAATTTTTCATTGAGTTCTGAACCTATCAAACATTACCAACTCTGTCGACTTTTCACAGTAAAAGTATTAAAAGTTGTAAGGCAAATGCTCGCTGAAAAAAAAATATGGCTGGATTGACTTCCAAAATAGCATTTTCCATGTGTTTTGTTGTTGTTGTCATATTTCAGACATTGAATTAGAGAACATGTATGGGTCACACCACATGAGAACTAACCCAACAGTGGCTACATGTATGATCTCCAAATTTATCCTACTACATCTTTGAAAACACACCATAAATTTTTAACGGAAAATTAAAAAAAACGTACAGTTTGTGAAATGTTTTTACAGCCCTAAAATTTCCATTCAAACTTTGGAATTTTCCGAACTGTTTCACATGATTACCCATGATGCGCTAAAGGGGACAGAGCTGAATAACAACTGCGCATGCGTGAGGTGATAATGAGCACTCGAGGAATGAATACAAATATGGCGGCGCGTTCGTCTCTGCTTCGTACAGCGTTTTTTCGCACAGGAAAGGTTCTTGTTTGGTGACCAACTTCAGAGGAAGCTTTCTTGTTTTATAAAAAATGCGAATTTGTCTCTCGTATTAACTTGGAGGCTGAAGTTCATGCTGATGACAGTGAAAGCCCGTCTGAAAGGTGAGTGAATCATAGAAAATTATCTGTTCGAAATCTACGTATCTGACATCAAAGCATTCGTTTAGGCATTCTTGTCACTCACTAAGGGTTCAAAATCTACAAAGGATCTATTTTAACTGCATTGTGACTCTTATAATACAACACAACACGATGCGACAATACTTTTGTAAGCCCGGCCGGCCCATCCCGACCCATGCGCGTGTGCAACTTCGATTAATCGAATTTCCAATCTAGACAAAACCAGAGCAAATTCCATGGTAGTGGCTCAAAGTTTT
The DNA here is from genome assembly GCF_977016875.1 of Pavona decussata. Classification (NCBI taxonomy): domain Eukaryota; kingdom Metazoa; phylum Cnidaria; class Anthozoa; order Scleractinia; family Agariciidae; genus Pavona; species Pavona decussata. The sequence goes on along the minus strand of NW_028145626.1, from coordinate 220,388 downwards.
ATTACATGCCTTTTTCTTTCAATCAGTTTTAGTTTACAGAGTTAAAACTGATTTACTGCAAGTGTTGACAATTAAAATTGTTGCATGATTTCCCCCGTGAGTGCACTATAAGAATAAATGATGGCACGGAAAATCAGCCGAAGAATTAAACAATAAAAATGCTGTAAGATCGTGAAGATCTCAAGGCTTAAATACAAAAGATCATATAAGCTAACTGTAAGAACTTAACACTGTACAATGTAGCTGCTTCAAGGAAAAAGTTGAATTACGGATCCTGGAAAGTACTGGACTTTCACTGTGGCATTTTCCAGGACTGGAGTAAAAGGTTTTCTCTTCACCCTGAGCAAATGAATAAAGTACCACTTTGTTATAATGATATGTGCCTCTGAGATTGAGAGAGATCCCGCGAGCCATGACACGGCTAGATCCCCCCAACACACTGTAGACTTATGACTAGACTTAATTATTAAATTCGTATGTGTGATGAATACAGATGGTTCACTTAAAGGTGATGTTAGTTACTGTTCCCATGCTATATGGAAAGCAGTTGAATGCTTTGTACCACTCCATGAGTTCCCAAATGCTGCTGCTTGGAGCCATTGCAACGTACGCACCACTTTGAGTGTGACAGTGACTATCCAGAAGCAAAACGTGCTGACCCATAGGAATAATTGCAACAGTTTTCTGGTCAATTATAAAAATAGAAGTAGTCTGATTCATCATTGATGCCTGTTGAATGTGATATGTTAGGTTTGCCGTTGCCACTGGTTGTCTGATGATGTCAGCAGGAAGTTCAGGTCCTAGTGAAGCAATACCTAGAGAGCCCTGAACTTTTTGGGCTGCTTCCCTTACGCCAAACATCACAGGATTTCCAGTAGAGTAGGAATCATAAAATTTGTTTCCGATTTCCATTCCCTGTACTATTCGAAAGACCCATGTTGAACTAAGGGGGTGATGTGGTCTTGGCAATTCTGGTGAAGCTAAGTGCAGTTTACATAATACAAGTGCAATAAATGTACAGGCATTGCTGCCGGTGCGACCGTTGAGTGTGGATTGTGAGTAGGCAAGAGGAAAATGCCAAGTTGTAACATTTCCAGTTTGTAATGGCAGAACATACAATGCAGGAGTAGAAAGGAGGTTTAGGTGTGGTGTTTGGGGAGAACTTCCCTGAGTGCAGGTTGTTGGTTGTTGCAGCTGACTGCGGTTTGCTTTTGTTGGGTGGTGAATATTTGAATAGGTACCAACAATGTTATTTACTTTCCTTTTCCATGCTTGTGAGTTGTAATATTCCTCAGCCTCTTCTCCTGATAAAAGCTCCAAATCTCTAGAATTGTCATCATCGCTGGCCGTAACCTCCTCGGTCTCATCTTCAATCTCCTTCATGAGGCCCTTGTTAAAGTTCTCACTTAGTTGCTTTGCTAAACTTTTTAAAGGGGGTTCGAAATAACACAACGTCCATCTGTTGACAGGCACGTGAAATGGAAGGAGTGAAAGCAAGCAAGCACACGAATCTGCTGGTTACTGCTGTTGTGACACACTGGGGAATCACAGAAACAGGATGTGTCAGGTTCAAGGCCGCACTGCACCTTATCCAAGTTGTAACTTAAAGGAAAGCATCTGACATCAACTTCTGTTTGAAATGTTGGTAAGTAATATCGAACTTTTCCTTTTGGTTTTCCATTTGAATAGCATTCCTGTGTCACCTACAAGCATGCAATTAAAAAAAAATAAGCTAGAGGAATTTTTGTTCAGTGGCGAAGCTAGATTAGGAAATAATAGCTTCATTTTGTGACAAGTTTATAATATACAAATCTATTGCAGCAAGTTCCCTACTCAGAGACAAAGCAAAAAATACTTATTGTCTGGCCCAGCAAAGGTAGTCTGGTAAGTAAAAACTTAATGCTAACATGCATTTGCTACAAATTGTGAACACAATATTATGTTGCAGTAAGCATCTTAATACACACAGGTCTCCTGTCGAGTAGTTAGCTTTGGGACCATAAAATGCATGATAGCAGAATTTTGCTAATTGCATTCAGTATGTTCCACGGATTAGTATTGTTAAATTTAACCCAAGAACAAACCTTGTGGGCCTTTCCAGAATTACTTGTTATTTTCTGAAATAACTTGAGTAAGAATTCTGCAGTCTTCCCAGCCAGTAGCCACAAGTTGTTATCAGAAATGCCTCTGTGATAAATAGGAACAAAAGCCTCCTTGAAAGCTGACAAGAACCCACAAGAGGCTATTACTTTTGCTGTCTCAGATAGAGACTTAGCATCATTGTGTTCACGGGTGTGTTCTCGTAACAATGAATGGAATATTTCAACCTTCTTTTCTGTGATTAGAGAGAGGAACTGCAGTTTTTTTGACCAGTAGCTTGGCAGAAATACTTTTTGATAGTCCATGTCACTCAGAAAGGACAGTGTAGATTTATTATAGTGTCTTCTCTCCCAGCAGATGAAAAGGACAGCCACTTGTATCATTAGGTTTTCATACTCTACAATATCCCCACCCCTAAAGATGTTGTACTGGAAAAATACAAGAGGAAGCACATGTTCAAGTAGATATATGACAGAAACATATTCATGGTCTTTGCAGATTCCAAATTTCTGTAGAACGTTTTCTCGGATTTGAAGCCAGCCGAGAAGAGTAGCAGTTAAGCATAGTGTGACCTTGTATGGTTTGGGCTGGTGGGGAAGATATGTCCCAAAAACAGTCTTGAAGAGCATGTTAAAGAAATGCTTGAAAATGATAACTGTGGCTTCTGCAGCATTCAGAGAAACATGGAACTGTCCTTGCTCAGGGATAACAGACTGCCTGAGATAGTTACATTTCCCCAGAGCAATGTTTTTTTTAGGATAGTACCAGCCTGGCCAGTCAGCTGGCCA
>NW_028145626.1:197500-212500 GCF_977016875.1 Pavona decussata | reverse complement strand
TTTTATCTAGGAACAATAGAACTTGCAAGGTCTAGAGACAATGCTCGCTTGTACTCGACTCTATATTATTCCCTGTGCTTAGTCTGAGCTATTAAACTGAACCAATCACGAGCTTGCAAAACAAAGGGATCAGGAGATTTACGTCATCACAACGTGTTTGTTCAACCAGCTACATGAAACAATGAAGGATGCTTTCAACTTCCTTCATCTTCACTGTAAACATAGGACACTCTAAGAGAAATTTTATCCTCATATACTCTGGAAAGGCAGTACATATCTTATGGAAATAAAGATTTGGAGGCGAAGACATAAAAAGATAATTACCACTAAAAGACATTGAGAACATATGAATGGCTATATTCAATGTCTGCATTTTCTGTGTAATTTGATGGCTAAAAATATCGATCACGCTATGCATGTTATATACAACGGTTTGCAACTCAGTTTCCAAATTATAAAAAGTTCTCAATTAGAATGCTTCAAAGTATAAAGAATATCTGGGAGAGATCGAGATCCAAGACGTAATAAGCGATTTAATAGGCCTTATCACGGTTTTAGTCGCCATTTTGACGAGTAGGCAAACATGCTCGAAATAACAGTGTTTGTATGGAAATCCGATGTCAAATAATTTTCATAAAACATCGCTACTGAAACATTCATCAATTGGAAACGTTTGGCACTAGGAAAAGGATTTTAAGAAAAAAAATTGGAGTGATGTAGCTGTGCCAGAAAGCGTCCATTCGTGTTTTGGACTTTCCATACATTTGTCTGTATAGCGAGCCAGCCGTGAACTGCTCTAAAAATAGCTCGCGGGAAAAAAAAATACAGGGAAATGTATGGAAAGTTCAAAACACGAATGGACGCTTTCTGGCACAGCTACATCCCTCCAAGTTTTTTCCTAAAATCTTTTTCCTAGTGCCAAAAGTTTCCAATTCATGAATTTTTCAGAAGCGATGTTTTATGAAAATTATTTGACATCGGATTTCCATACAAACACTGTTATTTTTTGCCTGTTTGCCTACTCGTCAAAATGGCGTCGAAAGCCGTGATAAGGCCTATTTGTGGACGCGTTGTGTGCAAGCTTTACTAACTCACGCCACTTAATACTGAAGCATTCCAACCAGAAAAGACATGACGGAAGCTTGATCAAACAGATGGAAGCTACAAAGAAAGCGAACAGAATAGAACACAAACAATGCTATATCAATATCTGTACGCTTACCTTGAACTAAGTAAGAATGAACTGCAAGCACCTTTGAAGTAATCAGAAGGACTCTGCACCACTCCATATACGGACGTGGAAGTATTCCAGTTGCGCAATATTACCATGATCCGGAGCGTGACCAGATTCCAACTGAAAGAGGACCTTCTTGTCTTCAAAATCCGCGTCAAACGTCCAGGGTAGATTCGTCGGTTCCTGTGATACACCATGATCCGAATGATCTAAGATCACAAATCCTTTTTTGGACTCTCCCCCCAAAAAACCACACCCTTCGGTTTAAGGGGGGAGTTAACCTAAACGCCACTTTTCCTCAACTTGACATGGCTTTAATGGAATATCTCGTTCACGTTTCAAGCAATCCTAAAACTCCACGCTCATCCCTTGAACCTATGTTGTGGGGTGTTTTGTAAATTTTGGGTGATTTTTGGGTATGTTTGGAAGGAGATAGTTTTTCTAGAAGGATTGGTAAAATTAAGAGAAATAAGAAATATTGAAGATTTAGTGAAGTTTTAAAATAAGAATTTGTTGTTAATAATTAATAGACGGATACCAAGTTAGTCCACTAGCAACCTGGGGTGCTCTTGCGTGGGGATCCACTGTCTGCTAGTGTTCCAAAAATCATTTTCTTTCCTCTATCTCTTCTTAAAACCTCTTCAAATTTCATTCAAATTTAGGTGTATTCCTCCCTTAAACATTTAAAGATGGACAGGAACATGGCTTTCTTAACATTTGCATCGAATAACTTCATAAAATTACTGTTTTTATTCACAACTCTGGTAGAAGTCATGAACTCGTGGATTTCTTGGCATCTTTTAGGATTTTCTTGAAATGTTCGTCTTAAGTACAGTGTTACTATATTGCTTTGGTACTATAACAAACAATTCCGAAAATGAAAACTGCACAACCTAAAAAACAATAAAACACAGACAAAAAAAGGTCAAAAATATCAAATTAGGACACCTATGACAACTGGTGATATTCGGACCGTTTTATTACAGTGTACCCTGGTCCCAGAGGTCTTTCTTTATTTTTCCCCGCGCGAGAGAGCCGCGAATCGCTAAGCGGCGAACGCGAGTCGCGAAGCGGCGAAAAAGAAAAACCTCTGGTTACCTTGGACTTGAATCTGACTTTCATGCAGACGCCAGGGTCAGGATCTGACCCTCGGGATCGGATTGGTTGATATTTTTACAAACACGCAAATCAACATGATTGGTTCGTTTGATTGGTAACACCGAGTGGACGGTGGGGATATCTGTCATTGCACTTCTTCAGGTAAATTTTGACTGTCTCTACCAGGAAAGGAAATTGTTTGCATAAACACTTCACAGCTATATCGACCCTTTTGTTTTTGTCTGGTAATTATTCTTTTATTGCCATACTTCACTCCCAAAAGCTGACAGCTGTTAAACGGTACTGTGTACATTAAGTACCCTTTGCTAACAAAGCAAATTTTTCAGTGTTTGTAATAATTATTATTCCCTTATTTTTTGTGGGTTTTATTTATTTTATTTGTATTTGACAATGTGTACTTTTCATATTGTTAGTTTTTTTAAGTTCTTCAATTTTCTTTATTTTTATTCTTACTTTTTTCTGACCTGTGACGTTCATCTGTGACCTGTACTTTAACCACACCGTTTTTATGGTAATTGCAAATTAAGTATATTCAAAAATCGATTTCCACAGAGCCTGACAGTACACCACTGCAGACATCACCTACAGTTAATAAAATGTTATGAGATGCTCCATCTATTCTCTCTTTGAGAAAACCTTTGAGAATCAGGCAGCAAATAAACCTCACCAACTGCTTTCTTCCATTTCTTCCCACCACCAGTTCCTTGCCCTTGCCATAACTAGTAAGTTTGTTTAATCCATTTGTTAGAATCTCAGCTGATACAGATCCCATTTCAACTTGAGACAGCAAAGTGACATTGGCCTTTCCAAGAGGTTGCATTTCTATACAACAGTGTATGACAGTTTTTGCAAGTTCGGTTTGGTCAGTTTGTATTTTCTCTGCTACAGCTCCTGTTGTGCAAACATCACAGGAATCTTCACAAGGGCTGGAAGCATCTTCTCCAAAATACGAAAGCACACCTACATGTACCGTTCATCTCTGGCACTTTCATCCTCAAGTTGACTGATGTTGTGCAAATGAAAAAGCCGGTTTTCAAACCTAAACAAGGCAATACATTTCGCAGGGTATCCATCTCTTCCAGCCCTACCAATTTCTTGATAATAGTGTTCAATTGATTCTGGGAAAGTTAAGTGGATGACAAACCTTACATCTCCTTTATTGATCCCCATGCCAAAACACTGTTGCACACAAAACTTTTGCAATGCCATTGCTCCACAGCTCCTCATTCTTTTACCGGTCAGTGTCACTCAGGGTACCATGGACATATGTGGCAGTGTTGCTGTGTTTCTTTAGCTCTTGAGCCGTGTCTATAGCATCCCAGCGCCTTGCACAGTAAACAATTGCACAATCTTTCTGAAATTCTTCATGTTCTATTGTAGCGGCATTTGTTTCTTGGCATTGTCGTTCTTTTCTAGCACTTCAATAAAGAGGTTGTCTCTTAAAAAAAGACGCTTTCATCACAGTACATTGATTTAGTTTTAAGCTGTCAAAGACTACCTCCAATGTGTAGGTTGTTGCCGTTCCAGTTAATGCTGCCACTGCACTTCCAAACTTCTTAAGCTCACCAAGTCGTGTGTAATCTGGTCGGAACCCAACGCCCCAGGATTCTCTGTAGTGGGCTTCGTCAATGGCAATAAATGCTAATTTTCCACTCTTATTCCAGCTGGATAGCACATTTTGTAGCCTTGATTGAAATATGCATTCGGGATTAGTGAACAACATGACATACTGGGACCTAAACCGCATAAGACTGTGAATTACAACAGCCATCTCTGTGTCTGTGAGGAAAGAGTTGAAGTAAAATGCAGATACACCTTTTTCCCTGAGAACAGTCACCTGATGTTCCATCAAAAATTTAAGAGGTTGGATAATAACTGTTAAATAACCCTTGCTTCAGTATGGCAGCAATAGTAAATATTAAACTTTTTCCTCCAGTGGGCACAAGAATTACACAGTCCTTGCCTTCAACTATTGTTTTTATGGCTTCCTGCTGTCCTTCACGAAAGGACTCATGCCCAAAAATCATCTTTAAGACATAAAAAGGTTGATCTTCTTTATCTACAGTTTATTATTTTTATATATTATTATTATTATTATTATTATTATTATTATTATTATTATTATTATTATTATTATTATTATTATCATTCGTATAAGTAAGGATCTGGTCAAACATTTGACAATAAAAGTCTGCGATATAATATTGTAAAACATAGCACGACGTTTCGACGTTTCCAGAACGTCATTATCAAGTAAAAGGAAAATAATGAAATCGAGTATACATAGTGATGAGATGAATAAATCGAAAGTTAAACAAAAAGTTTGGATCTAATGGAATTGCTCTGGGTGTTTAAATTGGGTCTTATTGTTCTTCTGTACAACATTTCATAAACAAGGCAATCCCATTTCGTGCTACACTTTTTGAGCATTCTAAATTGGCTCTCATTGAGTAGGCCAATGTTCCGATGGCCATCTCTCAGATGGCGACCAATGGCAGAGTATTGATGATCAGCAATGCGTTGAAACAAATGGCGCGTCGTATATTCGACGTAATTTGAATCACACAAATCACATTCAAAACAGTAAACAACGCCATGCCGATTTACGATGCGTGGCTTGATCTCTTTAAGCTTTAGGTCTTGCTCAAGTTTCTTACTGGTGTAGGTTGGTTGTACATCAATGCCGATTTTTGAACTGAGATCGCGCATTTGCCTTTCGACCTTTTGAGACAAAACCTGATGAAACTTTAAGAGTTAGTATTCCGTTCAAAGATCAAGTCTCAGCGAACATGGTCAAAAGGCAAATGCACAATCTCAGTTCAAAAATCGGCATTCAATTTGAAAGTTGATCCGTAGGGGTCTTGAATTGATACGAGGTGTATTTAAGTTCCTCAAAGTTATGCAAGTTCAATTTCTTCAAACACAGAAATGTCGGGTATTTGATTATATTTAGGTCTAGTCTGGCTGGATACCCACTTGAATAACCACAATATCATTATTTAATTTTCACTCACAGCTGTGGGTAACTATAAAAAATAAAAAAAAATTGGGAGACATGTGGTTCCTGAAAAAATCCATACCCACCCCATGGAAGGTCACTGGAAATGGGGAGGTGTCTTAATAGCCAAAATTTTGAAGCAAAGTATGAAGCTGGAGTTTTATGGGGGAAGGGAGAGTGCAAAACAAGAAAAAACCTACCCTGCAGGGGGTGGATATGAACATTATAAGGATTTTGACTTGGAAATAAAATGTTCAAAGTAAATTTAATTACATGAAAATAACCTGTATTAAATGGACACCCTCGGAGAATGGCTGAGTGACCACTTAATATAGGTGATCATTCAATAGGAATCACAGTGAATTAAATTACGGGAGATATAATTTTCAGAACTTTAACAACTGACCACTTAGAGGGTGGCTGCTTAATGTGGAGCTGCTTAATAAAGGTTTGGCTGTAAACACTCAATTGTTCTACCTGCCTGTAAAATGTGGCTTCTGCGTATGTTTTTCCATCATTTCGTCACAAGCTGAATTTTGCCATCAACCGTTTGTTCCTTACTTTTACTGTTACTGACTTATTCCCCTCCTGTAGCCAATTTAAAACACCCTTTTGCCACATAAGTTCTTCTTTCCTTTTGCTTTTTCATTTTTTTTCTTTTTTGCTTGCTATCTAGAACCTAAATTAGCCAGGGAGCTAACAAGATAACCTAATGGTTCATTTAGCTTCCTTGCTTTGCACATTATTCTAACTAATAATTAATTTAATTCTATATATCACCACTAAAAGATTGTAAGAATCAACATGTACATTGAAAAAAGGCACAAATAAATATTATTATCGCAAAGATTATTATCGCAGGTACACAACATACAACTTGGCTGTTTCCTTCCCATGCGTTGCAGTGATTCTTACACCTCCACTAGACGTGTATTCAATGGTGAATGTTTCATAATGGCTTGAATTTTGGATAATATTGAATACAAGACTTTTTCAGCAAGTCAACCTTTATTAATTTCAGACCACGTGACCAAGGTATGACGTATGAGACAGGAAAAGGTCTATTCAAAACGAATCGATCGTTGTGCGGTTTAAAGACATTTGAGAGAGAATGGACTGAATGGGCCTGACTGTGCGATAAACAGGCACGAGGAAGGGGTGGGGGAGAATTTTTTTTTCGGTTTCACGAACGTCTTCTAATGACCCTTTTAATCTATTTACTTGCTGATGTGAAATTCAATAGGCAACGCTAACAAAAAAAAAAGAAAAAAAGAAATATCCTAATGAAGGTTAACAAAATGTTTTTGTTAAAGTGTTTGTTAAAATTCCTGTACCCACCTTCTGAAAAATCAGCTCAGACAGCACAAGAGTATAGGCTTAAATTTCCCAAAAAGGATTTATATTCTCCTTTGCATCATAAATCACTGTAATCACTGAATAGTCTGTAGCAATCAAATGATAAAGAAACGGTGCTTCCAGGAGTTGTATTTTTAGGCTAGAAATCCTGTCCTCAAGAGTGCCATAAAACAAAGCCTAACAGGTTTCTTAGACACACATATCCTAAAATGACAGGTTAAGTTCAGGCTTCAAGGCCGTCTGTTAACATCAGATACATTGCTTGACAAAAAACTGTGATTTCGACAAGCAGGGCTATTACTCATGCACCATATTTTAATTTGTTTTGAGCTCGTTCGTTTCAGGATATGTTGTATCTAAGAAACCTGTTAGCCTTTGTTTTATTGCACTCATAAAGGACATGATTTCTAGCCCAAAAATACAACTCCTGAAATCACAATGGTATAAGTCAAATTAGTCGAATGAGCTTTAAAAAAAGAAACATATGGTGCATATGTAATAGCCCTGCTTGTCTAAATCACAGTTTTTTTGTCAAGCAATGTTATTGATGTTAACAGGAAGCATATTAGGGTAGTGATCGATTAATCGAGAAGTGCGATTTTGGGTCGGATATCCTGAGTCAATGTAATAATTAATTTCCAGATGTTCGTTCGGCGTGATTCGATTGCGTCATGAATTTAGAATGAAGACGGAAAATTAATTTAAAATGCTGTCTTGCTCGGATTATGCCGATTCTGTTGAATTAAGCTAGACTTGAGCGCGTTAAGACCGGAGTTTGGTTGAGATTTTAGATGCGTTAGCGCCGTTAATGATTGCCAAATGTCACACCTGTTTGGTCGGATCACAGGTCATGTTTCATTTCACTCAGATGTCAATGTCATGTCTAATTCCAAAGAAAAGCCCCTCTTTTCTCTTGCATATTATTTTCTGACCTTTCTTTCTTGTGATGAACCGTAACTGAAGTCTTGTTAGTGACTAGCATATTCCTTCAGTCTAGAAAGTCTCAAAATGTGCTCAATTTTTGTAGCCACCTTTGAGAAAATCAGCTCAAATATAGTTGAAGATGTCCACGTTGTTGCCTGGCAACCGTGCAAACAAAGTATGAATGACGTCAGACAAAGGGAAAGTCTCTAGGCAGCAACATTTTGGAAGACAGGACAGTTTTGCTTCTGACGCAATTTGTAGTTGCACAATGGCGCATTCTTATGTTTATTCATTGAGCGCTGAACGTGTTTGTTCATCGAAGAGTGAAAAATGTTTACTATTGGCGAAACAAGACCAAATTGTGATGCAAATGAACCAAATGAGGCTGAACAATACAGATTTGCCGAGGGAGATTAAATAACAAAACTCCTGAACAACGTGAAAGGCGACTTCAGATTCAGCGCGAGCAGCGGAAAAGAAGAAGCCATCAGGAAACCACAGAGCAAAGATAACATCGCTTGGCTCAGCAAAGACAGCGCCGCCAGGAGAAACCAGAGCAGCAGATAAACGGCCGCAGATTGGAATATCACAGGCAGTACAACCAATGTAGGCGTGCATTAGAAACCTTAGAAGATAGCCAATTTAGTTTACATGTACTCGTGCTCGCTACAATAACGAAACCCCCGTGAGCTTCGATGACATCGAATTCGAAGAAACCAGGCACAACGAAATGAGATCAAACACTTACAGGAATATGAATTGCGATTACAAACGCTTCGGACAAATCAGGCACAACGCGTACGACTGATTAACTAGACAGAACAGAAACGGAACTTGCGACTACAAAGGCTTCGAGAAAGTCAATCCATACGAATGCAAGCGGAAACTGAACACCAAAGAATATGACAGATTACAAATTAAATCGCGCGATACAACACTGCTCGTAGAATAGAAGTTGAAACGAATGATCATGGGGAACTACAAAACAGACCCCAACTGCTTCAACAATATGGTGCTATGTATAGAGACAACGAGAGGCCACTTCTTGAAATCAACCACAATCACATGCAATCAATACATATTCCGTTTATGCAAATAAGGCAGTTGCAACAAAAAAATATTTTACTTTCTGAGTTTCGAGTAATAATTAGAATGGAAGGTACGGGGAGGGGAAGGGGGGGGGGGAGGAAAAGGATAAGCTACATCTATGTGTACCATCTTCTGAGAACTCTCTGTTAACTAACCCTTTCCCTACTAAGATCTAAAAGCTAATTCTCCTAAGTAATTAATATTCATGTATCTGTTGGCTTTTCCTGACAATTTGGTGTCAGAGCAGAACGCTATCCCTTTATTTAATATATTTTTGGTTAATTCTTATTACCTGTCTGCTTGACAGTGTATTAAAATTATAAGGAGAATTTTAAATAATGCTGCTCACTTCTGGGAGTGAAAGGGTTGGTGACAAAGGGAGACCGTTGCGCAGGGTAACACTAAACCATGTCTATGGTATCTATTATTTGCCCTTCTGTTCTACACTTACCCTCTATTGAGTGACTACTTCTCAAATCATTGAATGTAAATCCGTCCCCGTATTTTCAATTGAGCAATCACTTGCCCCAGAGTGACCAATTAACAGAGGTTTGTAAGAATGACTAAGGAGTTCAAGGCAATATATAGAACCTTTTGGTCAGGAATGCACCATTAAAAATATGAAGGAGGGGGGGGGGGGAGAGGGACTCTCTGAAAAGGTATAGTATTTTTTCACTACTTGCAGGGGTGCAAGATTTGTTTTACCACCTTGAAAACCTTTTTTCTGCTTCCTTTGCAATGCAGGATTCTTTTTCCTTACATTTTGGTTTTTGTTTTTTTCTTCGGATAAATGGAGGAAAAAAAGAAAAAAAAAGTTCGGTACGTATCTCTGAAGTTTCCTTTAAAATTAGAAAAATTGCACGATTTTACGATTTAAATCACTTAACGACAACACCAATCGGTTACCTTCAAAAAATTTAGGATGGCTTTCAAATCCTGGCGGTAAGAGGTTAAAGCCGATCGAAGAAATTTCTCAAGAAGAGCTTAATGCCTACCTTTATGTTTCTACGCATTAACGAGGACTCCAGTTACAAAAGTTAAACCATGAAATCCGTACGAGCGGCGGCCATAATGTTCGTTTTCGTTGCTCAGCACCACTCAGCAAAACATTTGCGCAAATGTGCACAGCTCTTACGCTTCTCGATAAGCTTGAAGTTTAAAAACTTGCACTGAATGCTTGTCTTAGTGAGGTTGTACCTCGTACACTTGGACTTGCCTTAAGCGTTTTAAAACGTCTGCGAGGAATTCAGTTTTGCATAATATATATATTTAGCCAAGGCTAAAGGCGAAACTCCACAATTCCTATTTTTAATAACATTTATAGAAGTCTGCTTATTGTGTGAACGTAATAATCTTATGAGTTCCTCATCAATTCTGCGGTTATGAACATTTTTAATGCATATGCAGCTAACTGCTCATCAGCAATAACAATGTAATACCGAGGGCAAAATTATTGAATGCTGATTTGTTGTAACAGAGGGTAGTTTCTCGTAATTTTCCTTTCACTGAGGGCAAAATTACTTACTCCTGATTGGTCGAGCGGCAAAAATACTCGCTCCTGATCGGCTGAGCACGACAGTTTTACATTTTGTTGGTTTTATGCATTTTGTGTCCAAAAGAACAACACGCTCTTTGAGGTTCGGTGGAAGTTCAACTCTTTAAGCCGGGTTGTTTGTACCACAAATACATGGAAATCAAGTGCTACAGCTATAAAGGAAATTCCTAAAGGTTAATTTTCGTGTCTCTTACAAGAAACAGCGAAAGATTATTTCTGTCAAAAGCTAAAGACTCGGATCGGATTGATTTTATTTTGTTTGGTTGAGAAACTGAAATTGGTCATGGCGTCCAAATGCTTTCAACGAACGATAACCGAGCATGAAAGTATCCTTTTGATGGAAGGAAGGAACAGGAAGCAATTTTTCCGCGAGTTACTTCTTTGGATCCACCGATTGCTATTTTTATCGATCCATGTTCGTGTGATTAATAATATTAATAATAATAATAATAATAATAATAATAAATTATTTATTTTTTAAGTGTTTTCATCGTGAGAAACAGAACTTTTAGTATTTAGATTGAGGATTTTATGGATGGTAAATAGTTTAATTGTATGGACTTTGGTCGTTTCATTGATTGGCTACGACTGGCCGCCCAATCATTGTTTAGGATGTCTGGGCATCCAGAAGTTTTTACTGCCAAAATAATAATAATAATAATACTAATAATAATAATAAAATCTTTCTTTATTATAATATTCCGAGCAAAATTGATATTTACAAGTTAAAAGTAGAAAAAAAGAGCTATTAAAACCTATTTACGATTCAATATTTAAAATTCATTTCGATTAAAAAAAAGCGACTATTTCCAAGCACAACAGAGCTATTTTCAAACACAATTTTTTTAACAATAGTAAGACTAAAATTTTGATGAAATAAAAAAAGTTGTTAAAAAGATCCTAAAATACTAATTTACAACGTCACGTCATTCACTTTCTAAAATTAGCGGAGACACGCTTGGCTAGCGTTTAAGCGGCAGTCATCAATGAAATCCCCAAATGAAATTTTGTGAAAAGGCGTCCTGGAGCCTCTTACGCATGTGTGTACCGACCTTAAAATCTCAAAAGAAAGCAATGTTCTAATCCAAGTGATAGTAATGTGATAAGGTTCCTCATTCTTTTCTGAGAGCTTCTCGGCTAGGCGTTTGAGAAAGCAATTGCAGTCGGCTCCCATCCCACCGTTGGTTCCAAAAACTAGGGGAGTGAAAGATCCCATTTCAACGTCCAGCACCCTCTGTTGGTACTTCCGCTTTTTCTCCTCTTCCTGCTCTTTAAAGATTGTCGATGTTGCTTTTCCCTGGTTACACTTGGAGTTAACATGCGTTACTCTGACATCGAAAAATGCTGTAACTCCTCGAGACCAAAAGCCCCCTGCCTTCATGTCCAGTCTTGCCTCCGGACTTGTCACCGCGCTTCTGAGGTTGAATTGCTCATTGTCGAGAGGTTGTAGTTGTGGTTCGACTTCAACGTTGGTGCAAACCTTACCAAGAAAAGAGGTAAGTAGGTTGCGGACGCCATCATGTCTCTGCGCCACGAACCCTCCCTTTTTGCATGACAGGGCATGGCAGACGGTATACTTCTCCCCACAAACACACTTGCTTGGTAAATCAGACAGGGGAAAATTATACCTTAAACGCAGAGAGTCTCTGAATTCTTGTTTATTCAGCACTAAGCCTTGATCGACAAGAGGTACTGCGGTAAGCCACGAGCTCCCCCCTTGTCTCTCGATTGGTTAACTGACCGCAGCAGATCCGAGGGTAGAGTGGAATCAATACTTTCCATTCTCGATTTCACCGACGCAATAATAATAATAATAATAATAATAATAATAATGATAATGATAATGATAATGATAATGATAATGATAATGATAATGATAATGATAATGATAATGATAATGATAATGATAATGATAATGATAATGATAACGATAACGATAACGATAACGATAACGATAACGATAACGATAATGATAATGATAATGATAATGATAATGATAATGATAATAATAATAATAGTAATAATACTAATAATAATAATGATAATGATAATAATAATAATAATAATAATAATAATAAAAATAATAATAATAATAATAATAATAATAATAATAATAATTATAATAATAATAATTTTGTCGTTACATTGATTGGCTACGGCTGGCCGCCCAATCATTGTTTAGGTAATCTGGGCATCCAGAAGTTTGTACTGCCATTTTATTATAATAATAATAATAATAATAATAATAATAATAATAATAATAATAATAATCTTTATTAAAATATTACACACAAATTGCTATTTACAAGTTAAAAGTATATAAAAAAACCTATTCAGTAAAAACCAGTGATAAACTGTGTTTGCAAGGACCAGCGTGACAAAATAAAAGTACCGGATCCTGTAGTGAAGGATCTAATCAGCAAAAAAATTGTAAAGAAAATAATCTAAAAAAAGAGCAAGGCTGATTTCCTAGACACACTAAGAGAGCCATTCCATTCAGCTTAGCTCTCAGACTTCGACGTATTTGTTCTTCTGACGAAACGTTTAGACTCCGAACAAACGAACTCAGAACCTGTCTCAACAAACGGGGATACAATCTTTCATTCCTCAACTAAGAAATAGGGCGTGTTAACGGCATCTCACGTTCCGACGCTATAGCTACGAAAGACACCTCCGACACCAACCAACCTATACGAGTACCCCTTGTCGTCACATACAATCCAGGCCTTCGTTCTGTATCATCCATTATTCACAAACACTTCAACATCCTATCTTCATCTCCCCGCTGCGCTAACGTTTTCAAAGCCACACCTCTTGTTGCCTTCCGACGGACCAACAACCTGAGTGATTTACTAGTTAGCGCCAAACTACGTAATCCCACACAAAACAACCTACCCCATGGATCTTTTCGATGTGGAGACAACTGTTTAACTTGCAACTACATAACAGACGGACGTACCAGCTACACATTTCATTCTACCGGCGAAACTAGACATATTACTCATCATATAGACTGTAACTCTAAAAACGTTATTTACATGGTACACTGCAACCGCTGCCACAAACAATACATAGGAGAAACAAAACGACGACTTAAAGACCGTTTTAACGAACACCGTAGACCAGTTGACAAACAAACAAACAGTTCCAAACCCACCACAGTTTGAGAACATTTTCTTTCTAACGACCATGACGCTTCTGAAATGCTACTAATTCCTCTCGAACTCATCAAATCTAATCGTGACAGTGTACGCAAAGCTAGAGAGGCATACCTCATCGACAGAGGTCAAACTATTGAACCCTTAGGTCTTAATAGGAGAGATAAGACATAAACACTTTTCCCGTCTTTCATCTTCCTAAGTTATGTAATTAACTCATTGTTACGTATTTTGTTTTCGTCTACCACGTTGTAACGTTAGCTTATACCTATTTACCAGTTGTATTTTCAAATTTCAAATCGTAACGTTTTTGTTTATGTAACTTTAGCCTTTTTTCAGGTATCTATTGTAACTGTTTAAAATTGTAAAGTATCTTGCCACAGGGTCAGTATCAAACATACCCTGAAGAAGAAAGGCCGTGCCTTTCGAAATATTGGAAAATATACTTCCCTGAAGTGAAATCAGCCTTGCTTTCTTTTTAGATTATTTGCTTTTAAAAACCTATTTACAATTCATTTCTATTAAAAAAAGATATTTTGAAGCAAAATTCCAGTAATAATTTTTTTTAAATATTCGATTGCGAAAACAAAAATTGAGACTACTTTCAAGCATAATGTTTTTGTAAAGAAAAAGAAAAAAAAAACAAATGTCATGAAGTTTTAAAAAAATAAAATTCGTCATTTTAAAATCAGTTCCCCTTGATAAAAAGAAAAGAAAAATAATAATAATAATAATAATAATAATAATAACAATAATAATAATAATGACATTTTTTTATAAATAATAATCTCGTTATTAAAATATTCCAAGTAAAATGTTATTTACAGGTTAAAAGTTGAGAAGAGAGCTATTAAAACTTATTGACAATTCTTTTCGATTAAAAAAGGACTATTTTTAAGCACATTTTTTTTTTAAGAAAAGGGAAAAAAAATCTCATCAAGTTACAACAATATTATTCGTTCATTGATTTTTACCTAAAAAACCCCCCATCAAACTATACCATATAAAAAGAAACATGAAAAAGTATGTATAAAAATCATAGGACCTAGATTTTGGCGAGGCATCTATCTAATTGAAAGTCCGCTTCTCGAACATTGCTTCTAATTGCTCTTCTAACTGTTGTTGACCCTCTAAGACAGAGTAAAGCCGACCTAAGGATGGCAAAGGATACTTTAAAACGTATCCAAGAGACAGTGGTGGAATAGTTCTCTCTTTTCTTCGCTGCGACTAGCTCTGCCAGCCTGTCATGGTATCTCTTGCACTCCTCTCCCATGCCGCCTGTTGTTGTAAAGACTAATGGTGTTCCACGTCCATCACCCTTTGCGTATACAATCTCTTCTTGTCGTTCTCGTGCTGCTTGTATATCTGCTTGAGGTCCAGGTCTCTATAAGAATCAGCGTTGGGGTAACATACCCGTACATCAAAGAACGCTGAACTTTGTCTTTCCCCAAAACCTCTGGCATGGATGTCTAGGCGAGCGTCGGGAGCTCTGTTAGCTCCGCTTGGAAGCGACTCTCCCGTGAGTTCCTGGAGGACGAGCTCAATCTCGACATCATTGCAGACCATG
>NW_028145626.1:0-195000 GCF_977016875.1 Pavona decussata | reverse complement strand
CAATTATTTAAAAGTAGGAAATACAAAGACAGCAATAAGAAATGAAAATTAGAAACAAGAATTAAAAACTAGCCAAAAACACGCACTAAGCGGTAGGAAGCTTTACAGCGCAGGTAAATAATTAATTGATGCCTAACATTTGGTTCTATCGTTGATAGTTTGCTCCTGAATTAAACTTGTATTCTCTCCTAATTACATGTGTATCATGGAAATCGTCTCGTCGGTTTTGTTAGTTTGTACGCTACGAAAAAAATAAATAATTTGCTGGTTTGCTTGCGCGTTCGGTGAGTGTTTTACTAACTGTTTTACGAAGTTCCTTGATAGTTTTAAGAACATTTTGCCCTCTGTGTTATAAAAGCGGAATTTAAATGGACTCCAAATGATATTTTCTGTTTTATTATTCTTTTAAGTTTTAAAATTGATCGAGGCGAACTGGTTGGTGAACAGTCAACGCGCGCTACCGGCACAATCACTATCTAGTAAAGTTTGCTTATCAAGAAGACCGTACGTCATAAACCTCAGAGAAAATGGATACACTAACCAAAAAACAGACTACAAATATATCCTTGGGTAATAAATGATAAAAGAACTGTGATAATTCATAGCAATCAGTACAGAAATAAACTACCCAACGATCTTTGAAAAATTCACAAAACAAGCGAATGAATGTTTTGCGTAACCTTTGTTTTGATGAATATGAAATCACACTTTAATTTTATATTCGCTTTTAACGTTTTTTGAAACGACTTTCAGTGACAATTACTCACACATCTTAATCTTTGCCGTTATATCCTACTGTTTTAAGTATTTTTGTCTGTTCTCTGTCAAGATTGTCAGAAATAAATGCTAAAATTAGAAATATAGGCGAGAAAAACTTGTCAGTAGCTTATGCAGGTTTATGCCAACGATACAATGTCGGGAGACGTTTATTTGAGTGACTATCTTAGCTCAGAATCAATTTTTTTTTAAATGAAGCAAAATGGGATGAGATATGAAAATAAAACTCCGAGGGAAATAACGAACATGGACCGGAATATGAGCTAAAAAGACTGCTCTGAAGTTATAAACAAGTTGCAGTGTCAACACTACAAGAAAAAATATCTTGCAAAACAGCACAGTTTTGTTAACAAAATCACATGAATATACTCGCCTCTTTAGAGAATAACAAGTCCTTTTATTCGATTGCTGATTTTCTCGTTCGTTTACTACGTTAAGTTTCACTTCAAGGGGAAAAATCCAACGTCTCGTCACGACGGATTAGAGTAAAATAATTTCTCTTCAAGATTCGGCCGCTGTTTATGAAGTGCCGCCTCTAAAAGCTGCTAAAAGAGTCATTTTTTTCTCCTGCCGTGAGTCGCATTGTTCTTTCTCCCGCTGTTATCGTCAAAATCGGACGAGATCAGAAAATAAAACTCCAAGGGAAATAATCAACATGGACCGAAAAAATGAGCTCAAAAACTGCTCTGAAGTTAGCAGTATTTAACTTAAGCTTGAGTTTAACGGCGTGTCAAAACTGCAAGAAAACAATATCTTACAGAACAGCAAACTCAGTAGCAAAGTCTTGTCAACAAAATTTTATGAATATACTCCCCTCTTCTGGGAGTAACCAGTCCTTTTATTCCATTGCTAATTTTTTCGGTCGTTTAACAACGTTAAGCGAGCGAAACGTTTCACTTGAACAGGAAAAATTTAAAGTTTCGTCGCGCCGGATCAGAGTAAAATGATTTCATTTCAAGATTCTGATGATGTGCCAGTCGATTTGTTTCTCCCGCTTATAGTTGCCTTGCTGTATCTCCTGCTGTTGGTCACATAAATTGACTTTGTATCTTTCCGTCTTCAAAATTATTTTTTGTTTCGTTTTTTCTCAAACGCAGTTGGCGATGTAACTTCCCGCCAAACAAATGCAGCTGGCATTGCAGTTGGCCATGCATTTTCCCGCCGAAAAACAACCCGGGTTGCAGCCATTCGCTCAGCTATGTAAGCCAATGTGAAATGAGACACTCAAACCCTGTGCTGCAACACGGGTTTTTTTTTTCCGCGCCCTTTCCTGTTCTGTCTCGCCTGTTTGCTAGCGTTCTCAGTCGCTCTCTTTCACGTCGAACTTCGCTTCTTCGTCGGCTATTTTCTCGATCTCCTTCTATCTCCATTTCTTTGCTTTCCATGTTTGTAGACTTATTCATAAATTTTTACTTTGTGTTTTGTCGTACACGTCGTCTTCAAAATTATTAATTTTTTTATTTTTTTCAAACGCAGTTGGCGATGCAATTTCTCGCCAAACAAACGCGGCCGGCGGCGCAGTTGGCCATGCATTTTTCCGCCGAAAAAAACCTGGTTTGCATCACAGGGTTTAAGTGTCGCATTTCACTTTGGCTTAAATAGAGGGGCGTACGGACGGTCGGTCGGTCGGACGGAGGTGACGTCATTACCAAACCAAAATTTCTCGCACTGATGGGTTTACCAAAATCTCTTAGCTATGGGGCTTTGCGCTTCCACCTTCATCGCGCGCGGAGCTCCGCTAGAAGAGCCGTCCTTAATCCCTTCCTTCGCTCGGCACCACACAGCAAAACATTTGCTCAAATGTACACAACTATTACGCTTCTCGATGAGCTGGAACTTCAAAAGCACTTGAATGCTTGTCTCAGAAAGGTTGTAACTCATACACTTGAACGTTTCTTGAATTTGAGATGTCCGGCTGTGTCCAAAATACTTCGCTTTCGATCTTCATTCAACTCAGTTTGCAAAGAGCTGCTCATGTCATGTGATCATTACGTTGTTGCTTTGGTTGGAAGTTGACTCAACATCCGGTCGTTTAATTTGAAAGAAATTCTTACTTAAAATTCAGTAAACTTCAACAGCAATATCCAAACGCGGAGAATTTAATAAAACAATTATTCCATTAGTGCTTGTTGGATATGAGATTGGTTATAGCCAACTTTACCATCTCATATCCAACGCGCGCTCATGGAATAATTGTTAAGTGTTATTCTCACGAGGCCGAGTAGAATTAAGGATTAATTTTCAAGCGCATTTTAAACGTTTTTTTCCCAATTGCGCGACAGGGGCAATTTGCAAAGACTTTTAAATTACAAATAAACATTAGTTCTTAATCTACGAGGAATCATTGCGATTACGCTTGGAAGGTAGCATGACAGGACGGAAAAGACGCTTACTATAAGTACCTCCCGGTGTCTATCATAAATCCTTAGAAAACTTTTCTAAGGATTTGTGAGAGCTTTTTCTGGAGTATCTGTTTGCGCTCCAGGTTTCGTCACCTATGCTTTCCGCTTCATGTCATCAAGTCGTAATAAACGTGACTCAGTTTTCATATGGAGGAATGTTACGTATCAGTGACAAGTCATCACTTGTCAAACTTTGTAACAAAACATGAATGAAATCAGGAAATCCGAATCACCTCCACTGACTCAGTTTTCATAAGGAGGAATGTTACGTATCAGTGACAAGTCATCACTTATCAAACTTTCTAACAAAACATGAACGAAATCAGGAAATCTGAACTACTTGCACTGACGTAATCGGCAAAGTAATGAGAAAATAAATCAGAGCTAAAGAATTCTGCGGCATGCCGGCGCTTATGAAAGCGTGATTATCATTGGATCCGATGAGATTGGAACGCGTGGAAAATACAAATTATATTACAACTTTACACTAGGAGGTTTACAATTGCCAATAATTTTGCAGGTAAATTGCACCAAATAAAGCTTATACTTTAACTTTTCATCACCCTTCGTAGATCTAGTTGTACATTGATATTCAAAGCGAACAAAGCTTTTCCTGTTAAATTTTCTCGTTTTATTGTTTTGCGATAGGCCGCTGCCATTCGAATTTGGTATAGCGATGTATGGAAACGCGGGCACACGCACTGCCACAGTGGTGGCAATCGCGAGATCGAGAGAAACTGCGAGCTTCCGAAAGAGCTGGATCATGCCATGTAAGTCTCGAGAAAATTCAATCGAGGAAAAACGCAGGATGCGAAACGAAAGAAGCAAAAGAAAATGGTTGTCAAGGACCGCTATGGAAAGAGAGAACAGAGATATTCGAACACAAAAGGAAAGAGATGCGTATTCTCGTGCCAAAGAATTGGCGCGAATTTACTATGGCAAATGGAAAGCATTAGCCGAACAGAATAAAAGGACCCTGGACCAAAACAAGGTAAGGCTCTCTTGGCGCAAATATAGAAGAAAATAGGCATCGTAGAAGAGCAGTTTGTAAGAGAACGACATGCGTAAACATGATTAGTCTATCGTGTAGTCTACAAAGTTCCCCGGGGGCAGGAGTCAAAACATTTATTGGGGCCGGGGGGGGGGGGGGGTAGGATACGGAGTGGGGCGGGGGATGCGGCACAAAAAATTCCACTTCTTATGACGAAATGGCGAAATCTCGTGAATTTCAAGGCATAATGCGCAACACCCCCTCTTTGTTTTATCAAAATTGCCAAATTCTTAATATATTTTCACAAAAGAACAGCTCAGAAACCATTATGAAGGACCATACAGAGATTATAAACACAGAAACGGGGAATTTGCTGATATTTTCATGGCTTCATTTCTTTTAATGTGCCAGACAGCTAGGTAATGGCTTTCAATTGAAAAGTCTTTGGACTTTGAGCATGTCCCCTTTCATTAAGCTATGAATGTGAATTGTTGGATTCTTTCTTTCCCTACCCTCTTCAATTGGGCATCTCTCTCAGTAGTGCCCTCAGGGGGTAGGGCAACAAAGGGTCTAATGCTACAGACTACTGGCATCTTTCATAAGACATTCAATTTTACACCATAAAAATACTTTTATTATCACCCATGGGCATTAATAAATACCAGGAAAATGCCAGGGAAATGAAACCGCATAGACTACATAGAGTCGGTTGGGATACATGAGGGTCAAGGAGAGACTTGAAGAAGGCACTGATTTGACTCCTTTATTATTTGAAGAGTATAGAGTTCACCAATAACTGTTATGACAAAATCTAGCAAGTGCATCTTTACCAAGCTGATTTGCTTCACTTTCAAGGTGATCTTGATTCTTTGTTTATGACAAAATAATTATTACTTTATTCCAGATTAGACACCAGAATACAAAATCAGGACCATCTAAATTCCCCACTGTCAATTTAATTGATCCATCTGAGCTTCACCCAATCAATGAAAAGGAATTAATACTAGGACAGGGATCATATGGCAGGTGCGTTTTAAAAACATTCACAAGATTAAAGATACAGGTGGTAGAAAAACAATTGTCTGATGCAAACCACTAAGGAGATGGTAAAGGAGGCACAAATACGTGTAATGCAGGCTCACACGCACAAAAAAATTCCTGCAATAATACGCATCCAGGTTGAAAGGGATCCTATATCACTAGTCATGGAGTTCAAAGGGGAAAACAACACATCTGTAACAGTTAGTAAACTACAGTAATAGCCCACGTATAAGAACCTGAATTTTTAAATTTAGCCTAAAAAGGTTCTTATATAAATGGTACTTAAAGCAGATTTAGGCTACCAAGGTTCTTAAAATAGGTTCTTATATTTTCATATGAATTTCATCTGAATATACTATATATGTTATAAATATCATCTCATAATACAGTATAATGGAAAACACAATAGACATACAACATGGTACTTAAGCTTGAAAGAAAAAAAGTGAAGCTACTTATAAATAGATGATGATCTTAATTCAGCAGTTTCTACCTACATGTATACACTTTCACAGCAACCCCACTGATAAGAACCTAACTTAAAATTTTAGCCTAAATAGGTTCTTATGTGGAGGGGGCTTAAAATGAAAATTTTAGCCTAACAGGTTCTTAAAACCCAGGTTCTTATACGCGGGCTATTACTGTATTGTATTGTGAGGAAGCCAATGAAATATTAAAAAAAACTTAAAAATTCACTAACAAAAAAAGACTGGCTGATCATTTCTCATGATATCACAGATGCTCTTGCACATATCCACTCCAAAGGCTTTCTTCATTGTGATTTAAAATGAAACAGCGTTCTTGTTAGTGATAAACATGGCCACATTATCGACTTTGGTAAAAAAGCCTGTGACAGTGCATTTCCTCCAGCAAAGACGTACACTTTTCACTTTGCTCACATTGCTCCTGAAGTTTTGAAAGGCTCGCATTGTAGCAAAGCGGTTTATTCCCTCAATGTTTATTCCCTTGGCAAAATCCTGTGTGAAGTAGCAACAAAGCAAGAAATTCCAATGTTACTCGCCGACGCTCACTGGCCTCCTTAATATGTAGTTCATAGTTAATATTGTTAGAGGAAATATACCCAAATCAAAGTTTCGTTAACCCAGGATTAGCTTAATCGGGCTTTGAACAACTGGGCCCTGGATTTTAAAAAAGTTAAAAAAAGACAAGAGTTTAAAACATTGAAACCCTCTACAGCTGTTTGTTGTGATGACTTCCAAAATGATGCCGGGCATATTAAGTACCTCATGCCAATAGAGGAGATGAAATATCTTTCTCTTGAATACGACAAAGAATTTAATCTACATGTATGCTTTTGGCGAAACTCTTAACCCTTAATATACTGTCATGGGATAGACCAAAATGTCCATATTATCGACGTCTCCAGAGTTTATAGTAATCTTGGACTGCGGTCTGTATTATTCGTCGGTGTTCAAAAGGGCAGATTAGTTAAGCCAAAGCCTTCTTGTAGCATAAAGAAAAACGAACAAAAAAAAAAAACAATCAAGAATAGAAACTGGGTATATCAGTTCAATTTGTTGCCATTGTGACAATAGCAAACATTCCTGCTCTTACGATGGCACATCTTTTATTAGCAGGACTGCCAAGATGACACATCTTTTGCCAGTTTCTGTTTGCTATTGCTAAAAGAAAATTAATAAATGGAATCTTACAGTCTATTGGCAGAGACAACAACAGTACGAAAGAAGTAACTTGTGAATAGCCTTAGCCTTTTGCGTTTCAAACTGAAGAGACTTAAAGCTTTTTCCCTTCTTAATGTTTTCAAAGTAGTAAGCTTTATGTATCAATATAAGCTTAATTGTGTGGCAATATCCTACATCAAGTACTATACTCCTACTATCAATTTGGAAATTACCCCTTGACAGGTGGCATGCCTCATACTCATACAGTTCAATGTAACCTTGAAATACTAATCAAGCTACCAGCTTCAACATAACATTTTTCAAAATTTTCAATCGGAACTGGTGGGTGTCCCACCTGAGACAGTTCCGATGTAACCTTGAAATACTAATCATGCTACCTGCCTGTGCATAACTTATTTTTCAATCGGAACTGGTCGGTGTCACACCTGAGACAGTTGCGATGTAACCTTGAAATACTAATCATGCTACCAGCTTGTGCATAACTTATTTTTCAATCGGAACTGGTGGGTGACGCACCTGATACAGTTCCGATGTAACCTTGAAATACTAATCATGCTACCAGCATGTGCATAACTTATTTTTCAATCGGAACTGGTCGGTGTCACACCTGAGACAGTTGCGATGTAACCTTGAAATACTAATCATGCTATTAGCTTGTGCATAACTTATTTTTCCATCTCAACTGACGGGTGACACAAACTGTACATGATAATGTTTGCCATCAATGACAATCCCGTTCACCTTAATTAGCTTTTTTTGATGCTTAATGTCTTTCAGTAGAATCTTGAGACTTTCCCTTCATGAAAAATAATCTGTTATGATACTTATTCCTTGATCATTAACAAAATAATAAACAACAACAAAAAACAAATTAAGTAAGAAATGTTTGGTTTCTCAACAGAGTTGCCAGAGCCCTTGCTCTGACATGCTCTTTATGGTGGCCAAATTACCTCAGTTATCAACTCTGTTTATAAAATTAAACATTATTTGTTTCTACAGCCCATAGACGCATACGTAGTACAACAGTTTCTTTAGAAACAAACCCCTCATGAAATCCACCATTATTTTATTTTATTAAAACAGCTAACAAAGGAAAGCCTTACAAATTTGGTTTCAAAAAGACAAGTGCAATTGTTTTCCTTTGTTTTGTTGGGATAATTTCATGAAAAAATCACTGTAAAAGGCTGCTCAATTTGTTTTTCCAAAGCCTACTGAAGCTATATTAACTGCAGCCTAAGTGAAACTAATTACATGTAGCACTTGTTCAGTTTGCTGCCTTAAAATAATAATAAAAAACAGAAACACTCCTCAAAGAAAACAAACCAAGGTTACTTGTAAGGGGACAATATACAGATTTATACAATGAACTGTATAAAACTTGCGTTTTGTTTGGTATAGCGGAGTTTGTGATTAGAGTATAGACACACAAATAAACTCATCAAGTGGTGCGATCAGCGCTTCTGACTGGTCAACAAAGTTTTGTAAACTATTTTTGTGAGTAGCGGACAAAAAATTTTCACAAGAAACGAAAACTGTCTGATGAAAAATTGAACGAAGACCATTGAGAGAGACCTCAACCAGTTTGAAAAAGCTAGAACTTTGTTGTGCCATCAAAAGGAAAGAACTATTTGCTCAAATTTGTCGACGATAATAATCCCTCACAAATCGCAGTGAAGTGACTGACATGCTGTTAAATTTTGGGGTCAGCATTTCCTTCTGAAATAAAGGTTACTGTAGTTTTGAAAATATTGTTAGTGAAATAATTTTGGATTATACTTAGTTGGAGGATCACTTTTGTATGTGTGTAGTTGTCTGAAAGTTTGCTGCAAGCAGTTTTTGACTCACCTCTGTCAATGTGATGCTCGCTCACGAAATGTGTTGAAATGTCAAATAGATTCAAACATTTCTTGTTAATGGCAAATAAATTGAATTGAATTGAATTGAATTGAATCCATTAAATTCGATCAACGATAAAACCAGGTAAGAGAGCAATAGTCCATCATAACTACAAAAAAAAAGATAGGGAAGTAGAATTATGAGTATCTTAACAAAACATTGCTTCGTGATCGTCCAAAATCAAACATTTTGGTAGCATCGAGCCACCTCCTTGGTAACCGCGCCAAAATTACAGCATCAATGAGGCCAGGCTACTAGTCTGAACACGAAACGCAACACGCACCAACACGCAACGAATTGTAGTTTTGTACAAATAGATGGTAAACTTACCTCCGTTTTTCCAACTGCTAATTGTTGTTAGTCACCGCTTGCCATGTATGGCCAGAAATTATTGCGCGCGTTTCAAAAAACAATAGTACCCAATCTGGCTTAGCGTTTCCTCTCCAGCGAGATCCTTCATGACTCTCTTGAGCCGATGCCACATCCCCGATCACATCGTTTATGACCTCTGTAGCGTCTTGGTAACCAAAAGCCCACAAAAATGACAGAACGGTGGACAAAATTTTCCCTCTTTTCTTCACACAAGGCATTGACTCGGCTTATCAGCTGCTGTCCCCTTTTTGTTATCAACAGCTTCTTCCCGGGACAATATCTAAATTTTCATAAATCCCCACCGGTGTGTGCCGCCCCAAAGACTATGTTTTTTTAGTCGTTTTGGTGTGAAAACGGGTATAGATTTTGACCACTAGGGTCTTAAATCTGGTATGGTTTTCAAGGGAACCGCGACGGCGTATAAACTTATTTGTCTTTTCAACTCCAAATGAATAGTAGAAAGAGAAGTATACAAAATATATCATTTGAGCTGAAGTTTACCAATTCTTGACTTTGGCATTGAGACGAAGCGTAATTATGCTACAACAAAGGTCTGAAAACGGGGATGGATTTTAGAGTCCAGGGACCCGTTTCTCGAAAGTCCCGGTAACTTACTGGGCCCGATAAGTATATTTGTGAACGACTTTGTGCCGATTACACAGTCATTAGAGACATGGTACTCGGGCAGTGATTTCATAGAATTATAAGATTTTAAAATTTGGTATTCAAAGCTAACAAAAATTGACTTTATGAAGAAACGTTATCACCAAAGACACTTACCGGGCCCGGTAAGTTACGGGACTTTCAAGAACCGGGCCCCTGGTCTAAAAAAGGGTGTGGGAAATAGCATGTTTTGGTCTGAAATAGGGTTAGGATTTGGAGAACCCCACGGCACACCCCCACCGAAAATTATGAGGAGTACCCCCTCTCCCCCGGGTCACAAATCTCGCTCATGTTTGGGGAGGAATTTTACTTTACGTTTACACAAATTTGTTTTGGGGTCATCGGCAGCGGGTTTTCTGCAGCTTCTCCTCTTACCAGCGGTGTTGGTGGAGCTGGCATAGTTAGCTTTCAAGCTAGGGCCGGTGTTGATCTTAACTTGATGGCCGTCGTTGCGGTTGGTGGAAACGTGTACAACGTGTAATCGTTTCATATTCAACAGACAAAGCACTAAATTCAAGGCCATTTACAAATTCTTTTAAAGGACCAAAACGAAGATCCTTTTGAAACGAAATCTTCTGAGTTTGTTGCCGAAACAAAACAGCGAGAAGACCAAACGATAAAGGCCCGACAACTTCAAAATCTGACACAGCTTTGCCGTCGAACATGGCTTCGTCGGCTAGTCGAAAGGTAGCTCTTTTCACCATTTTAAAACCTTCAGGGAAAATTTGAACTAAGGAGCTTTTTTGGAAAGCTTGCAGCTCATCGCTGATAACACGAGAAAAGGACGAGAAGCCCTTTCTCGGTGCCCGGCATCCTGTTTAAAACCGATAAAAACAACAGGTAGACGGAATGGAGTCTTTTATTCAGATCAAAGAATCATGTTACGACATTTATCACTCGATAATAACTTGGTCTCAAAAGTTTGACAGGCTAAAGCGTCATTTTACAACGTTTACCAGGACTGTGTTAGGAGTGATGATAAGTTGATCTCCTAAACTTTGACACATTTTCACACTTACCCAACATATCTAAAAAAAAAAACAGCGTGTAATGATACTTACAGTAAAAGTCATATCCGTCCTCTCATGCCATCAAGTAATTCCTAAACAGTCAGTAAAACACTCACCGTAAGCAAGCCGAAAGAAACATTTTTTTCGTAGCGTACAAAACAAACAAACTTGACGAGAAGAGTTACCATTATACAGAGGAGAATACAAGTTTAATTCAGGAGCAAACTGACAACGATAAACGTTAATGTTAGGCATCAATTAATTGTTCACCTGCGTTGGGAAGCTTCCTGTCCCTTGAAAATCACACGAATATAGATTGACAAAAATAGCAAACGGTGGGTCCAAAGAAGGAACCTGCAGAGTAATTTCTGAATTTGACCTGCTTTCCTCCCATCTAAAGGATACTGTTATGCCTGGTTATCGTTCGCTGTAAGAAGAAGTAACGAGGCGAAAGCACTTGGTCGCCATGTCGACTGTTTTCAGTTTCTCAGCCAAACAAATATCAATCTGATCAAAGTTGTTAGCTTTGACACAAATAATCTTTCGATGATTTTTGTTAGAGACACGAAAACTTAACCTTTACGAATATTTCCTTTCTAGCTACAGCACTTCTCCGTAAAAACTAAAATCTTACTTTAAGACGTTTTTTACACTTAATTCTGGTGCTGTGGTAAGACAGCGCGTAAATCTCATTTGAAGACGATTCATCTTAGGATAAGACGACTTTCTTCTTATTTATACGATGATGGCGTCTTAGATTAAGATGATTTTTTCTTAGATTCAAAGTGCTGTGGTAAGTCATATTTTCATCTTAACTCAAGATTTCAACAATCTTATTCTAGATGCTTTAGAATCTCAATTTAAGTTTCGAAGCAAGGAAGAAATCTTCAATCTAACTGCAACGGTCACTATTAGCCTACATTCAAAAACAGGGAGCGGTTAATAATGTTAAGCTTGAACATGATACATGCAGCAATGAAAACACAACAAATTTCAATCCATTACTTTATTAAAACCAAATCTGAAATGACACAACTTATACAAATCCGCTTACCGTAGATTCGCAGGAAAACAGAGGTCGGGCCGCGGCATTTTAAATACTGTTTTGTTGGTCTTAAAAGTCCCGTAAATTATAAACTTTGCATTGCAGATTGTCTGAATTGTCACTACACTCATTCCTTTGATCGGTGACGCAGCAGAATTGCAGGACTAATCTTGGTTTTCAAAAAACAGGCGGTTTAGAAAGCGACAGTAATTTCGTCATTCCATTTTCATTCCGCTGAGTGTGCAGTGCATGCTGTTAAGTTCGTGTATAGTTACAACGTTTAGCCGAGGCTTTAGACCGTATTTGATGTCCAGATGTCTTCTCATTTGAATATTGAAGTTGTTTTTGTCTCGAAATTCTTGTTAATTCTTTAAGTCTGAACAAGGTGAGAGTTTGCGATGGATCAAAGCTCCAGACTCCGTGTCTGCAGAGTTTGGATCAAAATCAACCAATCAGAAGTAGTAATGTAGCACACCCTAGAGCGCGGCTTTGAATAGCGTCCAAAAGGTGTGCTCCCAACCACAACAAACCCCAACCCAAAAAAATTATCAAAATCCAACAGAAACTTAAACCCAACTTTATCACACACAAAAAATATATCAAAAAAGTAACTTTGGCGCACGCGGCTAAACCGGTATGAAAAGTGTCCAATAAACCTCAACAAATTTTTACTTAAACTTTTACACAAAATATATCAAAAAAGTAACTTTGGCGCACGCAGGGTGAAACTGGTTCAAAAAGTGGGGAAAGATTAATACCCGTAGGGGAAAGTCTCAATTCCTGATTCAGTCTTGACCACCATCCTTTTATCGTAACACATTGTAAAGTCTTTTTCCTGATACCTGTTTTTTACCTCCTTTGTCTTACTATCTCGGGTTATCATTTGTTCGTTAACTGTGGTTATTCGTTTCTTTTGACCTTCGATTATTTGTCTCATTGTTTGCTGGTTAATATATTGAGGGATTAACCCATTAAAGAATATTCTTATGACCAGCATCCGGTTGTGAAAAATTAGCATACGTGTTCATTGAGGTGAAACGTGCTGTCACGCTAACACAAACCACTCATGTAAAATATCCTGTTTTCACCAAATACACATGCGTACTAAAATTTAACATGAGTGTTGTCGGTATTTCATACCACATGTGAAAGCTTTTTTGAACTGTAACATATAAATAGGCTGTTTGGTTGAGATATGAATTGGCTGTGTATGCTCAGTAGTTAACCATTGGAAAAAGCAGGGGCCTTTGGTTACCGAACGGTATACACAGCCCCTATAGAATGGTGAAAAACCCCTGCCGTCATTCTATAGGTTGACTCAATAATTAAATAATAATAAAACTGTCGCCCTAAGATCGGTGGCAAGCTGTTGGGTAGAGCTTAGTTGGGTTAATCCCTTCAGAAGTGCCGGTTCAGCCCACACCGTAGGGCGACAAATACAAAAACATGGCTTCAATCAAGGAGTCTGATAGTGCTCAAAAGAGCGGTGTGGTGGAGGGCAAAGCCTTGTAAAGTGGGCAAAATAAAATAAATAAAAAAAAAACAAAAAAAACCTCTCATGAGGGACACGGTGGGAAAAATTAAAAAAGAGTAAAGTCCCTCATGAGAGGTCTGGTGGCTAACCAGTTTTGGTTTTTTATTACATCTCGTGATGATAGCTAATTTGAAGATTAATTAAATTAGCTGTTTTTTCTATTCACGGTCATGAATAGAAAGTCTGTTCAAAATATCTCACAACGCTTTCACGCAAAGATCATATCGTATTTTTTTCTCAAACTTGTCAACAATCGGCGAATTGTCGAGAATGAAATCATCATTTTGTTGAAGTTTTGACAACAGTTCTAACTCGTTGAATTGACCAGATCTGAGAATGTCTTTTATCTGAATCAACAGATGGCCATACGTTTGAAAAGCGTATTGACATTGGTGCAGTCTGATATCGACGTTCTTGTGTTTCATATACGCTTGAATAAGCACACTCGCAGACGCGATGGCAATCAAACTGGCGCCTGCAGTCGCTATCGATCTCGCTAAACCGCCTGTGGCAAATACTATGCTTGAGATATTGCCTGTCAACTGCCATGCTTTCAATCGTTTGTAAGCAGCCTTGTACATCCACATCTTTTTGTGGTATGTTTTGTAATACGATTTCAGTTCAGTTATCTGTGATTCGGTCAACTCTTCAGATATGTGGTTAAAATTGATGACCGATTTTTTTGTTTTTACCATCTTTATCATTTACTCAAGATAAGATCCATTTCTTTTTTCCTCAAGCAAAATCTTATGAAACTCTAAACTGTCGACGTCAATAAACTTATCAACCAAACCAATTTTATTGACAAAGCCGTCATAGTCGATTTCGAATTGGTTACTTTGAAAATTAATCGGTCGGCTTAATGTTTGATTGATGTGAGCATTATAATTGCTTAGCGCCATCTTGCACAGACGTTGGGTGGCATCATAACATATCCAAATGCACAACTGTTTATTTTTGAAATCGCTTGTGAAACTGACTGATTGAATCGGTTGTTTCAAACCTTTGACTCTCCCAAAATCTGTCCTGAATTGATCAGCTGTTATTTCATATCTTGGGTACAACTTTTGTGGAATTGGTGATGTGTGGGACCAAGAGATTCTGCAGGTTTTGGTCTCAGCATGTTTGAAAGACATGAAAAACGTGAAACTGTTTGTCTGATTGAATGTTTTTGATGTAAGAATATGTGTATTTGTACTTAATTTCAAACCATTGTTGACGTCATAGTCGTTGATGAAACGATCCGTCTGAAGGATAAGATTGGGCTCTATTTCTAATAAATCATAGAATTCAGGAAATATACTTCTGTATGCGTGATGTTTTGTGAAATATGACACGGAATCCAAACTTAACTTATTGACAGCGTCTCCATCATCAATTGGGTTTGAAAGATGCACTATTCTTTTGTTATTCATGTCTAGTTCAGTCTGCATTTTCATGTCTCCATTTTCGTATTTGAACATAACATTATCCAACCCATCGTAAATATCTGGATACACACTATCCGACCAATCTTTTACACCGTAAACAACCAGATGGCACTGCACCGGTGTCGCTGTAGCTGTTCCGTGCATCGTCAAATAGATGTAATCTGGAGTTTGTTTGCTGTTGTTATTGAATTGAACCAATAGCTTGCTATAATCAGTGAAATCACGCTGTGTTGATTAGTGGATATACGCAGAAGATGCAGTACATGATAATTGAATATTGGTCATTTCTGGTGGGTAGAATTCAAACACGATAGTGTATGTACCTATAGCGAGTGAATAAAGATTGAAACCTATCCTTGATCTGTAATTATTGGTGCCCGCATCCTTTGTCAAAACTATGCTGTAAGCCTTTTTATTTTGATGTGGGGATCCATTGAAATCGACAATACCATTCACCGTGATATTGTACTCCGAACTGCTCTCGTCACTATCTATAAGATATTTGAATTCATTTGTTTTATGACTGCTGACAAGATGACTCTGTTCCAATCTATCCTCAAAATATTTTTTGGTAGTAGCGTCATTATCATCAGTCGGTTTGGCGATGGATTTGATCTGTTTATTATTCATATCAAGGTTTCCAGTCATTGCAACACTTCCATCTTTCTTCAAATAATCTGCACCGGATGGTTGTGGTATTTTGGCTATCTCTGAATCCACATAATATTTGTTTGCAACGTCGTTTTGATTTGTTGGTAAACCAGCGTAGGTGATTTTATGACCCCTCATGTCGAGATCACCCCCAAGAGCATTGGGTGTCAACCTGTTGAGAAAGTTATGGTTAACGTAGTATTTATTGACAGCATCATTATTATCAACAGGTTGAGCCATACCTTTGATTCTATGATTGTCCATATTGAGGTCACTATTAGATACTTTTTGTAAATATTTTGTATCGCAAAAACCTAAATTGACAACATCAGATGAATTTTGAATATTATACCCAAGGTTGGTAATCTGTTGATTTCCCATATCCAAATTTCCAGTCATTTCAACGGTACCATCTTTTTTCACATACGCAGATAAATCAGTTGATGGTATTTTTTTGATCTCATCATCCACATACTTTTTATTTGCTGCTTGATCGTTATTATTGGGTTTTACCACATTAAGATCGAAAAATGTTTTCCGCCCGGTAATATGTTGTTCTGTTGATGTGACCATTATTTCGCTTTTAGCTCGTCCACCATAACCATCAAAGTTTTGCAAATCCGGTACATGAAGGTGAATATTGTCATAAGACTGATGTTCAGTCATTAATCTAACACTATTGAAGCTACCAGCACCGTCTGGTATGTCCTGCAGATAGACACTGTTGGTATGAACGCTACCCGTGTTGCTGTAAATTACTGCTTTATCAGCTTGCACATTACCAGGGGTATTATCTAAAGATTGTATTTGACTATTTGTGACTGCATCATTGGGATTGGTTCCTTGTTTGACACATACGAGTTTTTTGTTTTGCATATCATAATTGTTGTCACCATCCAACTTGAAACCGATTCCTGGTAAACCTCTGTCTCCTTTTTTAGCTGAGGAAGTGTTATGATTTAATACTCCATTGTAGAAACTCATTTTATTTTATATTCAGATTATTTCAGTAAAATTTTTTGCGTTAAATTTTCGTGGTTTATCGGAATACAGAAAAGTGTACGGTTCATTTGTTGCTAAGATGTATTTTTCTTTGTCTATTCCTAAATCCTTGCATATTAAATTTTTTTCTCTAGTGTTTGGAAAATCGAAAATGCAGTAATGGGAACAGTTTAATCTTATGGTTTTATCTGTGTTGTAAAAAGACTGAGACAGATAGATGCAGCTGCAATTTTTGTTTCGAGAGTTTGTGAAATAGTTTCGTATCTCTTGATCATTTTTGGTTCCGGTGTTAAGGTAATCATCGAAAATGACCAACTTTTGATTTTCATCATCCATTTTTGACAAAGGAATTATCTCACCGTTGCTAGCTTCAATCATATCATAACCGTATTTTTTTGAAAAAGGTTCAAACATTTGTAACAAACATTGATACTTTGTCTGTTGTAAGTTTTTGGCATATAGATAGATCTTATCAAAAAATAACAGAGGTTTGTTTATCATATGAATCAACAGATTAGTTTTTCCACCGCCACTTGGGGCACAGATCAACATTCTAAAGCATCTACCAGGCATAAAACGATACAACTGGGTGAAATTAGTATCACCATCGTCTTCAATATCGTAGTTTGGTATTTCCATTTTAGTTTTACGTAACAAGATATTGTTTACAAAATATTTTTAACTCATTTAAAAAGTGTTAAAAATATCAATGCTTTGTTGTGAATTAATTTTCTTCTCGTTTTTTAACATTGTTCACAAAATTCTCTCGAAGCTTTTTGGGTATTCTCCAACTCTTTGAATGCTTCTTTATTTTTTGCAACAAGCTTTTTGTATTTTTCTTCGTATTCTCTCAAAGCTTCTTCTGATTCCAAATACTTTTTGAATACCTCTAGATTTTTTGCAACAAGCTTTTTGTGTTTTTCATCGTCCGTTTTGCCATCGTATTCTTTCAAAGCTTTTTTTAGTTCCAAATACTCTTCGAATGTCTCTTCATTTTCTGAAACAAGTTTTTTGTATTTTGTAAAGACCATTTTATTTATATTTCAAGATAATTTATTTTAAAAATACACTTTTTCAATAATTTTATGCGACTCGCCATGCGACTCACCATGCAACTCGCCATGCGACACGGTTTTATATTCAATATCCCAATTTTTTCCAAAAACATTTTATTGTTTATCAATAAAAAAGCTAATCGAAGAAAATGAGTCTCCTAAAATGGAAAGAGATGGCTGAAAAAAGATCGAAAATCGGTCAAGATGTTAACACTATAAGGGAAACACTAAAACAAAAGAAAATCACCGACACAATGAGTGATATTGAAGCTGATAAGCTTTTCAAACCGATTACATCCGGTTTGAAGGAGTTGGCACAACCTCAACCAATTAAAAGACGGGTTGTAAAGAAAAAAGCAGATGTCCCAGATTATGGAATCAATATCGAGGATGAAGGAATACCAGATTTCAATCTTGAAGATTTGTTTGATGAAGGGGTTCAACCGCAAAATTCAAAACAGATTGTTCCAAAACCACCCTCTTATGATGAGGTTTTAAAAGATTTGGAAGCAGGAAAAAAGAAACTATCAATCGATCCAGAGTATATGCCAAAACTTGAAGACCCCCCAGAATATGAAGAAGATGAAGTTCCAGATTATGGAATTTTTGAAGAAGACAGAATAAATGAGACTTTGGATGAACTTGGGATATCTAACTATGATGACATTGAAGCACAACTCAATAGGGAAGACATGACAGAAAAAACGAGACATATTTATTTGACAAAGAAAATCGAAGAGGCAGCAAAGAAAAGACAACAACTTCCAGGTTACAAAACACACATCACAAAGCAGTTGAACAAAGGAATGATTAGCCAAGCTGAAGCACAGTTTGGAAGAAAGGTTATCGATGACACTAGAAAAGTTTTGACAGATTACATTAACTATCATAAAAATAAGCTGAAGAGTATCAAAGGTTCAGGTATCAAAACGAAGCGAGGTGGAAACGCAGGTGTTTTTTTTCTTAACCCGAAAGAGGCTGTTAAAAAGTTAGAGTTAATTGTTGGATCAATTGGCGCTGGTAATAATAGCATTGAGCTTAGAAACACCGGTGTTGCTATTCTCGATATTTTATTGAGACATTCCATAATCAACAAACCTCAATACAACAAAATTTACAAAAACTTTTTTCATGCAAACTAATAAAAATGCAACGACAATTAGTTTTATCTTCTCATAGCGTTAAAAAACAAGGGAAAAATAAACCTAGTGATTTTACAATCAAATACAATGAACCAATTAGACTCAATCCAAACAAGCAATATGAGTTGGGTTTAGACCGAATCATAACAATGTCTTTTACATGGTTTAACATTACTACAGAGTTAAACAACCAAAAAATAAAATACTCTTCCGATAGCGGGAGTACTTGGAAAGAAATTAATTTTCCTCCCGGTACGTGGAACTATGTTGATTTAAACGATCACATTAAGGAAGAGACAAAAACAGGAACTTCAAGCAACCCTTCATATCCAATTACCTTAGAATTTGACAATACAACATATAAAACAATTATAACACTCGCAACAAACTATCAACTTGACCTAAGAACATCAAATTTCAATGATCTGATTGGCTTTAACAAACGAATTTTAACCAGTACTGAAAATATCGGTGACTACACCCCAAATCTAAGTCAAGATACGGAGATTTTAAACATCCATTGCGACCTTCTTTCAGAGAGCCTTGTCGATGGGGATGAGACAGATATTGTCTATTCGTTCGAAACAAACGATTTGACACCGTCATATGCTTTCACAAAAGAACCTTTGAGGGTTCAATTTAACCCTGTGAACAAATATCTCATCAATAACATACGGATATATATCACTGACGGACAAAGACGAATAATAGATTTGAATAATGCCGATACCGCATTTTCTCTTATTTTGAAAGAAAAAATTTAAAAGTTCAATAATAATAAAATGAAAACATATAATTACAAAAGGATTTTTCATCCGAGACTCGGAAGATTTGTTTACAAACACAAGGGTTCGGGTTTGATTGTGGATAATATTTTTAAACCAATGAAAAAGATGTTAAGTACTGCTACCAAAGCTGTTTTAAAACCTCTTGCTAAAAAAGCTTTGAAATCGGGGATAGAAAGTGCAGGTGACAAAATCGGTAAAAAAGCGGTCGATTTTGCAGGAAAAAAAGTTGCCGAAAAATCAGGTCATCTTTTCATTAAAGACCTTCAGTCTTTGAGAAAACAAGTTCAAAAAACACAAAAACAACAGGTTGTGAAAGCACCAAAACAACAACAAGAAGATTACAATTTAATTTTGAATAGATTGATTTCCGGAAGTGGAATGAAAAAACTGAGAAAAAAATAAAAAAACAAAAAAGTTTCGAATGTATAAATAAAAAGATGACTTTCAGAACGAGCGACAAACTTCAGCGATACGAAATGGTTAGATTCTCCCTTGACAACATCATTGAACAACCAGGAAACAACAATTCTCAGAAAAAAACAGGATACAAATTTACAATTACCGACAGATCGACTCTTTTCGATTATTTCAACGGGTATTTTGAGGTAACCAAGGAGCTACAAAAGAAAGCCGACGGTGCCGGTTTTGCTGCGGCTGACCGAATTTCAATGATTAACGGGTCACATTCTCTCATCAAACACATGGTTATCAAATCTGCTGGTAAAATTGTGTACGAGAGCGATAACATTCATAGAATCACAAATGCTAAAAATTTGCTGGAGTATAGTGATGATTTTAGCAGATCGGTTGCTAAAAATAGTTTTTGGTATCTTGACACAGATAATACAACAGCAAATACGAATGCGGGTTTTGAAGCAAGGCGGGTTTTGACTCAAGCAAACCAAGACAATGGCGGTGGTGGGGCCAAAAGCATAAATGAAATCATTCCATTGAACAGGTACAGTTTCTTTGAGGAATTGGAAGACAAGATGATTCCTCCCATGCAGCTAACAATTGAGCTAACATTGAACGATGATGATGAATTAATTCACAAAGCAGCCGCTGCTGATGATGGGCGGGTGGTTGTAACCAGACTTTATCTTTGGCTTCCAAAAATGATTCCGAAAGATAGCGCATACGGTGAATTCGTGAAAGATTTTCTAAAACCAACCAAATGGGTGTACATGAGAGATCTGTATAACCAGAGTGCAAACACAAAAGCAGTTCAAAACATGTTTCAGATCAGCCCCGCCATCGACAATGTGAAACACGTATTCATTTATCTGCAGCGAACTGATGGCCCAAACAATGAGGAATCGGAGAGAACTCCTTACATTTTCGATACTTTCAAACTGAATGCTGCAGATTCAAATAGCACTCTTTCTTCCTGTCGTTTGGAGTATGGAAACAGCACTTTTTATCCTGAATTGGAGTATGATGCAGATTCAAAAGTTAGAATCTTCAACGATCTGATGTCTTATGCTTTTCGAAAAAATGATCTCAACACTGGAACGCAGTTGAATCTTCACAATTTCACATCTCTTTACGGTCTTGTCTATTTTGATTTGACCTATCAAAAAGAGGCTATCACTCGAGACCCAAAACAACTTATTTTGAACTACAGATTGAATACGGCACCGACAGCAAATGTGAGAGCACATGCCATTGTGTTTTATGAAAGTGAGGTAATTGTCAACAAAGTTGGAAATGAACTTCTGATGGTGTGATTCGAAAAAAAACAGATTGTATTTTTTAATTAATTTATTTTATTTGTATCAGATAAAATAAAGATGACTGAATTGTTCGAAATAAACGTCACACTTTCTGACGATCAGAAAAAAAATCTGAGTAAAGCTTTTCACAACCGTGAAACAATTACCCTGAGGTTAAAAAAAGATGCTCTATCCGGCGGAAGTGATACTCTTTTTGTTCCTAAAGCAACTGTAAATAGGATGAAAAAGAACCTCGCAATGAGTAAGGGAATGGATATAAAACTGTCAAAGACAAACATTAGAAAACAGGTTGGTGGTTCACTTTTGAGTTCGATTTTAACACTCGGTAGAACTTTAGGTCCTACATTAGCAAAAACTTTGGGAATGTCAGCTCTTGCTGGTGTTGCTTCTGAAGGAGCATCTCAACTTGTCAAAAAAATATCTGGAGGAGGTGGACAGATAGGTGGTTTTTTAATTCCAAATTCCAAAATACAACAACTCATCGCTAACAAACATCTATTGAGTGATAAACAAAAAAGGGATATTTTGAATGCAATTCAAACAGGCTCAGGAGTTCACATCAAACCGACAAAAAAACAAACGGGTGGTTTTCTTGGCACACTCTTAGCATCAATCGGAATCCTGCTCGCCCTTGAGGCTTTCAAAAAGATGACGGGTTCAGGAGGTCCTAGAATGGGTAAGGCTCCCACAACCAAACAGGATGGTGGGGCAGCCCCTAGACTTGGTGCATATCAACCACCACCCCCATTTTTTGGAACATGGGAACAAGCAAGAGGAAGAGTCGGTGCTGGAAAAAAAAGACGAAAAAAAAAAAGACTGGGGATGGGTT
The DNA here is from genome assembly GCF_977016875.1 of Pavona decussata. NCBI lineage: Eukaryota > Metazoa > Cnidaria > Anthozoa > Scleractinia > Agariciidae > Pavona > Pavona decussata. The sequence goes on along the minus strand of NW_028145626.1, from coordinate 172,975 downwards.
GCTTCTAGGAAAAAACAGCCCATTCAATGGGATTCCTCTGTTGGGCGCAATCCTTTAAAATTTTACAAAAACATTCCCATGAGTAATCACGATCTGTTAAGATGGTGTCGTCATTTAAAAATACCAATAGACAAAGGAGGTGTGTTGTCAAGGGATCAAACTGTTCCTCACAACCACAAAATGGCGTTATTCATATATAACCTCGAGCCGTCATACATGAGCGGAAGCCATTGGGTAGCAACACATGTAAAAAACGGTGTAATAAATTATTTCGACAGTTTGGGGTTACCGCCGTTTCAAGAGATTGTAAATCACGCAAAGAAGAACAATCTGACTCTGATTCATCAAAATAACCAGATACAAGCATTGAGTACAACGACTTGTGGATACTTTTGTTTGTACTTTTTGAATGAGATGAATAGAGGTAAATCGTATTTTGACCTTTTACAAGTCTTCAATGTTCATGATACCGCAAAAAATGAAAGATTTATCGAAAGATATTTTAAAAGTTTTTGAAAAAATTTATGTAGCCTTATTGTAAATGAAAACGTATTGCGTAAAACAGAGAAAATTTACTGAGTGTGTTGAGCCTTCCGGCTACAAATATTCAAAAAACGGAAGGCCACAGTTCTTTTGCACATTTGCTGAATGTGGAATAACCAAAACCAGATTTATAAAAAAATCTGAGATGCCGGAAAACTGATTGGCCCGTCTGAAGGGGCGGGCATTTTGGATTCGGTGGCATCAACTGGTGCCGATATGTTAATTCAACATGGTATTCCTTGGCTTGGAAAAAAAGCTGTGGAGATGGGGCGTTATTATGGCAGTGAAGCCTTGAGGAACCCAAAACTACAGAAGAAGGCTCTCGATTATGCATTGGAAAGAGCAACCCCTTTTATTCAAAAAACAGGATCAGAGATGTTAGATCAATTATCAACAAAGATACGACCTGATAAAAAATACACAACAGATAGAAAAGATTTGGATGGTGCTGGTTTATTTGATAGTGTTTTGGGGCAATTGGGTGCACCAGGAAAAGCAGCATCAAAGTCGATGGATGTTGTTGGCACATTAACTCCATCGACAAAGCATGTCTTCGATGAATTTAAATCTGGAGAAACCGTAAAAAGAGCATTTAGTACAGATACTGGCGTGTTGTCGAGTCAATTTTGGACTGGAAAGGCCGGTAAAAAAACGTTAAAAAAATACAAAGATTATCCTTGCGATAGCATGGTAAAAATAGGAAGTAAATATCACAACACACCATCATGTGAGAGTTATCGTGCCATCGGATGGCACCCACCGACTTGGGATGAATATGAAAAAGGAATCAAAGGAAGACCGATAAGCGGTGGTTCATTTGATATTCATAAAGCAATTGGAAAACTCCCCAAACCAAAAGGGGGTTGGACCATTCCTGGACATAAATACACAGGTCCTTACAATGATCTCGAAAATCAGGTCAGATGGGATCCAAAAACAGCAGAGATACTTGAGGTATACGACAAACCAACGGGTAAGACAGATGCGATATCGATGCAACATGACGTTGATTATTCAGTTTGCAAAGATGATAAAAAATGCAAGAATGAAGCTGACAGGAAAATGGTCAAAGCGCTGGACTCTGTTCCTTATAATGAGAGACAATGGGGTCACTGGATGGCTCGAAATATGATTAACACAAAGCAAAAACTTGGTCTCGGCGTTCCAAAAAACGTCAAAAGCCGTCGGGTAAAGACATTGGGTGGCAAGAAAAATTAGCAGATGAACTGCATAGACCCATAAAAAGAAAATTCACCCGACGGCGCGTCATTGTGAATCACATCGATGAGATATGGGCTGCTGACCTTGTTGAGATGCAGAAGTTCAGCAGATGGAATAAAGGTTATAAATATCTTCTCATGATAATCGATGTCTTTAGCAAATACGGTTGGATTGTACCATTGAAGGATAAAAAAGGTGAGACCGTAACCAAAGCATTTCAAAACATCTTTAAAAAAGGTAGAAAACCGGAGTTTGTGTGGACTGACAAAGGTTCAGAGTTTTACAACAGACATCTGAAAGACTTGCTAAGAAAACATGAGATTGAACTGTATTCAACAGAAAATGAAGAGAAATCGTCAGTGGTGGAGCGTTGGAACCGAACCATGAAACATAGAATGTGGAAGGAATTCACTGCTCAAGGTAATACGGTGTATCTGGACATACTACCCGAAATATTAAAGCGGTACAACAACACCAAACATCGTTCGATAAAAATGACGCCGGCAGAAGCGTCGAAGAAAGAGAATGAAGGAGCCGTTTACTTCAACCTTTTCGGTGATATGAAGCCAACCTCAACAAAGCCAAAATACAGAGTCGGTGATAAGGTTAGAATATCTAAGTACAAACGTCCTGTCTTCGACAAAGGATACACACCCAATTGGTCAGAAGAAGTTTTTACAGTCGATAAGATACAATACATCAATCCGATAACTTATAGACTCAAAGACCTCGGTGGTGAGGAGATATCCGGTTCTTTTTATGAACAGGAGATGCAGAAGGCTGTTCAAGACGTTTACCGTATTGAGAAAGTGATTCGACGAGACGCTCGAAAAGGTAAAGCGTTGGTGAAGTGGAGCGGTTACCCAGAAAAATTCAATTCCTGGGTGGATATAAACGATCTGATGTAAAAAATAAATTTAAAAAATCTTACATTCAATAAAAGATGACTCATTTAAAAGTAAATGAACTAAGAAAAATGGCTGTCGGAACTGGTATAAAATATTACATGAAGTTATCAAGAGAACAACTAACAAAGGCACTAAAACTTGATGAAAAAAATGTTTGTAACCCATCAAACTCAAAAGCAGTTTGGGTTGAAGATGAAGATAATGATTGTTTAATATGGTGCAAAAGTCAGTATGCGTGTGGTAAATTATTAAACAAAGAAACAACATTCATTAGGCATTACATTATAACCGGTAAAACACTAATCAATTGTGATGGAAATAGATTAAAATTAACGTATGCATAATTTTTTCATTTTGTTCAAAAATGAAAAAATAATTTAAAAAATATTTCTTTTAATAAAATAAAATGGATTCAAAGAAATTCACAAATTTTAAAAACCTTGCAAAAAATCTTGGTTCACGGGTTTATTCAAGTTTGAGAAAAACAAATATTTTCGATTCCATAAATAAAAAACTTACGAGAGAGCAGCCTAAACAACCGGTGCAAATTAAAGAAAAAATTGATGCCGCAGTCAATTGGGGAAAGAAAAAGGTGGAAAATTGGGGTGTTTGGTTAAAAAATAAGGCTCCAAAAACCGTCGTTAACGAAGAGATTTACTCTTTCAAAAAACTTATGAACGAGATCGAACAAAAAGATAAGAAACCTGAAATCAAACAATACGAGATCGAAAATATTGGTGAGAGTTCAAATAAAAAGTTCAAAACGTTTTTTGATGAATTCAGGGTTGAACCCAACCAATCAACCGAAATCAGTATAGATAAAATATTGATGGAAATGGGGAACAGAGTCATAAATAAGAGAGGTTTGAAAAATGGTGACAAAATAAGATGGATAATAAGTCACCAGTCGTGGAATAATCCTAGCAGTTCAAACTTAATGACAATCAAAGGAAAACTCGATTCTGAAATGATAAATAAACTTTTAAGAATATTTGAATACAAACCGGCACCTTTGTCCGAGGTAAAGTTTGTAATTCAATCAACAAAGATTCCTCGAGGTTCGGGGAGGTTAATAGTAACAAATTCAAATCTGAAAAGGAAGAAAAGCGTCATTACAATAAAAAATGATGATTCCATTTGTCTTGCACGCGCAATTGTGACGGCGGTTGCAAACATCAACAAATCAAAATGGACACAAACACAATTAAAAGACGGATTCAACAGATCACGAAAATTGCAAAAGGATATGGCTGAAAAACTTCATGAAGAAGCTGGTGTTGAAATCAATGAGTTTGGTTCAACTCTAGAAGACCTTAAGACATTTGCAAATCATCTCAAAATTCAAATAAATATCGTTGATGGTGAATATTTTAATGAGTTAATGTTTTCAACCGAAAATGAACATTATTCTCAAATGATTTACCTTTACAAAAATGGAAATCATTTTGATGTCATAACAAGTATGACAGGGTTTTTGTGTAAATCTTATTATTGTCACACGTGCAAAAAACCGTACAAAAAACGTGATTGTCACAAGTGCCCTGCAAAATGCATTGCGTGTTTCAAGTACTTTCCAACTGGAAATAAATGCGATGGAAAAGTAATTCAAGGTAACGATTGCAATAGGTGTTTCTTTGGTAAAAAGTGTTTTGAGGAGCATAAACGCGAAAGAAAATTTAAAGAGGGTACTGAATCGGATATTGTTTGTGAAAAAGTTTGTAAATGCATCAAATGTGGACGAATTGTAACCGGTGGTCTTGAAAAGCACATCTGTGGTCATAGTGAATGCAGTAATTGCGGAGAGTACTGTGATATGAACGAACATAAATGTTTTATGGTGAACAAAAATTGCAAGGGCGGAAACTGTGTTGGGTGTGATGGGGTGAAAAAGTGTTATTCTTGCAAAACTAGAACCGATAAATACATTTTTTACGATTTCGAAACAAATCAAGAAACCGGGGTGCACGTTGTTAATTGGGTAGATTGTGAAGATTTTCACGGTAATAAAAACACGTTTGAAACGATCGACGATTTTTGCCAATTCGTTTTCAAAGAAGAGAATAAAGGTTTTACTTTTATTGCTCACAGTTCAAAAGGTTACGACGCTCAGTTTATCAGGAATTGGTGTATCGGAAATGGAATGAAACCGTATTGTATTTATAACGGAACAAAGATAATGAGCATGGAGGTTTCGGGACGAAGGTTTATCGATTCATTAAACTTTGTTGCGGCACCTTTGGCATCGTTTCCAAAAACGTTTGGTTTAACAGAGTTGAAAAAGGGATATTTTCCTCATTATTTTAATAAAAAACACAACCAGAACTATGTTGGACCAATTCCGAGTAAGAAACATTTTGGTTTTGAAAGAATGAGCTCGTCTGGTAGAAAGGCTTTTGTTGAATGGCACCAAGCTCGAGTTGATGAAAACTATGTCTTTGACTTCAAAAAGGAATTGAGAGAGTACTGCAGAAGTGATGTTGACATTTTGAGGAGAAGTATGTTGAAATTCAGGAATGATTTTATTGAGTTGGAAAATATTGATCCTCTTTTATACACAACAATTGCATCAGTTTGTATGACTGTTTACCGCTGCAACTATATGCCGTCCGACCAAATTGGTGTTGTAAAAGATTCATCAAGAGGAGAAAAATTTAGTAAAATCAGTATAGCTTGGTTAGACTGGATATCGGTAAGAGACGGAGTAAATATTAAACATGCTCTCAACGGTGGTGAAAAAAATTTAACAGACATTGGAAAAGTTGATGGATTCTGCAAAGAAACAAAAACTGTCTATGAATTTCAAGGATGCTTTTGGCACGGTTGTGAAAAATGCTTTTCAAGCGATACAATAAACACAAAAAATCAGATGGATATGTTGACTCTCAGAAATAAAACAAAAGAAAAGAATGAAAGGATAATAGACGGCGGTTGGAATCTTGTTGAAGAATACGAATGTGGGTTAAAAGAAAACAAGGAGTTTTTGAAGTTTTTCAAGGGTTGGGATAGGGAATGTGTTGAACCTCTAAATCCACGGGATGCGTTTTTTGGTGGACGAACGAACGTGACAAAACTGACATACGATTTCAAAGAAGGTGAAAAAGGAAAATACGTCGACTTTGTCAGTCTCTACCCAACGGTTCAATTCTACAAGGTTTATCCCGTCGGTCATCCAGAAAAGATATTTTTACCGGATGAGTACGATTCAAATTGGTTCGGTTTTGTAAAATGTAAAGTGTTACCTCCACGTGGTCTTTACCATCCTGTTTTACCTCTCAAAATGACATGTGGAAATGCAGAAAAGCTGTTATTCCCACTCTGTAAAAAGTGTGCTGTTTTAAAATCACAAAAAAAATGTTCGCATTCGGACGAAGAACGAATGTTTGTTGGTACTTGGTGTACAAACGAGTTGAATGCTGCGGTTTAAAAGGGATATGAGATTCAAAAAGTATTCGAGGTATGGAATTTCAAAAACCGATCAAATGAGCTTTTAGAGGGTTATGTCAAAAAATTTATGAAGATAAAAATGGAGAGTAGCGAGCTGAAGACGGGTAAAGGTTGTACATACAAGTCAGTCGATGAGTATAGAAAAGTTGTGAAGTCAAAATTAGGAATTGAGCTTGGTGAAATAAAATTCAACCCCGGAATGAGGGCAATCTCCAAACTGTGTTTGAATAGTTTATGGGGAAAGTTCGGGCAAAGGAATAATATGAAAAAATCGATATATGTTGTTGAGCCAAGTGAGTTTTACAAAATTTTGCTAGATGAAAAGATTGAAGATTTGAACATTCATTTCATCAATGAAGATATGGTCGAAATGAACTAGAACCTGAAAGACCATTTTGTCGACAACAGTAATAATACAGACATATTCATTGCCGCTTTCACAACCAGTCATGCAAGAATGATGCTTTATGGGGTTTTGGACAAGTTGGGTGAAAATGTTCTTGGATTTGATACTGACAGTTGCTGGTATATTGAAAAAGAAAACGGTCCAACAATCAAAACCGGTGATAACCTCGGTGATCTTACCGATGAGCTTGGCGGTCATTACATTGAAAAATGGTGCGGAACTGGTCCAAAGTCTTACAGTTATTGTACAAGTAATGGAAAAACAGTATGTAAAGTAAAAGGTTTCACGCTCAATTATGAAAACAGTCAATACATAAATCAGCAGACAATGAGACAAATAATCGAAGGTCAAAAGAAACGAATAACCACAGTTAACGAACAAATGATAACCCGAGATAGTAAGACAAAGGAGGTAAAAAACAGGTATCAGGAAAGAGACTTTACAATGTGTTACGATAAAAGGATGGTGGTCAAGACTGAATCAGGAATTGAGACTTTCCCCTACGGGTATTAATCTTTCCCCACTTTTTGAACCAGTTTCACCCTGCGTGCGCCAAAGTTACTTTTTTGATATATTTTGTGTAAAAGTTTTAGTAAAAATTTGTTGAGGTTTATTGGACACTTTTCATACCGGTTTAGCCGCGTGCGCCAAAGTTACTTTTTTGATATATTTTTTGTGTGTGATAAAGTTGGGTTTAAGTTTCTGTTGGATTTTGATAAATTTTTTGGGTTGGGGTTTGTTGTGGTTGGGAGCACACCTTTTGGACGCTATTCAAAGCCGCGCTCTAGGGTGTGCTACATTACTACTACCAGAAGAGAAGTCCTGTTCCCTATGAGGTCTGCATTTTTTTAATGAACCAATCAGGAAGGGCTTTCCAAAATTTGGATCCTTTTGTGTTGGAATTTTTTATTTTTTCCAAGTTAGCCTTTTTTTTATTTATTATTTTTTTTTACCGAGAACTAAAATGGTGAGAGTAGAGATCGGCGTATTAAATCGCCGATATCTGGCATGTCAGATATCGGCGATTAAATTCGCCAAATGTGCCCGTTCCCGCGATTTTTTTACGCTCATCGCTGCGAATTGCCAGTAAATTCAATCAGTCAGGTTGGGCGGGTTTATCACATGTACGACGCCGCGATCGGCGAAAAAAAAATCGCCAGGTGTGTCCGCATCAATCGGTGGCGAAAATCACTGGCGATTTTCGCTAACGATCAAATTCGCTGCGATCGTCGTATAAAATGCCAGGTGTGTCGCCAGCTTAAGGCGTATTGCATCTTACGTAGGATGGCAGTATCTTATAGCCTGCTTAGGCGTCTTAAAATTTCCACAAGACCAAAAAACGTCTTAAAATAAGGACCCCATCGACTCAGATTAATATAATTAAGACTGGTCTTTCTTAAAGTAAGATGCCTTAATGTTGATTAAGATAAGCGCTTCTCAAATGAAGACGATTTAAAGACAATATTTAAGACGATCTTTTATCGTATATACTAACTGAGACTCCGATAGTCTTCATTTGCGATCTCCTGTGTTAAAATAAGATGATCACCGTCTCAATTTAATGTGGTGGTGGCCTTGCATAAGACGGGAAACGTAAGGTAAAATCTTAGTTTAAGATTTTAGTTTTTACGGAGTTGATTTCCATGTATTTTTGGTACAAACAATCCGGCTTAATTAAAGAGTTGAACTCCCATGAACCTCAAAGAACTCGTTGTTTTGGGGCACAAAATGAGGAAACCAGCAAAAATGTAGACCTGGTGTGCTCAGCCAATGAGGAGCGATTATTTTCGCCGTTCGACCAACCAGGAGAAAGTAATTTTGCCTTCGGTGAAAGGAAAATTAAGAAAAATGCCTTCTGTTACAACAAATCAGCATTATTATTATTGATACATATATTATCATTCATTGCATAAAATGCACTTATTTTATGCAAACATTTATACATTGGTGAGACAGGAAGAAGACTAGACGCCTGATTTTGCGAACAGCTTTGAGGTGTTGACAGAAATGACAACGAGACATCAAAACCAGTACAGTCTCTACACACAAAGACTTTTCATGTGAATATTGCAGCTTCAGGTTCACCGGCTTTATTTAAGGCTTCTCTTATTTTACAAATTATCTTCTTTAAGTTCTTTCAGTTATATTACCAAATGTTACCTAAAAAGTATTAATGGAGCCTTTTGTACACGCTCCAACAAGCATGCATGGTAACTGGACAAACGTTTTCGTCTTTACGTTCTACAGTTATATTACCAGATGTTATGTAAAAAGCATTAATGGAGCTTTTTGTATACGCTTCAGCAAGCATGCATGGTAACTGGGAAACGTTTCCTTCTTTAATTTCTACAGTTATATTACCAAATGTTACCTAAAAAGTATTAATGGAGCTTTTTGTATACGCTCCAGCAAGCATGCATGGTAACTGGGCAAACGTTTCCTTCTTTAATTTCTACAGTTATATTACCAAATGTTATCTCAAAAGCATTAATGGAGCCTTTTGTACACGCTCCGGCAAGCATGCTTGGAAACTGGACAAACGTTATCCTTTTTTAAGTTTCTACAATTATCTTACCAAATTTTATCTTAAAACCCTTAACTGAGCCTTTTGTACACGCTCGAACAAACATGCTTGACAACGGAACAAACGCCAAAATAGGGTTTCTAGGAGGCATTTCAAAAGTAATCCAGCCAATAAACGGATAGATGATCAGAATGACTGAATAACAAAAACCCAATTGTTCCGCCACGTTTGCAAATGACATGCTAGTTGGAATTTTATAAGAACCTGAGCTGTTTAATGAGTAATCGAGTTATTAACACGGTCTTCACGAACTGTTAAATGCTTATTAATTCCTACGGTAGAGCCTCTGCCTTGAAAACCTCACATAATACGGACACCTCTGTATGCCAGGCGGGATATTACGGATAGTTAACTTGGTCCCAGTAAGACCAAATGAACATGTAAACTTTCCCTTTATATGACGGGCAAATTCATAATACGGACAATCCGTTCAGCCTCTTTTGGTGGATTGAAACATTTTACTGTATAACAAGTATATCCAATTCGATTCCAACGGCTGGAAACAAAATGAGTCCATTAACACTATCAGTTTCATATGCAATTATGCTTATAGTAAGTTCTCCCTTCGTCTCTGTAGGAAACATACGTATTGGCGCATTTGTGCCCCTTGTACGTTTCCCAAGAAAAGCACCATAGCCATGAACCTCATTTAGCGTCCGTTTCTGTAGGTAGTCACAGTGGCTCGCTACAAAAGAGGCAGCTTCATTCGATGTTTAACTACTAATCACTTACGGCAATATGTTTTGTACCGTCTTGTTTCTATCAGTCTACAAATCACTAAATACGTATCAAGAAAACGGTCAAAACTTTCCTTATTTTATATTGTTGCTTAAGGGTAAACAAACACCTACAATGAGCAAATGGCTACCTAAGTTATCTATTAATGGGGAGCTTAAGTAGCCACGACCACGACGTCAACGACAACGTCGGAAAAACAATAGTTTTAATTAGAAAAAACTCTGTACGTGCATTATACACTTTCGTACATTTCTTTGCCTTCCTCTGCAAAACAACACCGTAAAATGACTAAATTTAAAATTTTATGGAGAACGTGAACGCATGTCTTGACGATTAATTTTCTTTTTTCTCTCTGAACTTAAAAACCGCCCGCACGAAGTTAGCTCCTATGGTCCGGCCACATTACACAACATCACAAGTTTATTTTTTTCAGTAAACACTAATGCAATTTTTAAGTTCCGCTTTCGTTGCCATCGTCGTCGTCTCTGCTAAGGCCCCTATTTCCTCTTCTACACCGTATCGTTTCCCTGGAAACATTAAGGGTGCAGTCTGACCTGTGTCTAAACGAATCAATATTCACTTAACTTGATAAATTACGTGAATCAACAAACTTAAGTGTCTTTTTTACTTAATTTATCTACTGAATCTTTTCCTTTTTTTATTTTACCTACTAAAGCTTTTCTTTTCATGCTATCTACTAAATCTGTTCTTGTTATGTTATCTACTAAATCTTTCCTACCTACTAAACTTTTCTTTTTTCATCTAATAAATTTTTTTCTTTTATGTTATCTGCCAAATCTTTTCTTTTAATGCTATCTACTAAATATTTTCTTTAATGTTATCTACTAAATCGTTTCTTTTAATGTTGTCTACCAAATCTTTTCTTTTAATGTTATCTACTAAATCTTTTCTTTTAATGTTATCTACCAAATCTTTTCTTTTAATGTTATTTACTAAATCTTTCCTAGCTTCTAAATCTTTTCTTTTAATGTTATCTACAAAATATTTTCTTTTTGTTATCTACTAAATCTTTTCTCTTAATGTTATCTACCAAATCTTTCCTTTTTATGTTATCTACCAAATCTTTTCCTTTTATGGTATCTGCCACATCTTTTCTTTCAATGCTATCTACTAAATCTTTCCTTTTTATGTTATCTACCAAATCTTTCCTTTTTATGTAATCTACCACATCTTTTCTTTTTATGTTGTCTACTAAATCTTTTCTTTTAATGTTATCTACTACATCTTTCCTTCTTATGTTATCTACTAAATCTTTTGTTTTTATGTTATCTAATAAATCCTTTCTTTTATGTAATCTACCAAAATCTTTTTATTTTATGTTATCTACTAAATCGTTTCTTTTTATATTATCTACTAAATCTTTCCTTGCTACTAAACCTTTTCTATTTATGTTACCTACTGAATCTTTTCTTTTATGTTATCTACTAAACCGTTCTTGTTATGAGCCATTTTTCAGGCGATTTACTCTTATGGAAAGTAGCATCCCATAACTCACTAATCAGCATGCCACAGAGAAGGTATATTTATCATCCCCTAATGTTTGCTTTTCCATTTGTTGTTAATAGGGATTTGCTACTATTAAAGTCATTCATCATGTTGGATCATAGCTTAATTTTTGTCTACCCATGAACTAATGGATCAGTAATCATAATTGTACTAGTTAGAAATAATTATGATTCACTTAATTGATCATTGAAATTATTTCACTTGAACTTCACTCACTAACTCGTAATTCAGAACAGCAGCAGTTAATAGGTATCTATGTCTCGGATTGATTTTTTGTAACATCGTTGGCAATGTAATCTAGACCCCGTTCTTTCTACGTACTTAAATCATACAATTTTTTCAGAGTGGAGTGACGCCTGGATCACGTTTTACACTTCTATCCTATAAATTATATTTAAAAACTGAAGCCTGCGTTTCTTTTTGCGCAAGTGAATAGAAAAGAACATAAAAAAGTAAAAGAAAACAAAATAAAAATAACGAACAAACAAAAAACAAGCACAATCCCCACCACAACAAAACAGTTACAACTTTGATTGCGTATCATTTGCTCAAAGTTTGGTATCGTATGATTTTGTTGGTTTAGCGGTGTGGATAGTGACGACGGTCACATCAGTGTGGGATTCGAAGTTGCCGGGCCGTTCTTCGTCTTCTTTCCTTGAAGGATTCTCAGTTGATTGTTCCTCTTCTTCGAGGGTGAAGTTGACCACGCCGCTGTCTTTTATGGCGGTTGTCATGGACGGCATGTCAATTGTACCTGTCTGAAGTTGTTGCTTAAGAACGTTAGTCGCAGCCAATCCTCGAATTTCGCTCTGAAGTTCATTCAAAGGTAACAATAGGGCGAGGCAACAAGATAGGGACCATTTTGGATTTTTGCGCCATTCTTTGACGTAACGATAAAGGTAGATGATGTACTGGACTAAAAAGACAAAATAAACGAAATTACTTAAATTTCAATGGGACAGTTAAAGTATCTCTTTCTAGGATTGAGAAATTAGGAATTCGGCACTTTTGAACCTGTCTCATTGGTTATTCATCTCTTTTACTTATACCTTTTTCAAAAATGGCAGCCGATAAATTATTAATTTATTTTCATGGAAATTAGGCTTAACATAGGCAAAATTCAGTAGAGTTTTTACTTTAAAACGAAGTTAGAAAGGCCTATTAACATATAGTTAAAACAATAATAAATCGGCCGCCATTAATGAAAAAGGTCTATGCAATACTCGTTGGTGTGCTTCACTTTTTTTTTCTCGTATTCGTTAGTTAGACATTAATGAAATACGGAAATTCCCCAATATCACGTGACCTACTTCTCTTAAACACAACGATTTATCTATTTTTAGCAAATAATTTTATCAAAACTGAAAAGAGCGTATAAAAAAATAACCTAGCATGCGAATTGTCAGGCTAATATCTTCGAAAGAGAATTTTTTATGGACGTTCAAAATTAGATGGATTTGTGTGAGAAAAAGCCAGCTTGCCATCCAGTCACGCTTCAGTGCTTTTCCATACAAATCCTTGTAAATTTTCCAATTTTTAAACTGGCACAAAATCTTTCGCTTTCATTTTGTTGGTCTGAAAATGTATATTCCAGCTAAATTTGTCACCCTCTTTCTTTCTGTGCGATTAACTACGGAAAACGTGACTGGATAGCAAGCCTTTCTCGTTTCCATACAAAACCGTACAATTTTCCAACATTCAAATCGTCCTGAAATCCCAGCCTTAAAGGTTATTGGTCTGAAAATTGGTGTTCTAGCTAAAAAAAAAATGCTTTTTGCATTTCTGCAATTCATATAGCTGCAGCTATTGGCAAGTTTACTAATTTTTGGTCACGTGATCAACTGTTGCAAAAAGCCTATTCCTTAGATACATCATGTCCCAGGGAAATTTGTGTTACCTCTTGAAAACACAGTAACTGAGGATTGGCCAAAATTTGAATTGTCTGCTAAGAAGTGGCAATGTTTTTTTTAGCTGATATCTATGAAACTTTAATCAAATGTTACCTGTTTAAGATGCCTAATCTTTGTTTAAGTATAGCCATTGTAGATTTTAATTGGGAAACAACTACCCAGTAACAGTGTAGTTAAAGTTACTTATGGGGAAGAAAGGTCGAATTTTTCTCAAATATTTTTTTTTAGATAATTGTTAAAACAAGAAAGGGATGCAAAGTTTCGTGAAAACAGCCGTTAGAAATCTTAAAAATAACGCGAGCTACCTGAAAAACAAAGTTTTGCAGGAAAAGCGGTGAGCGAGCGAAGGTGTCATAATCCAATTTATGCGGGACAGTGTTGAGATATTACGCGGCAAAATTTACCCGCGATCTTGAATTACCGGTAAATTTGCATATTTTTGTCTAAATCGTGTTCATCGCATGTCACGGCGTTGTATGTAAAATTTTCCTGTGAAACAGCGTTCGTTTTTGGATTCAAGCATTGCGTAAAAGGTTGTTATGAAGAAAGCGAAACTAGAAAAGTAACCTTGGGTGAAAACCCGGCCCAAAGAAGGTCGAAAAATCATTTGACGAAAGCACAAAAGGTCAAAAAACTTCAGCTGTCGGAGAGCGACAAGGGTTCTTGGTACAACCAGTCAGATTTTCTATAACTGCCTCAGCAGTAGAGAAATTCAAGGACGAGAGATCGGATAGTGGAGAGTCGAACATCTGTTCGGAGTTCGAAATCGAAGATGCCGGTGACAATCCAGCCACTTTCGCCGTTGTTGACCGGCTGAAAATAAGCAGCGAACCTCAGCACGCAGTCTCGTGTACTGATGGCGGTGAGAAGTGCGTGTCTCGTGTCAACTCCGCTGGGGCTGCCAGTTTCATGTTCTGCGTCTATCTGCCGTTTTCTTCTTTGTTTTGGTTTAGCCGGTGGCTTTCTCGCGCCATAACGAAATCGCTTTACGATATTACAGTAACACTAAATGCTTACAGAACTCCCCAGGGAATGCTTCTTTGTGTTTGATTGGCCGGCGGCGTGAGCGCGTTGACAAGTATTTTAACGAGGTACGAAAACTCGGAAAATGTTTCGAGGCCGAAAACACGGCTTTTGTTTTTGCGCGAATTCCCCATCTTCAAATGAATTAATAGGGTATGCAGATTTGCCAGATTTCAACGAAATTTGGCCAAAATGGTCATCAGATATTAATACATCAAAGTGTGTCAGGCTTTTACGAAATTCAAAATATTTTTCCCGTGACGTGTTAACATCTGACGGGACTACAAAAATTTTCCATTGTCCATCTTTAGGATGGGTTTTCTCACAAACCAATAGGAATAAAGAAAAAGCCTGACACACGTTGTTAGCCCATTATCTCCTGATTGATATTGTGCAGTCGTTTTGGTTTTGCGCCTTTACGTGAGAGTGGGTAATTCAGTTAAGTACACGTCGGTAGTATTGAGTTTGCAGGCCTCTGAGCGCTTATGTATCCAACAAAATAAAAAAACATTGATATTTTCGCAAACTTCAATTTATCAGCTTTACAGTGATATATAGTTTTCCATGGTTTTATCGAAAGCAGCGCGCGTACGCTAAATTTCCCTGAAGGCACTCGCGAAACATGGAAGTAACCTTAATACCTGGGGAATAAGAGGCTAACGATGATGGCTTGTAGCTCCTCAGTTTTGTTTAGTGGTCTTGTGATCGTTAGATGATGATATCCAGTGTTTGTAAAGTCTCAGAAGAGATTGGAACCACTTGGAAGTTATTTGGAAATGTTTGGATGATACCCGGCGCTGTCGGATCAGCTAATGAGAGATGGCTTAAAAGAATGCCGCCTTTGCACATATATCGTTTGTTTCAAAGAGGAGATAGTATGCATCCGTAAGGGTAAGAAAGAGAAATTGTATTTGCTGTATTTATAGTTAGGCACGCCAAATAAGAAGGACTAGACTGGACAGACTTAAGGTGGCTTACTACAGTTTTCTGGTGTGAAAGAAGGTCTTAAATCAAACTTAAGAAGAACGCTAGCAGGAGTTGGTTTGGATTTTTTTAGCACAATAAATACAATTGAGTTACTTTTGAGTCAGAAATAAAATTTGTCATGCTGAAAAAGTGTAAAATAGTCTTAAGTGGGTGCCTGGGAGCTACACCTTTTAGAGTGGTCTGGCTCTAAATCTGGCCTTAGTGCCCTACTTTAAAAATTTTAGGATTTGGAAAGTGGGCAAAAATACGTATTTGCAGGAACGAACCTCTGTCGGGTAGAAATTTGGCAAATGACAAAATTTTGAAATTTTGCTTTTTTTGAAACTTCCTAAAAAAAAATCTGTTCACGTATCCATTTTAGTGTTTTCTGTCAACAGCAAATATTTGAATGTAGGTTGTACGGCTACATTTGTAGAAATTTAGCGAGAAAAAATAGTTTTCGCGATCTCCGGTAGGAAGGCCATTGCGCAAGCTCCAACTGGTGAGCGCATTCTACTTTCGTGTTTAAGGCTTCAAGGCTGTTAAGGACCGGCAACCATTAGAAAACACGTTTTATCAGTTTTCAAGCCCAAACATAATTTATCTACTTAGCACACTTCTGGAACCTACTCGGTATATGGTGAAAAATTTTTTTTTCGAGAGCCGCCATTTTGTTATTTTTGCTTGCGCGGTCGCGAGCTCGCATCAGTTTTCAAGCCCAAACATTATTTAGCTACTTAGCACACTTCTGGAACCTACTCGGTATATGGTGAAATTGTTTTTTTTTTTTCTGGAGAGCCACCATTTTGTTATTTTTGCTTGCGTGGTCGAGAGCTCGCATCAGTTTTCAAGCCCAAACATAATTTAGCTACTTAGCACACTTCTGGAACCTACTCGGTATATGGTGAAATTTTTTTTTTTTTTTTTCGAGAGCCACCATTTTGTTATTTTTGCTTGCGTGGTCGCGAGCTCGCATCAGTTTTCAAGCCCAAACATAATTAGCTACTTAGCACACTTCTGGAACCTACTCGGTATATGGTGAAATTGTTACTTTTTTTCTGAGAGCCGCCTTTTTGTTATTTTTGCTTGCTTGGTCGCGAGCTCGCATCACTTTGCACGCGTGTGATGCTTTCGTGTTGGGAGAGCGCGCATATTACACTCGCCTAGTACAAAACTGTAGTAAGCCACCTTAATGGATCCTTGTCAACCGCGGCTTTGATGTTGTTTTACGGTCTAAATTTGCCATCAACGTGCGAGAAAGATCAACAGTAGAACTTGCATTAATATGGTATTTGTGTTCTCAACCCTCGATACATGACACGATGCAAATATTTATGGAATATTTTATATTATTCATTATTTGTATGAATACTGGGTGTCCTAGTTTCCCATGGCCGTAGACCACATGAAAAAATGGCATCGAGGGGTACTCATAAATACAACGTTCGGTTGAAAAAATTGCTCGACCGAATTCGTACAGGATAAGACAATAACAATTTACATCCCTTTACACAACAAGCCATGACGCCATAAAATGAAATCTTTTAAATGGGTTTTATTTGGAGTGTCTTTAAAATCTAGAACATGGGACATTCCGGAATATCTCAGAACATCCCGGAACATGAAATAGAACGAAATAAATTAACGAAAAATTGAAAAAATATATTTGAAAACTAAAACTTTGAAAAGCTTAGTCAGTTATAAAAAAAAACATAACATATATCAGCTTGACTACAATAAAAGAAAAATATCTGTATAAAAAGATTGTTCCTCTTGAAGATACTGATCCGCTTACAGTATGTAAATAAAGATTGAGCTTGCATGAGTATGTCTTTCAGAGTAAAATTGGTTTTATCAAGGCCTGTACTATACCGGTGTTTTTTGTCTGGTTAAGCCGGATTTGATAGAGCCTTTTATTCATCAATCATATGTTTGACATTTGAAAATCTCCTCATTTTAAATATGACCTCTTATTCTGTGTGTTTAACGATGGTGTTTATGATGCCATATAGGTCATTTCAGCTGCGTTTGGTTTGGCTCGTTTAAGCGCGTGATAGTTTTAACTACTTTTATTGTTGACATCTGCGTAGTGATAGGGCAGGAATCCTCCCTTGGTTCGTCCAATTAGTATCATTCGGGCTGTTGGATATTTTTCCAAGCTGTTGTGTTAGTTGGCACGACAATTTGACTTTTAATTCTAGTTAAGCTGATTTATTTTATGTATTTTATAATTTACGTTTCTCTCTTTTTCAGTATTTATATTTCCTTTCTGTTTTTTTTTTTTCATTTAGTTTTTTCGTTCTATTCAATGTGTCTGGAGTTTTGGAACGTTCAATGGTTCCTGATTTTATTTACGCCCTTTTGGGGTAAAACTTGACACAAATGAGGTCGATCGCAAACGTAAATCTTCACAATGTACTGTATACACGTCATGTAGTCCGCCGACAGACTACCGAGACTTCTAACACGCTTAATGGAGTAAAATGTCGACGAATAGGTTTGAAAAGCCCTACAAACTATGAAATATCATTTCCTCACACGATGGCCTGTTGCTGGTATTTTTCTCCTACTTGTGCGGGCTCGTCAATCGCAGCGATGTGTACCACCAAAACATACAACAATAACAAATATGGCCGACAAAGCGGGTGAAAAGAACGAAAATTCTTTGCTTGATTTAAGGGGACGTTCCACAGCTACCGAGAGAGGAACAACATTTTGGAATACTTCAATAATCGAAATGAAGTTCTCCATTGAAAGAAGTTGGATTAAGTCGGTGAAGAGCGCAAAGAACAAGCCGAATTACGGTATGACAAACGTGGATTCGCTTTTAGAGGCGGTGATCGGAAACAAATTGGAAATGTGTGGTCCACTGATTGATTCGTACTTGAAGGAGATCGGGAAAGCCATAGATTCGAAGATAAGCAGATCAAAAGCCACCAGGTTAGCCAACCCAGTTATTCTTTTCGTTCCTTGGCCTGTGTTCCGCCATGTCCGTACCCTGGCTAGGGGATCTCGCAGAGAAAGAGTTATAATTTATGTAAATTCAAATGACAAACGAACAAAAAGAATATTGGCCTGGAACAACGTCAGGCGAATATATCTACATAAATTATTATCACGGATGCCATTTTAGAAACTAACCACATCACATGACCAGAACAGCGTCGGGGATATCAGTCTACACACGGGTATCAAAGAAGATGTTCCAATGATGAATTAATCCATAAAACAAAACCACTGGTAAATTAAAAGTGTGATGATGGTGAATTAAATCCAGAGCGTGTTGTATAAGGCAAGATGCAGCAGAATTTCATTCCACCGCGTAAAAACTAAACAAATAAATAAATAAATAAAGAGAAACAAAAAAAAAAACCCTTGAATTTCTATAAAAGAGAGAACGGTAGATTTCCATGTCGAGGAGTGCAAAGCATTATAGGTGACAATGTTGTCAATATCTTGTCGGCATGGTAACAGCAAGCCTCTTGATAAAATTACTGTTATACCAGATTGTAAGCTGATACATCTTAGGAAAATTCAGCAAGTTTGGTGGTGTTTGCTTTCGTACTTTAAACGTCACGAGCTGATTCTAGATCAGCCTCCCCACCCTCTCTTTCCAGGCTGAATTGGATAAAAGATGACTTACAAAAAGGCACTTACCAATTAGAAGGAGGATCACTGAAGCATTTGCTCCAACCACCAGTAACTCGAACATGATTTTATCAACGGAATGATCCACAGATGTAGGGATGTTTTCACTGGGAATCTTACTCACGGCTCCTATTCCCAAGTTGATGAAAGTGACCACTAAAGACGTTAGCATTAACCTGTTCTCGAACGGATCTACCACTGGTTTTTTGACGGCAAAGGCAATTGCATAGATACCTGAAATGATGGAAGCGATTCCTGCATAGGACCTGCTCTCACTGCCGATTAGGATTAAACCAGATGTCAGGATAACCTTGCGCACTGTATCAACAAGTTCCCAGTACCATGCAGAAGGCCTGTAATTTTCAAACAGGAATCGTAATCCCGTAAGCAATTCAGCGCTTTTTGCTTCATTGTCGCCGTCGCAACTTTCACCTTCGTCGTCATTTCGGGTAGTTTGCAGCGCCCTTCGTTGACTCAAGAAGAGAGTGAGGAATGAAGCTGCTGGCAGGAAAAGCACGTAACCAACGGCAACGTATCCGACGATAACTAAACGATTGTATCTTGAACTATCACAGTTTATGCCAAAGTCCGCCTTTAAATATCTGGTACAATCATCCTTTTCATCGTCACTGCAAAGCGCACGGCAAGCGAGAGGCAGTACGGCTGCTGTTTTCAAACACGTGCTGAGGTAGGTAACAAACAGGATGAAACAAGCGTTTTTGTACATCAACTCTTTCGTCTGAGACATTTTCAGGGCTTTCTGTTGGTCATCCAAGGTGGAACGCAATCTAAGGAATAACTTTCTGAATCCGTAAACACAGAACGACAGGATGATAACTAAAGCGTTTAGCGTGAGTATGGAAAAAAGATCTCCAAATGCATTAATTTTCAATTCTGGAAAGAGACAGTGAACAGGCGCAATCTGGAACACGTTTAACTGCAAAGCCTGGGAATATGTTCCGATGAGGGAAAGAGAGTCGGGCCATTCAATGTATGCAAATGCTTCAAGCAGTCCAAACGTTACTTGGTAAAAACCAATAACGATTTTGAGCCGCCCAAGAACAATGTCCACTGAAGAACGCCCGACATTCTTTTTGCTTTTCTTTTTGCTTGACCATACTACGATAGCGATTATTATGATAATGACTGCAGCTGAGATAGAAAGCTGCCCGATCATCCATCTTTTTGTTGGGCACAGTTCGCAGCTTTTAAATTGCTTGTAGTAGCCATCATTGCATACTTCACACAACGGACCTTTGTATCCAGTGCTGCAGTTAGAATCTATACCTCCAGTACAAGATTCTTGGCGAGGACATCTATGAGGTTTCGGTAGAGCGTGTGGGTACTTAGTTAACGACCGATTGGGTAGCGAACCATTCATGTGTGCATTAACTTCAGCGGTAACATTAAGGACATGGCTTGTGAATTCTCTATAGAGATGTTTGTGTGTTTCATTTTTCCAGTTCCACCAGAAACCAGACTTTAAAGTTGCGAAGTCATCAGCGCATTCTAAACCATCAGCAGCACATGGTTTGCATTCCCCAAACAGATCTGTCCGATGAAACGACTGCAGGCATTTGCAAGCTCGAAATCCAGCAAAAGAGCTAGAATCAGTTCCTGTTTACGAAAAATAAAGTATAATTTTTAACCTCCTTATCTATGCATGTATAGCTTTTTGCTTCTCTGTCTGTTAGTGATTTTGAGGTCGCTCATAACGGTTTACAGCTTTTCTCTTCAGTTATAATTTGATCGATAAGTACTGCTATTCTTTATCAGTAAATGGTGCAAAAATAGTCAATTGTTCGACTTAATAGGTAACCATAGCAAAAATATAGCCGTTAAAAACATCCATTGTTTTAGCTTAGGTTAGCATAACACAGAAACGAGCCTCCTGATCGCAACGTTTTACTATGGAATTGTAACCAGCATGCCAATACACACCTTCTTGCAAATTCACTAAAAAAAGATGTTAAAGGAGGGGTTTAGAACCCACCTTGAATTTTCAAAAATGTGACGTGAATTATTTAGCGCAGTATAAATTAATGTCTCATAACTAGTGTACTCATATGCACTGCCAGGACTGAAAGCCTACCAGATGGGATTATAAAAGTAAATTTTCCTTGTTAACGTTGTTTTCAGTTGTTATTTTATTAACAGTTGCTCATGTTTGCAAATCGTTTCAATCCTTTCCCGTAAGGAAAATTGTCTTTTAACATTAGAATATACAGTATGGCGTTTGTTTAGAGGAAGAACGAAAGAAAAGGAAGCACCAACGTTTGAGTATCTTGGCCAGGGATGAGTAAACTCTACAGCTACACGTTTGATTTTTTCATCGATGCGTCTGGACAAATAAAAGAAGGGAAAACGCCCCAAAACCTTTCGAGGGTTAAAATCATAAATTGGGTTAGGCTACTACATGCCTTGTGTTACGCTGTAGATTTTTAACTCCTTTAAACACTCTGGACATTTTTGCAAGATAATGGTACTACCTTGTGGACAGGCTCTGCAATCGGTGACGCTCTTCCCAGGAGCATCGTTTTCAGACACAAAAGTTCCATTAGGGCATCGTACACAACTGTCACTGACAAAGGCTTCAGTGTCCGAATAATGACCTCCTAAAATGTTAAACAAAAAATATTCAAAACATAAAAGCCTTAACCACGCTTTCTAGGGTAAGCAGGGAAATGGCGTGGAGCATCACACAAGTGGTACGCGATAAACGAGCAGCTCACCATAGTTATTGAGCTTCCATGACATTTTCGTATAGCCAATCAAAGCAATTTAAAGGACCCTGTTACGCCGCTAAATGTAATAATAACGCAAAATGTAATAACATCGACGCAAACTGTAATTAAGTATTCAACGCAAAATGTAAAAACTTTTCTGACGCATGATGTAATTATGCAAAATGTAATGACTCAGATGACGTGAATGGTTTTTTAAAATCAGTATCATGGTTCAATGTACGTTCACCTATGCATAAATTGAATAACAGGTCTATAGGTTTTGTTCTCAACTCTTAAAAGTTTCAGATCGGGGGACTGATGTTTTTTTTTTTTTACCGTATCTACTTATTGCGGCGCTTAAAAATGTGACTTTTTTGGCGCTACGCTTATTTAATAGAAGAGTTCTTACATTTTTTGTTAAATACTTTATTACATTTTGCGTTAATATTGCATTTTGCAGGGACTCTCGACATGGTCAGAATTTCTATGGTATTCCATACACGTTGGTGCATGTGGCTCTCGAAAAATAGGCGCCGCCCTCCAAAAAGCGCCTCACCCCTCAATAACGACGCGGGCACTTATTCGAAGCACATAAACATTAACTCTAGGGTGGAAGATTACGAAGGGCGTTTCATCCTGATATAACTACAGTCAAACCTCTTAACAACGGACACCGCGGGAACATGAAGTAGTGTCCGTATTATAGAGGTGTCCGTTTTAGAGAAGTAGGCTTTATATGGATTTCGGTCTCTCAGAGAGCAAGTGAACTGTCCGTAATAGAGAGGTGTCCGCAT
Organism: Pavona decussata; assembly: GCF_977016875.1. Taxonomy (NCBI): domain Eukaryota; kingdom Metazoa; phylum Cnidaria; class Anthozoa; order Scleractinia; family Agariciidae; genus Pavona; species Pavona decussata. The sequence continues at coordinate 150,537 of NW_028145626.1, read as the reverse complement.
TAAGAGGTGTCCGTAAGGAGAGGTTTCGCTGTGCCCCATTCCGATCTGCAGAGTTTTTAAACTGAGTATCTTTATTCCCATTATTCATTTACGTATCCAAAAGTGACTGTTATAAAGAAGCGTAGCACGAAAAAGGCATATTTTTAAGCGCCACAATAAGTAGAAACGGTAAGAAAATAACAGTCCCCCGATCTGAAACTTTTAAGAGTTGAGAATAAAACCTGTACACCTGTTATTCAATTTATGCATAGGTGAACGTACACTGAATCATGATACTGATTTCTTAATACTATACACGTCATTCGTCAGTTATTACATTTTGCGTTATTACATTATGCGTCAGAAAAGTTCTTACATTTTGTGTTGAATACTTTATTACAGTTTGCGTCGATGTTATTACATTTTGCGGCGATTCTCGTTACATTTTGCGTCAGTATCTCATTTTGCGGTGTAACCGACTCTTTTCTTTTCCTTATAATTTGACTTTAATGCATTGAGAAGTAAATTCGTTTCAATGTGTAAGGAAAAAGTAACGCTTGCACGCGTTAAGTTTGGTCATATAAAGATAAAATGCTGGAGTCAAGAATGTGATTTCTGAAGCACACTAAATAAATTAAAGGGCCAGTATCATGGGAGATATCATGATTTTGGGCAAAGATTCACTAAATTTAAACTTCGAACACTGTGTTACAGTTAATTTCTAAATCGCTAATTAAAAAAAATATATTTGACGGAAAGGTTGAACCAATATATAGTACAACCGATTTTTAGTGAGTTACGACAGCAAAAATTGAAAACGTTGGCCTCACGTTTTTAAACTTGAACCCATCTTTATTTTGATCAGCTGCCAGCTCATAGTTTCTTGGCATTTTGATATTCTTTTAATGTAATTTAGGTTATTATATCTTGGCTGCTATTAACGGAATAGCGTCTCTTTGATTTTCAGTGTGTTAATAAAAATAGCCTGATGCTGTCCCTTTAAGATCATGATGAAGTTTTTCCACGACAGTATTCATTATTTTGCAGATTCATTTTCAATAAAAATTGAGCATCACTGGAAGAAGCTTTCATTAACGTTATGATAGAACTGTACATATTAAAACATCATATATTTTTTGGTTTAAAAAAATACATCCATCCAATGAATCATATTTGACACATTGCAAGGTATGTCTTTAGTAAAGAACAGGAAACCAGCCTTAATCCTTTGTGGTTTTATATCAGGTTGTCAGTGTACTAAGTATGAATGTGACAGTCCAAACGGCACAATGCTTGTAATTTTCTGTGTTTGGCGGCAGACTATGATACCCTACTATTAAGCATGATTCTATGATCACATCATCTCTGTTAATAATCCACTATTTTGTTTTTATCAAGTGCGGACATGAAAATTCTAACTTCCTTTCTGGAAGCGCTCGTACTGTCTCGGTTTCTTATTCCATCCAAAAACACAAACGAATGTTCCCTTCCCGTTTCATGGAGATAAGTGAAAATGCCTTTTTTGGGAAATTGAGAGTATTTAGAAAGTACATTAAACACCCCCTGTCGTGAAATTAAAACTTTTTTTTCGGGATGGGATGGCTTACAAACTTGTCTGGAACATATTGGAGATAGCGGAAATGTACTCTATAGTCAATTTTTACTCTATAGGCAATTTTTGCTCCATAGGCAATTTTTATCGGTTACTTGTAGAATCCATGTCATAACCTCAATCGGTCACGTTCTCCTATCTGATTGGTCCATCCAAATGGCCCTCTCTAAATCAAATTTTGAAGCCTAAGCCTTAAAAGATGTAAATCTTAACAATTCTTTGAATGTAGTTTCCTGTATCGCTTTGAACAAAAATTTCACTACGTCAAGGCTAGCTTTATGAACATTTATCTTTTGTGTTCAGTAATATTGATTAAGTGGACTTCAACTCTATTTATCTATTTATTTATTTATTTATTTGTTTCTTTTTTATTCTGAATAGGTAGGTCGAATTGTGCCAAGGAAATGATCTTGAAAATTCATGCTGTTCAACAGAGTTGTTGTTTTAATTTTCACCACCTTTTCGGGGAATCCATGCCCCGTTTGTCTTTCGAGCTAAGTGAAAATGTTTTAAAACATACGTAGTAAGACAATGTGTCGCATTCCCGACACCCCTTCCGAAATGCCTACGTTTTGCCTGTAAACCGTTTGTCCACCTTGCCTACGTCAGTATCCTTTGATCAGGTTGTTCTGCTGAGCGTCTTTATTGCACATGCCATAACCCGGACACAGAGTATTCAAGGGAGTGGGCAAACATTTAATGTCGGAATACTTATGAACAACCAGCGAAAGATGCTGCATTTAAATAGTCAAAATGGCAGTGTAAATCGAACGAACGAACGAACGAACGAACGAACGAACGAACGAACGAATGAATGAATGAATGAATGAATGAATGAATGAATGAATGAATGAATGAATGAATGAATGAATGAATGAATGAATGAATGAATGAAAGATTCATAAATCAACATTTTAGCTTTTAAAGTAATCAATTGTTTTACGACGAAAATTAGCGATAAGGAAATCCGACGTTTAGATGCCTTTGTGTCCATCATTATCAATAAATATGCAAGGAAAACGTAATATATATGACGACAAAAAGTCGCCGAAACATCGATTTCCTCATCGCTAATTTTTATCATAAATATTTGTCAAAGTCTTCAGTTATAATAAATCAAATGTTTGCCAGCTTTAATGCAGTGGTGGTCATTTATGATGAGCTCTTCTTAGAAAACAACTTTGTTAAAAGATTGTAAATGGTTTGAACCCAGGAGTCATGTCATAAGTACGTAAATTATGATCATCCGGGTGAGTGTAGTCTTAACAGTGATTTTAAAAAGATCTTCTATACAAGATAGACACTTGAAGAGACTCACCTGCTGGGCACTCCTGGCAGGTACGAATGCCCAACGTCAAAAACGTGCCGGTTGGGCATGGAAGGAGTCTGTATTCTCCTAGTGATGTATTTCCAAACCCAGCAGCTACAAAAGACTGTTTCATGATCTCCTTAAGTGCTGGATCCCATATTTGAGAAAAGTTGATGTCTTCTGATTCGCCTTCCCCGAGGCCACTTCAAACAAATCGCAACAAAAGGAAACAAATTAAATAATAGAATATTTAGCTGAAATCGATGAATCTAAGAATTGTTCAATAATATATTCAGAAAATAATTAGTTTAACACTTACAGCTGAATTTTGCAGCGGGCTAGGCCATTTGCATTAGTGAATTTCATGGTACCTATTTTTCCATTTTTCATAGTTCTGCAAAAGGCAAAAACAACTATTTGCTTTTCAACGGGTTCATTAAATCATGAAATTGAACATAACGTCAAAAGTTTTTAATCTCGAAAGGAAAATCTTATCTCACTTTATTCTCACATTTTAAGCAATCTTTATCCAAGCCTATTTATTTTTACATTCTCTGCTCAGAAGGGGTTGGGGGTAGGGGGTTTGTATAGACTATCAAGGCTATGACATTAGCATCCGAGAGAAAGATGGTACGTCAAAAGATGTTTCCTTTGAGGAGTACAATGAGGTTACTCAAAACAGGAATCTTCCTATTTCTGGAAAGAATAATACGTGCCATAATTTAGTTGACATTGCGAGAGGAAAATAAGTGAAAACTGACCTGTCATAGCAAATTGTTCCCAGATAAATTTATTAAAAAGTTATAAAAGTTCAAATATTCCTCTGGACGACACGGTGTCAAACTAAAATATCTATTAATAAAAATGATCACTATTTACTATTTGTAAAAAAAAAAAAAGACCATTTAAACGCGGAGCAGAATTTTTGATACTCACATTCCAGTAATCAGTTTAGATGCTCCATCGAGAGATGTAGCATTCACGGATTCCAACTCCGTCCTCATCATGTATCTAACAACGAGAAAAACGATATTGCGCTGTTTGGTGATGACTCCTTTTTTATGAAATGCTATTTAATATCTTTCTCAAGAGTAACGGAATGATGACAGACATTATTCGAGGTACTTTGAATCTTTGTATTGATAACTGATCTTGGACAATTTTTTTATTAACAGATAAATACATTTATCAGAAACCTTATTGTTGACACCTAATAATCCGTGCGCTTCAATGGATTCTTTAGAAAACGAGGCAGAGTTTTTGTTTCTAACTTGTGTTTGTAAAAAAAAGTAGACAATTTGCGGGAGTAAGGAAGGGTACCTCTCTCGGAAAAAAAAAATACGACGCGGAATGTTTACACAACTAGCAAGACGCTTAAGTTTACTACTAGCCAGTCGAACGGCGACAGAATCCTTTTTGGGAAAATTAGAATTACTGGCAAACATTTGAAATGTTGGTTTTCGTTTTTTCCTTTTCCCTTAACTTTGTGTACCTTAAGACACGTGAACCCAAACTCATTCTGTTGGTCTTCGGAAAATGCTACCTTCCCTACGACATTCTGTTTTCATTTCAAGACTAAAACAATTAATTTTCCATATCTCAAAGGTCTGTTTGAATCAAAAACACACCTTTTTATTACAGTTTGAGCCGAACGAACTTTTGGAGCGATTAAGACTTTCTACTGTCGAAAAGCGCCGCTGGATGCCCCGGACAAGTAGGATTAGCGGACGGGAGGGGAAATTTACTAATTACTGATTGCTTCATTTTCTTTGGACCATGAGCAGAGATTACTGAGAAGCATGCATATATACAGTTAATACAGGCAACCCAAGCTCAGTATGTAAACGTAAGGCCTGCCATGTTTAATGAAAGACCACGTGATAACGAATGACGTAATGCATATACCATGACATCTCCCCTGTAACGAGTGTGAAGAGTAATAAATTTGCAATCTAAATGTCAACATTGTCCACTGTTCATTGTCCAAGATCTTATGTCAAAGGCCACCCCACAGTAAATGTTTTCAGCTAATAATGACAACTCGGCCTAGCAACGCCCTAACAGTCCACACAGTACTAAAAGTCCTTAATCAACTAGTAATATACAAAATCATTTAGTCTGGGTGATCAGACAGTTCGACCAGATCTAGTTCGAATAATATCAGGGGTCTTGATGATTTCACTCCCTGGTCTCTTGGTGATCCCTCTGTCACTTATTGGACTCGTGATGGTGCCGTTGTTTACTTACGGGATCTTGATGATGTTTCTCCTGTCTAGAGTTCCATTGCTGTCACCATGACTGAACGGGGGCTGTGAGCAAGTTTTGTAACTGTAGCATGCTTAAAGCCATTCTTTGTTTTCATTCGAGCAGTGTCACCGGTTTTGACATGAGGAAGTGACTTGGCTTCTCTGTCAAAATACAGCTTCGATCTGCGCTTTCTGTTGAGCAAGGAGCTGGGACTTGGCATACTGTTGAAATTCTTGCATCAAGTAACTGTATAGTAGTTGGCAGTTTGGTTTTCAGCCCTCTGTTAAGGACAACTTGAGCTAGAAAATAACTCACTCTAGATTTCGGAGTGTTTTTGCATTCAAGGAAGACAATATATTGATCAGTACCATCTTCATAAGCTTTATTCAGCACAGATTTGGTTGTTCCATTGTTTCGTTCTACTTTTCCATTAGCTTGTGGGTGCTTGAGGCTTTTAGGTGGATTTAAATTGGGTGATTACTTCCGAACTCGTAGTGCTGGCACGCAGCAAGCCAATCTCTACTTACTTTGAATAATAATCTACAGTCGGAAGACAGTCCTTGCCTCCAAGGGTAATCACAGGCGATCTGGGACTTCACGCTGGATCAGTGGCTCTTTGACATTGTTCTTCTTGTGGTTAGGGCATGACTTGCAATTTACAATCACATCCGATATCTTTGCCTAATGTCTGGCCAGTACAGGATGTCGCCGGATCTTCGCTTGCTCTTGTCAATTCCTAGGTGGATTTCGTGAATCATTTTAAGCATTTCAGGTGTCAGTTGTTCTGGAATAATCATCTTCCACTTCTGACACCATGCCATTTTTAATGATATAGACCACACGACAAGGTTGTCTTTGTGTCTTATGGGTGATTTGTTGCTTTATAAAGCCGGCGGTTTCTTTTCGTTTTTACCTTTAAACACAGAAAAAATAAGCAATGCTAGAGACTCGCTTCCTTCTCGTATCAGAAATTGCTCTTGCATCAAATTAAAATTACCATCCACTTCTTCGACAAGCGTTATAATTTAACCATAACATTTAACTTTCATGTTGATCACACTGCGATCTTACATAACAAACATTCGAAGAAAATTCAGTTGCCGGGGATTTTCGTCTACGTTCGGCCTTTTTGTCGGAAACCACCGTGAGAGGCTGCACGAGTTCAAATTACATTAGGTTCTCTTATTGCTCAATTGAAACCGACTCTCACACGCCAACAACGAAAATTGCACAAGAGGAAGGTGCTTTCTGTCTTTCAATAGTAATCACGCGCCCAGAACTATTGGGAACATGTTTTTATTGTGGACAATGTTAGCGGAATTAACGACTTTCCAACATATACTCACATAGAGAGGAGAACATCCTTATCTTGTGGCACAACGAATGCACGAGATCCAATGGCTTGTATAGGGTTATCTGACAGCAATCTGCCGAAAGAAATAAATTTTGTTGCGCACGTGCGAATCTAGCTTAATTGCCGAACAAGAGGCTACCAAGTGCCCGAAACATTGTAAAAACACTTTAAGAATAACACCTAAGTGAGATATATGATTGATATTTGGTAGAAACACACTAGAGCTGATTTTGTCATTTCCGGGGTTTTTTTTATTAATATTATAAATATATGATTTTCAATGCAAGGTACAAAAATTCACAGCATTAATATTTATGCTGTTAACCATAATTTACAAGCATTAATACAGTTTCAAAGTTTCTAGATTGCTAGCTATGCGTTTTCTTTCCTAGTTTTTGTCAGTTAATGATTGAACTTTCACAAATTGACAACATTGACAAAAAACAATAACAACAACAACTTAGAAAACAAAACAAAACAAAAAACACATCAAAAAATGCATATTAAATAAATATTGAAAGGTAGTAACCATTTCTAATTCAATGTTCACTTTTTGGCGAAAGAGTGTGAGAAAACTGTCAAAAAAGAGTTCTATATTGTGTAGGCTGCTTCAGAGACCCACTAACAATCAAAATATTGATAATGTTAGGGATTGTTTCGTTTTATTGTCCGACATACATTGGAAAGTCTTTCAAAAGACTATTGCATAGGAGCAGCGTATTATTAGAACATGCGATGTAAGGAGTGAATATCAGTTAAGCATTAACCGCATGTATTGTTGCCACAAATTTTGGCTCTTAACAGACTTACTTTGGTTGTAAGAATGTTGTGAATAATCTTTTATTAGAACATCGTTATTGCAATGTCGTTTTTGATCTGGAAAGGTAATTCGTATACTTTATGAATGGTTTCGTGAAAAGAAAAAAAAAACGTATCTTAACATGTTTTTTTTTATCATCAGTGGGCAGTACGATGATTTCCTTCAACAGAGTGCTTAATACATTTCTGTGGAAAAAGTTTTAATAGTTTTCTCAGTATCTAAAAATCGGAAAGGAGACTTTTTAATTGCAACATTCCAAGAGACTGGTTTAGTGTCAAACCAGCTTTTGTAAGAAAACTGTTTACCACTGATTACAATCTTTTCGTTATTCCAAATTATTCATGAGTAGCCTGCAGAACAGGTGCTAAATTTTTTTATTTGTCTAAGGTTTTCTCCGTTTTTCAGGCGAGTGGAGGTAAGCGCGAAGCTCGATTTACGCGTGACAGGGGGAGGCGGGGGGGGGGGAGACTACGCCTGCCCGCACATCGTTGTTCATGCTATTCTGCCCCTATAGACACTTGCCAAAAACTCCAACCATTCACTGCGTTTAGTGTGGACGGTGAATACCGGTACTACGTAAACTGCTACAAAAACATACGCTAACGGAATAACAGCACGGGTAAATTATCCTTGGAGACATGCACTTAAAACTCTGCAACCTTCAATAGATTTAGTAAAGGAAGTAATGAGAAGTTTTATGGATATCCCTCTTTATGAAAGAAGTACAATTACGGAGGTTATCCACGTAACGAACATGGCTCGCGTCTTTTTGTTGTCAGTTGTTGTTTAAGTCAACAGTCCACTTACGCCCAATTTAGTTTCTTTCGTGTACGTCAATAGGTTATCGTGGGCCATCCAGAAAATAGCACGGCTCGTGGATTTCATTGCCAGGATATTAAAGCAACGACTGTTCGAAGAGCAGAGGAGAAAAACTATAAGAGCATTCTGTTTAGTACTGAAACAGCGAAGAAAGGGAGGCGTTTGCCAGATCAAACTTTTTCCAAACCTAGCTGGAAGCCATTCAAGTACATTTGTTTAGTGTTTCCTTTGCCGCATTTGACGAAAAAAAAACGAGAAGGGCTTCCTCGAATAGCTTAGTCAACAGAAAGCGATGACGCGACCGCCATTATGTTGTCGAGAAACATCTCATGACCACTTGGCATTAAATAACCAACTGGATTGCCGCGTTCATATATGAACGCTGGAATAGCATGAACAATAGTGGGCGGAGAGGCGTTATTTTTTTTCGCGCCCTCCCGTCGTGCATGATTAGCACCTCTCGCAAAAATAATGACGCCTGTTCGGCAGGCTAATTCATGAGTAGGTAGGGTTTTTTTATATAATTTTGTTTTGTACTTTCTAATTGTTTCAATAGTTCGAGACAAAATGATGGAGATTGTTAGCCTGTAATGTCTCAAACTAATAGTTACAGTTTATTTGAAAAGTTAGTACCCCATGCTTCTCCAGGGCTGCTTCTGGGATGACTTTCCAGGATGCTTTATCTACCCATTACATGGGCGGTATCCAAGAGACTTTTAAGGCTTAATACATATATCTTATTCGATAGTTTTACATATAATACGCGCGGATATTTTGCGAGTTGCGTAGTATAATTCCGAGCCCTGAAGGGGCGAGTAAAAATACGAGCAATGAGCAAAATGTCCGCGAGTATTATATGTAAAACCATCGAATAAGAGATTTATTATTCCACTACAAAAAGATTTTGTTATTTTGGCTTCTCTGTTTTGGTAACAGTTTTAAAATACACCCGGAATTAACTGTCCATCGGTATATGGCGCGTGCGAATGACGTAAACAACACAGAAAGCCAGTTAAATTTCTTTAATTTGATTGGATAAAATGAAAAGATAAATGACAAGTGATTGGCATGCTAAAAACTTGTTTTTGAGCTTGTATCGTTTCAAAAACTATTCTTCGTCCAGTCCGGCCTTTGTTGCTCCTTTTTTCTGCCTTTTCCGTCCGTATTCGCTCTGTTGTAAACCGGTCAAACCGGGACACTACAGTGTATTACGGTCTTATATTTTGCGCGTTCTCTTGACCTTATTTGGTGAAATGACATAATAGTGGAATAATAAATGATATTAAAGTCCGTCATCCTATGTCCTTTTTTTTTTTTCGCCTATAATAGATAACTTTTTAATTTTAGTGGGTTTTCCATCCCGCAAGAAATTGAAAATAATAGAATTCATCTTTCTATTTAGTTGCTGAGAAACAGAGGCATCGTAAATTAACCCTATCTAGATCGGTGTTTTTTTCCTTTGTCTTCTGAACGGAGAGAAAGGGGGGGGGGGGGGGGTGGATTCTTCCCCGACCATAGCTTTACAAGTTGATATAAAAGCTATAACAGTGAGACCTGGTACCTCTTTCGAGGCCTGCAACGCGAAGTGATGACGTTATATCACGTGTGTATCATAGTAACCATGGTTACCCAATGGTAACCTCAAAAATAATGAATGAACACTTACCGACCACATCAAGTTTTTCCCAGAAAAATTCTGAAGTTCCAGGGCGTTTGCTCAAATATTCAAAACGTTGTTCAGATTCAAAGTCGCCCTGGGCAGAGTTCGCACCCCGCCCCCTCATTCTTCAGGGATAAGTTTGAAAGTTTTAACGATTTAATGACGTTTATTTCTTGTATTCCAACTGTTAAAAGTCTTTTCTAAGTTCAGAATTTTGTCTAAGAAATTAAGCTCTAGGCTTTGAATCAAACGAAAAAAAAATGCCAAAAGCATTTATTGGCTCTCGAGGCTAGCGAAAACCAAATGAAGGGCCGGTGTTGTTTTTCCAACAACCAAGCCGCATTTCTTTTGTTTTCATCTTTGTTTGTGTGTTTTTTGCTTTTGTTTTTATTTTCTTTCATCTTCCTTAATTTCTATCATCGTTTTAATACCAAGTCAAAAAAATAAGCTATTTGAGGTGTAAATATGGCAATTTCGATTTCTTTCCTTACAGGTGTAAACTTGAAAGCCGTTCCTAGCTATTTTATTCCTGGATAGCTTTGCCATGTAGTTTACATTGCACGAGTTGATATTATAGCCAAGTAGTCAAAGATACGTGAATTCCTATTTCTAGTCAAGTAGTTTTGGCTGGCATTGCTAAAGAAGCTGATTAAAACACCTGATAAAAGGTTTACTGCAGCTATCCTTGAAATGTTCTAATTGTCAACCATTCTAAAAATGCTAATTCTTACAAATATTTAAGTGTTCCGAGGTTAACAAAAGCTTCCTCTGGTATAGACCGGATACTGTTATTTTGAAGAATTCTATTGAGAAGAAAAAGCAGACAGGCATACATGCAATAAATAAGTAAATAAATAAATAAGTAAATAAATGAATAAATAAATAAATAAATAGATAAATAAATAGATAAGTGAATGAATACACGAACGAGCGAATGAATGAAAGAATGAATAAAAACTGTTAAAATTGTGCAGTGCTACAGTTTTTGTTACAAATTTAGTTGTAGCTACTTACCGACAATTATTGTTGTGACTCCATTTTTTTATTCTTTATTGCTCAACATTATATTTTGCAAACGAGCGTTCAGTTCCTCGAAAACCATGCCCGTACATGGTGTTTAATTTTTCTGTTCCATCAATCGATTATTCAAACAATAAATCAGTCAGTCAGTCAATCAATCAGTGATGTTCAAGCCTAACATAAAGTCAACGACGAAGGAGGATTGGAAATAAGGATTAGACAATAAGTTCAGAGTTTCGATTCCGTGTTATTGACTAAAAAGTACCGTAACTAAACACATCCATAATTCAACTATGAAAACAATGGACATGCTATACCTCAATCCTAATAGAAACATGACAGACCATAGGATGCTACTCACAAATATTCTAGTTCCAGTTGATTCCAGAAATGACCAGCGGTAATGTTCACGAGTTTATTATCTCCCAAGTTACTGGAAAAAATACAAACAAACAAACAAACAAAAATAAGACAACACAAGGGACTTTATATTAGGTTTATAAGCATTTTCCAACAATTTGCAATAATCAATAATGAAAAATAATGAGCCATTGTGTTCGGGCACGTTCCCCCTATGGCTAGACATGAATCCTTTGCATGAATGTTGCCCCATTTGAGTAGTAATATAGGGACCACTGAGGCCGGAAAAATGCTGAGAAAATGCTGAGGAAGAGCTAAGGGAAAGATGAGGCATCTCATTACAGTGCTGAGGCATCTCATTAAAATGCTGAGGCATCTCATTACAATGCTGAGGCATCTCATTACTGTCCGTGAGATGACATCATAATTTATTCTTACTACCAGGATTGGTTGTCTCTAAAAAACAAAGGAGTTCATTGGTTGTCTCTTTTTAAGGAGGCACTCTGATTGGTTATGTCTATGTCGATTGTTATGAAGGAATAAAACCGAACACACCAGCCATGGCGTCACTCCACCATTGGAATTTCCTAGTCCTACTGCTTTTTTCTACGATTGTATTAATTTAGGATGGTTCCAAATATACTCCTTAAACCTACCAATAGCTTGACTGTAGACGAAGTGGAACAAATCCAAAGGCAGAAGATAGCAGGTCTTGTTGGTCATGTGTTCCAGCTCACTTACGCTGCGTTGTTTGACGTACTTATCCAAGAAGAAAAACTTAATCGCTGTAATGGGTGCGCTATTCACCACCCAAGTCAAAGACAACACTCGTGTGTTATGATGGACGGTGAAGATGCTTGGATGTATTACCACGATGATGTGGTCGAAGACATTGATCTGAATCTCGTCCTAAAAACCGCCGACATTGTATGCAGTGCACTTGGCTTTAAGTTGGGAAAGTCGTGGGAAACATACGTGACCGAGCTGCCAAAGTTCCCTTGGACCAGCATCTATCTTACTTCGTTGGAACTCGAAGGATTCAGTGAAATCGTTTAACCGAAACAGCTGCAAGATCGCATTCTGTATGCCATTTACTACGGTCCCAGTGGATTGAAATGGAAAGATTGCAGTGGTCTGGAAATGGACAGCCAAGTTAAAGCACAATGCCCTGAAACCATTGTCAGAAAACAAGAAGAACCACAAAAAGTCGCCATTACTTCAAAAGGCGAACCCCTTTCAAATACGCTCTCAGGGAATTCACGACCAAAACTGCAAACACAAAACGGGGTTGTCGAGCAGTGATGAGGAAAATAGATGCGTGTTACTTGATTTTTGATACTTATGCTGACAGTTTTCTTGAAAATCAATTTGATTGTATATCAGTGTTAAGTTCATTTTCTGAGTCCTAATAAACCGTTGATGCGTAAACCTATGTGTGGCTTCTTTTTCTCCTATCTGTCTCGAAGAAATGAAAAAAAAACTATTAAGTCTCAGCGTTTCACGCACCGTTAGTCAGTTAATTATATGAGTTCGCAATCCCAAAGTTGCATACAAATTAGTTCAGCTCTGTTGGAAAAACCCCAAGGGAGTATCTTGACGAAATAGTATATAAACAATTTTATGTTACTTAACAAGGATCAATTAAAACACGCGACTTATAATTGTTAGCAATAGAACTAGACAAGAGATACCGTTTTAAAAACTTTATTAAAAAATAATGACAAAAAGAGTCAAATACACAGCGATTTGAAAAGGAAAGGAATGAAAATGAATCTTTTGACTGACTATTACAAATCCGTTTTTCCGGTCTATTTCGAGGAATAATAAATATTCCTTTGGTGTCTACACAATTTTCCTATGGCCTCTAAGCCAAGAGTTCGACTTCATTTGTTTCTTGCGGTTTGTCTTGTTCTTTGTAGTCGGTCTTTTAGTTTTTGCTTTAAAAGAGGCTTCATTTCTCCGATATCTTGACAGTTTGTATACCGTTTCTTGTGTCTGTACTGGATTGTAATGGTGATTTTTTCCGGAATTATCCGCTTCACTTTCGTAAACGACAACTTTCACTTTAGGTTGCAGTTTCGCCTCCTGTAAATACTGTCTTCGCTGTATGTGGTCTAGCTGGTGAACATCCGCGAGATGGTTAGCTAATCTGACAAGGTACTTCGCCCCGCACAATGGAATCGGACAGCTTCTGCAAACTCTCTTGTAAACCATGTTGACAGCTTGGTGACCGAACACAAATGACATCTTTTTCGCAAATGGTCAGGTTATATAGAGTGTCAGAAGGGCCAAACACCGGCCAGAAAGGCCATAACCAGGCCAAACACAGTCCAGAAAGGTCATAACCAGACCTGAAAGGCCAAAACCACGCCAAAAGGGACAAAGGGCGACAAACGAGCCATTTCTAGTCATGCGTCTTTATTTTTTATTTCAGACACACTCGTGGGTGTCGCACGTCGCGTAGTCCCGCAACAGCTTTCAACTTTGGAATCATCATCTTTATTTAAAAGTGTCATCACAAATAGCAGTGTCTAATTAAGAAGTTTTGATCTTGCTTTAGTAATTTGTATTTCAAATTTCAGATTTTTTATTTATTATACAAGTTTACTATTTTTGTTATTATTTTCAAGTCATCAATAAACACACTTAAAGTTTAGTTGTTTACAGTTTTTATTGAAATGCAACAATACAAAGCTCCAGGAAATAAAAAAAAATTCCATAACATTCATAGTAGGTTTAGTCTTGATCTTATGGAATGGGCTGCTTTTCGCGATTGAGTAAGAATTTCTGCTTATCGATAGCAAGTTCCATCGATTCCAACCAATCAAATCCTTCTGTGTCTTTAAGCTTTTTGGGGGTTTCCATCACTTTTTTGAAGGTGGGATCTTTTTTTATTGCACGCATCCACTGTAGATTCTCTAAGAGTACTTTTCTTAGCTCTTTTCTGTAAACAGGAACGAGAGCGTTCACGGCCTTACTACGAGCCACGTTTTCTGAATCTCCGTGTTCTTGGTATTGGTTGATCGAAGCGCTAAGCTGGGTCTTGTGGCGGTTCTCGGCTTCATCAAAAATACGTGACCACGGCTCTAAGTTTTCTGTTTCTTCTTCTTGGGAAGACTCCGTTCCTTGACTAGAGACTTCGCTTTCTTGGGAGAAATCGCTTTCTTCACTGTCTTCATAATTTCCAGCACCTTGTTGCAGGTATAAGGTATAGTTTGTGCTCGTCATCTTTGGTTTGAGCTGCACGCGTTCTGACAGGAAACTATACTTCTGAAAGTAACGCGTCTCTTTTATAGAAAATTAGTGAGGGCAGGGGTTACTAAGCGTTCTCCTTCATAAATAAAAGAAGATCAGACGGGCCATAACCAGGCAAAACACAGGCCTGAAAGGGCATAACCGGGCCTAAAAGGCCAAGACCTCGCCAAAAGGGACAAAAGAAGACAAACGGGCCATTTCTAGTCATGTGTCTTTACTTTTCTCAGACACGCGTGGGTGTCGCGCGTCGCTAAATTTTAATTGTCTTATAAGCTTTCTGTGATAATTCCCTTGTTTCGTTCAGGGTTTTGAAACAGGTCGCTAATAGTTTCCGATATTCTATTTCAATATCACTATTCCACACTTTTTCGAGGTTGTTTTGGGTTCCAACAGTAAACTTGCTAGCCATGTTGTTAAGGAACTGACGGTCTGAGAATCGAAGTGGACGAAGATTTCGCATAAATTAGATTGCGTGTAGCCGGTTCAGGTATTGTTATAGACACTGAACAATACATCTGGGACTACCCAATCAGAGTAGGTGTTGGGTATGACTTATTATTTATCAAACAAAAGACACACGAGATAATTCACATGCAAATTTTAGAGTTCGAGTCAAACATTTGTTAAACATAATTAGTGACTAACGCGGTGTAAAGTTGAATAAAACTTTTAATTATTTCACTCAAAACTTTAAAAATCTTTCAAAGGATCTCAAGACAGCTCTATTTCCACACAGACGGTAATGCATTATATTTAATTAGAACAAACAGGAAGATCTTGGTTCCTTATATTGTTAAGCATAGCAATACATTTTGATCTGCGTGCATCTTGTGCAAAAGCTCTAGAATAAGAAGATAACTGTTTATCTCTTTCTATCTATTCACGTTTTTCGGGGCTGATGACATAACCTTCGAAAGGTACGTGTTTGCCTTCAATATGTCTTTCATACAAAACCTTCAACACTCGGAAACTTTCGGGATGATGGCCGTCATCACTTGCGTACTTGAATACGCAGCAAATCGTCTTTCTCTAAACAAACTGTAGGATCTGGGTCGTCTCGAGAGTCTTCTTTCATTTTTTGGACATAAAACTTGTAAGATTCCCATACTTCGTCGATCCATTCTCTGTATCTGAGACCGTGAAATATTTTAGGACTTCCTAGACTGTTGAATCCGTTGTCACACATTAAAAATCCTTCGTCATATTTGCGTGCACTGCGCTGGCGCTGAATAAATCCTTTCTGTTTAACCTCTTGGCGATGATTTTCAAACATCTCCTTTATATCTCCATAAGGATGGAATCTTGTGAACCGTGGCTGAGGTGAATATTAGAGCCGCTCTTTGATAGCATGCGATATTGACTGGTCTATCCACATGAAAAAGTCACACTCTTTTTTGTGGCACGTCAGAAACATGCGATCCTGGCTCCAGGGTTGTTTACTTTTTCCTAATGCTAGCTTGTTAGAACAATCACAGACCAACTGAGCTGCATATTTTTTCACATCAGAGTATGCATGATGCGCGATACGTTCTATGTCCTTTTTCCATTCTGAAGCAGGGGCAAACATAAAGCACATTTTCTGGGGACAGTAAACATAGCTAAATCCTTGCGCTTTTTCTACCAATTCCAACGTTGAGCGGGGATGAATCGGGCAGAACTACCGGGTAAGGAACTCGTGTCATCTTCTGTCAACAGATGTGTAGCGGCCGATTCGACTTGCATGTTTGGAACCATCCTTGCAGAATATAGCAGCGATAAAATAATCTTTACTCGAGTTTGTGACAAGAATGAGGCTGTTTAACGGTCTCTGGTCTTTTATTGAGATAGAAGAATAGATTTTTTGTAAAAGCCAATCAGGGTGAAGGTTTTCATGGAAAACAATGGGACAAGTCCAGGCAAGTTTATTGTGCCATTGTGAAGAAACTAGTTTTTGAAACTGGTTATTCTAGATTCAGGTAATGAGATACCACAGCAGTAACGGTAAAAATAATTAACTGTCATCTAACGGACAGTAATGAGATGCCTCAACATTGTAATGAGATGCCTCATCTTTCCCTCAGCTCTTGCTCAGCATTTCTTCAGCATTTTCCCGGCCTGAGTGGTCCCTATATTACTACTCATTTGCCACATGACTGGGTTCATTCCTTGGAAGGTGTGTTCGAAGAATTCCTTTTGTACTGTTGCCCCTTGATTATGCCATGAACTGCTCCACTGCTTGACTTCATTGATTTCAGTTGTGCTTTCGACAGTTCATTGGTTCTTGCAATTTCAATAGCTTTGTCGAGAGAAAGAGTCGGAGCGCCACCACGTTAATTTTATAATCTACTTGAAGTTGTTGAAAATGGAGTCACGACGTTAAAATTGATATTGAATTAACCCAAGATTTTACAGCTGCAAATTTCGCCACGATAATAAAGTTTCTGTGCTTTTACAAAACAAGATTTAATTTATAACACAAGTTCTAAATCGCTCTAACTTTGGACAATATAAGGTTAGCGACTTCTGTTTTACCCGCATTTTTGTTAAAACAGTTTATGCCTAGCGGATGATTGTACTATTTGTTTTAAAAAAACTGGGCGTCAGATACCGAAAAGTTTGTTAGCCACCACTTGTTTTCTCACGAAACAACCTGTGAGCTTGAACTTCAGAAAGTCCGACCTGATAACATAAATTTCCATACAGATCTGGGTGCAATTTCTGACTTGTTACAACAATTTTCCCTTGTTGCGTGTTTTAATTAGGAGGAGTATATGTTGTTGTTAAGATCGCGTTTTCACGTCTTCCTGTGGTATCTCATCTAAGTTTTCTATAGTCTTAATTATGTACTTCATCTATGCGTAATTTTTTTTATTTACAGAGATAAATTTACTTTTCTCTTTTTGCCGTTGTTGCATATGAATAGCGTCTTTGTTATTCTTTGATTTAAAGTCCCTTTAGTACGTCCCTTACAGAACATACCAATACCTATACAGCTAATAAATTGCACAAAATACACTGAAGTAGTAGAGCACGAAACAACGTGGGGCAACAACAGTACTAGTATTTTACTCCGCGTTACTTGATGATACAGTTAAAGACAAGAACAGCGTTATCTAATACAAACAGTGATTGCCAAGGAACAAGGTTGTGTTTCAAATTCTTCTTTTTTTTCGCCTTTGTTGGAATAGAAACCTTAAACAAGGCAGACTAGCTTTGCAAATTCTCCAATCACAAACTAAAGCCCTGCTAATGAAACTGTATAATACACGAAATTCTTGAAAAAAAGACACATTACTTTGTACTTTGCTCCATTTTCTGATTTGTGTGACGTGGCTATGGCATGGTCCAATGTCGTCATCGATTAAACCGGACTTACAATATATGACTATTCACCAAATCCGTTTGAATATGAACAAACATGTGCTGAGTTAAATCAAACAGGCCTTTTAATGGCAACTGGCTTAAAAGACAGGAAAATGGACCCTCGGAGACAGTCCTCCCTTTTATGATATGCGGGTGAACTTTAACTTGACGGCCAAAAGGAATACCTAAAAAGGCGTCAGTAGCATTTAGGGCAAACACATATAAGCCATCCGACCAATTACAAGACAAAAAGGAACTTAAAGTACTTCTGAATTTGCCGCTTTACTGCTAAGATGCAGTAAAGAAAAACATAATGACGAATATATTTTACTCTGGCGTGAAAATCCTTTTTTCATTGTTAAAATCGTTAGATGTATACTTAACGAGAAGAACAAGAAGAAGAAGAAGACGAAGAAGAGGAAAAAAAAACAGAAAAGCTACAAAGCAAATTAATGGTGGCACACTTACATGTACATTAGGTACGGTAAGGTGGAAAAGATTCCTGAAGAAAGATTTCTTAAACCATTTCCAGACAAACCCCTGCAATGAAATTAGCTTCTTTTAGTATTTCAGACAACTTAAAAGAAGAAGGAAACTATCAAAACATACCGTACCATAATAAAACGTGATAATTACGTCAGAAACAAATTGAAATAGTCTTTAAATGTAAAGCTGAAACCCTATCGTGACGTTGTCGTTTCCAGTTGTAGTTCTTGTTCTTGTTCTTTTTTGTAATATTCTTGCGTTCATTTAACGACAATAAGAATTACGCTATCAGGTTACCCACAGAAAACCATTTTCCAACAAACTGATGGTTGACGTTTTACAATACAAACCACACAGATTTAATTTAACAGCTCTACAAACAGAGGCCACATAGACATTTAAGACTGAAAAACAAAGCCCAATGTCTCGATCAAGAATATAGCAAGTCCTACTTTGTTCTATGTTTTTCTCGATTATATTAACCTGAGTATAGATTTCGAAAGAAAATAATCATTAATGGGCTAAAGTTCTCAGTACAGCTAAGTTACCTGGTAAAATAGTAGTTACATTTTGTGGCCCAAGGTTGCCGACTAGCTCAGTTAAAATGATCTCAAAATAGACGATTAATTTCTTTAAATTTTAAATTAGGAGGGAAAGGTTTAGAGGAGTCCTCTCGGTCCGATGGGATTAAATAACCTACGAGTAAAGGAAACACCTGCAGCTTCATAAAAACAAGCGCTAACATCAAAACTTGTCAAGTTAGAACTTTAAGGTTAGTTGGTATAAGGCTTAGTCAAAGTTCTGATTGAAGACAGTTAAGACACCATGTGTTTACCAACAACTTTACGTTTCCTGTCTCATATAAGGCACGGGAATTTAAATTATTCTTAAAAATTTGGTGTCAAAGACTCGTTTAAACGATGTAATTCGAGGCATTATTTTATATTTTTTAAAAAAAAATTCAAAAGCGATCCATGCTCATACCGGGAGTTCCAGCTCCTCGAAAATTTGTCCGAAGTCGATGCTGACGAAACTTTTGAAAATTGATGATGTAAATTAGAGACATTCTCTGCGATTTCGGAAAACGTTCACCATCTCCGAAATATTGAACGACGGGTTATTTTGGTGGATGCCTGGCAAAAAATCTCGGGAATAAATGTAAAACAAAACAAAACAAAAATATCCGGCACTTTATTTTTAGCTCACATCGTACTCACGAAATATGTGAAGTTTCAAGCATTAATCCATTCAAGCCTGGAAGTGCGAAAACATGCTGTAAATTGGTGTATGTTACTAAGATTACTACGTTTCCTTAATGATCAAATCTGTCGCCGAGTTTTACACTTTATTGCTCAAACGTTCAAGGCCAGGAAGCAGCGAGGATACAAGATACTTTGTTTGCTACACGGCGCCTTTGAAAGCTCTAGTGACATTTTTTTTAATGAGGCCATAAATATTTCCGAGTTACGTCTATTAAGACGTAACTCAATAAACGGTCTTCAATAGAACGGATTACGTGCAAACGTCGAGTCAATCCAACACGGCCATCAATATATCACACTGACGATCGATAGCATACTTTTTCAAGAAGAAATTCTTCACGGAAACATGTAAGCGTCCGGGTATGTAATTTAGACTTCGCACCTTTCTTTAAATTCATTCTTCCCCACCAGTTTGCCAATTAACCCTCGGGGTTTTTGTTTATATCTGAGACATATTTGCCATGAATTTGGTGAAAATCCTGCGATAGATATAGGAGATATTAAACGACAAGTGAAGTGTCACTTTAAATGCATTAAAATGTAATATTATAAGCTGTGAGAGCCATATTATGAGCCAGAAATAGTTGTAAAGCAACTCAATGATGTATTAAGGCATCTTTTACATGCTAAGTGCATTTTCTGAGTAAAACTTTAAATTTTCTGGGAAACAAAAACGAAGATTATAGTAGAGAAAGTGAAAAATCTAAAGAAAGTCCGCCATGTTGGATGACTTCACTGGCCCAAAGCAGCGCCATTTTGTATGTATCCAATAATATTAACACCATCCTGTAGACGAGATAACAGGCTATCTATTAAAGAATATATCGTGACGTATCATAATATAACTACGTAATATGTCGTATCGTATAGTAACGTATCGAAAACGCTAGGGGGTGGGAAGTTCCAACCACCCACCCATTGTACCACGGTGGGGGTATGAGTTTGCATGTACGTCCGAAGGTTAAACTGCTTAGTAGACTGCCAGTAGTCCTTTAGTGTCTTCATGGTTGAGGGCGCGAGCTATTCACGCGTGGAAGCGAAACACGATCTCTGACCACCGCGAATCTTCCTTCTTGGCGGAAAAAATAGAATATACACAAATTTTCTTGCTTTGGTAGGGATATCTTCGAAGTTTCGGAACAAATGACGACAAAGTTTGCCTACGTTTTCTCGTCTTTGTCCATTTTATCGATCAAAGGCAATTATCGAAGTAAAATCAACGCTAGTTTCATCCGGAGTATGCAACAAAAACTAGCATGATCGATCGGCCCTGCATGTGAACAATCATAGCATTAGAAGATTTATAACAGCTCTGGTAACAGCTACTGTCCTATCGGTGACAAATAAAAATGACTGGATTTTTTTTTTACTTTCCTAAAATAAAAGGTTAAAAAGGGTATAAACATGCATTCTTTTGCAGATGGATTTAACTCTTATTATTAAGTGAAACACTTAAACTTTGCAAATTTCACAAGATGACTCCAAAAAAAATCTTTAACATTGGTCTCTTTGGGGTTACCTAGAATCTCAATGAACTTCTCCTACAGGAAATAAAATTATGATAGACGCTATTTCAATGCGCTAAAATTATGGGACCCAAGGATGAAGTGCAGGAGTACCAACAACCAAGAAAGTTAATCACACTTACAGATTGATCAACACTGATTGGCCTGAAAATATTTCTCCTGGTAGGTGTTCAATTTTATTCTTGTCAAGGTACCTGTAAATAAAAGGGAAATTGAATTTATTTAAGATTTAATAAAGGTAATTAATATTTTATGGGAATATGATGGAACTAGGTTAGTTATTTTAATTCATAAGAGGGTTAGAGCACTTTAGTTTAGAAACTATTATACACCGAGACGAGAACAAATTCCGACATTTTTTTGTCGGCTGAGAAAGAGAAAAAAATTGAAAAATAAGGCACCAATGTCCCCCTGTGTTAATGAAACCAGACAATCGGACAACCAGCCTACCATTTACGGTATTATACTGTCACAGCCAATCATAATAACATTTTTTTGAGTGTTATAACAGACGGAATGATACTCTCTTATTGTATAAACACCAACGAAATACCAGGTGAGCTTTCGCGCGAAAACATGATATCTTCACACGTGAAAAGACCGCTGTTACTATGGTAACATAATAAATCGCGCCTTTTGAAATGATTTGGATTTGGTATCTTGAATTGCTACTGGAAATTTATGTTGTGTTCGGGTACGTTTCATTAAGCTTCTCTTGATAAGGATGCCCGTCATTTCGTTCCATGTATCTTTTTTTTGCCAAAGCAGTTCGAGTTCTTTGTTCAACGTTTCAGTTTTAGCTGTAGCTCCTGATTCATTTTGAGGCATTTCGACATTAACTCCACTTTTCTACACATAGCATTGTACTTTATGTTACCTATTCACTCAAATAGCTAACTGCTTTGCTTAATATGCTATTTTTTTTCTTTTTGGTCTTCTCATAAGTCTGACTGCCGTTGGTTCTCCTGAAGTCTTCTTAACTAAGACTAAGGCCGAGGCGGAGTGCCAGAAGTTAGGGAAACTTGTTTCTCGATATACACCTCCAAACAGCTAGCTTTGGATAAAAGACATCAAAACTTCATGTACATAATAATTGCAGAATTTTGTGTACCCAAAGGCTATTTTCCTGATGGCATCACGATGGCATAGACCTGGGAAGGATTATGGCCATGGAAACTTTGATCCTGACTTGATAATTTTTTCTTAGAAATTTACCTGGGAACAGTTTAATGTGGTCCGTAAAAAAATGTCCGAAACTTGGCAGTGAAACCACTCGCCTGCGGTTTGTGGTTCCACCTGAGTTTGGAACCTTTTTGACGTCATTTTATGGTCTATAAGAGTATAGATCATAAAAAAACTGCTGTCGATTTGTTAATCATACTTGCTAGTACGTACTCCAAGAATCTTTGCCGACTCTGCGCTGCTTTTTTAATTTATTGTTTTATAGAATTTTCAATTTAGCATTACTTTTAAAATAGCCTTACTTTTAAAATAGCATTACTTTTAAATATAGCCTTGTCAGCAATAGCTTCTTGAGTTAAATATATTTTTAAAATTTACTTTCGCTATCAGCAAAAAATTGGGTATGCACTTATTTGTATTTCTTTTAGTTGAATAGGTGTACGAATCATATAGAAGCTTGAAGCTTGCAAATGAACTTATACACTCAAATCAGTGGGGTTTCAAGAAAGGTGTCTCCACCGAATCACTACTTTTGTATTTGACTGAAGCATGGAAAAAGGCAATTGATGATGGCTGCAAAGTTGGAGTTCTATTTGTTGACTTCAAGAAGGCGTTCGACACCGTCGACCATGCCATCCTAAAAGATAAATTGTTCGATGTAGGTGTGTCTGGTGTGTTCCACGAGTGGATCGCAAGCTACCTTCATGAAAGATTCCAATATGTTACTGTTAACGGTGTGAGATCAAAGCTACAACAAATTGATATTCGTGTTCCCCAAGGTTCTTTACTGGGTCCCAGACTCTTTACAATATATGTCAACGATTTACCGAGCTCTTCCGAAACTGGGTGCATTCATATGTTTGCAGATGACACCACAATTTATTACCTTGGGAAAGGAGTCGAAGAAATCATTGATGCGTTAAATCTAATATTAAACAACTTCAAAGTGTGGTGCTGTAAGAATCACCTGACTGTTCACACTGGTAAGACCGTGGCAATGCTGATTTCCAGTCAAGTCTTTGTCGGACCAATGAGACGTCTAATGTTCGGAAACTCTCACATTTACTTCACCACCAAATCCACTTGCTTGGGTGTTGAAATTATTATAAACTGAACTGGAAACCGCAAGTTAAAGCCCTGCACTATAAGTTTGGAGGAAAGCTAAAATTCCTTAAAAAGCTCAAATCCCTACCCTCAGGTGTACTAGAAGAAATATATTTTAAAGGGATTGTCCCAAGCATCACGTACTGCATCGCTATTTGGGGATCCTGTTCACCATCTACATTTAATGAATTGGAACATTTACAATTGAAAGCAGCCAAACTAATCCATAAACTGCTCAGCGAAACTCCTGACTCTGACGTCCTTGACCTAGTTAAATGGAAATCATTAGGCTATATTTACAAACGTAGACTCGCTTCTATAGTGTATCAAGTTTATCATAATAGTTTACCTGATCAACTTACTGCACTTTTCACAAAACGCAACATTGATAGTAATTATAACCTAAGGCGTATTAATGACTTTCCGCATGTACGGTGTAACAGTGACCTTGGTAGAAATAGTGCTAGATACAGAGGGTCCATTGTCTGGAATTTGCTACCTAAAGCCATCAAGGATGCTTCCTCCCTACAGCTTTTCAAACAAAAACTTAGACAGGCCTCAAGGACATTAGATCGTATTCAATTCGAAAAGGAGGCCTGTGTGATAACATCAAAGCAAACGGATTTTTTATATTTCTAAGTTCTTGAAATTTCTTCCGTTGAATGAACTTTTATGAATGGAGAACTGTACATATATTTAAGTAGTTTTTTTTAGTTCCTGGCAGGTCCACACCAGCCTTTGGGTTGCCACAAACCGACCTGCCTTAACAAAAATTACATGTGTGTATGTATGTATGTATGTATGTATGTATGTATGTATGTATGTATGTATGTATGTATGTATGTATGTATGTATGTATGTATGTATGTAGCTAGTCTGTTTGCTCCTTTTTCGATTACATTTGTGACGACTTGTAGGATTACACCTGTGTCAAGTTGTACGATTAGATCTGTCCCAACTTCTACGATTACACGAAATGTTGAATCCAAGTTAAGTTTTTGCTCATCGCTGCGTACCAGTTTGGGTTTTTTTATCCTGTACCTTATGAGAGTTACGGCTCTTTCCCGCAAGCCAGTTGCACCGTTGAGTTTAATCCCCCCGTTCTCAGTTTTCTCAAGCGTCAGAGATTCCTAAGATTCGAGGTGGACCAAAAAGTGGAAAAACCTTTTGTCCCATTTGTACTAAAATAATTTTTAATCAAAATAAATTATTTTTTCGTTTTCCTAACAACTCCTAGACCAATTTTCCTACCAGCCTTTAACCATAATACATTAAAAAAAAAAAAGTACACTTCGGAAAAATTTACTTAATACTTTTCAAAATGACACCACGTCGACCAGAATTGTTTGCGGGCCCCATTCGCAAGCATCGAGTAGCTTTCCTTTTGGCTTTTTAGCAGTGAACATAGTCTTACTGAACATTTTTTGTTTCGGTTTTTTGAAATTTCATTTTCTCCTTCTGTGTATTTTCATTCACGAAAACTCATAAATAATCAATCCATATATCAGACACTAAATGGAATGATCTCAATCCTCTGTTAACACTAGTATGATGACACGAGAATACATATGCATAAATGTTTAAATTTTTGACTCAGTTAATGCAACAGTGAGTTTTAATTTATAACAAAATTAGGTGCCACATATATTCCTCACCAAGTTAGTTGTAACGGCCTCTCAACCGCTTAGGCATTGCGTTACACAACTAGACACATCACGTGTTATTACGTCTTTTCATAAGGGACTGTTAAGGCTCCACGTGGAGCTGAGACGTCGCTGAACGACTTGACTAGGTTTGAGCTTCGCTCGAAGCGACAGTAATTTCTCACGCAACCCGTGCAGATTAGTAACCTTACAGTCTTTGACGGTCTTGTATGCGGTTCAACAGTAGGATTACCTCAAGCTGTACGTATGTTTGTTGATTTTCTGCCTTTCGGTGATCGCCTGATCGCAGTTAGTGACTTAAAATAAACAGAGCCGATACGGATTATGTTAGAGTTTTGGCCTTTGTAATCGTCGTTTCCATGCGCCCTTCTTCGAAAGAAAAGCGGTCGCCACAGTCAAAGACTGGAAATTCCTCACGGATAAAAAACATGGATTCACAAAAACATTTCTAAGATTAACAAAGTGACACTGGAATCGGACTAACACCAGATGAATCTCTCATCAAACCAAGCAACCTTAGAGACATGCCAAATACAACATCGAAAGAAAATGTCGCCTTAACAGGAACAGAGGTTAGTGATGTGCCTTTTATTTCGTTGAAAGATGCGTCACCGCGTCGAAAGAGTATCAAAGAGTATCAAAGCGGCTTGAAGAAAACCGCCGCGTTATCCAAAGATCGCGATTTACACGCAAGACTGAGTAGCTTTTAAGAATAAGTACACTCTGGTCAAGACGCAGGTAAAATTAAAACTGAAATCACCGTTGTTACAAAGGAAGTAAATGATGCATTACGATTATTTGACGAGTGGATAGAGTTTTCAGATGACCGAACTGAAATTCAGCGTGCTACGGAAAAGCAAGCATATTTGCTGGATACATGGAATTCCATTCGTGCTGCAGCTGCAAACGAAATTAAGAAGGCTAGAGAGGACAATGACTCTGTTTTCTCTCAAAAATCTCGTCACTCGCGAAAGTCAAGTGTATCAATCGGAAGTTCATGCAGGGACACGCTGATAAGCGTAAGAGCTAAAAGGGTGGCCTTGGAAGAGAAACTGAAGTTTTCAACAGTCATCGCAGAGCAAGAGAAAAAGTTAGAACAGCTAAAAATTCAAAAGAAACTTGGAGAAGTCCGGGCGCAAGTGGCCGTGTACCAAAAAGCTGTGAAGGAAGAGGACAAAGCGGACGCTTTTTAATCTTCCTTGCTGCCAACCAAACAGTACGATCCTATACCTACCTTCCTGAGGGACGATAATGAAAGGCTTAAGTCAACACCAGAAGTTGTTCCTTCAGTACCGCAGAATTTTCAAGCATTTCCAACTGCAAGTGCCTCACTAATGCTTACGTCTGCCACCAGTAACACAGTTTATTCTAGTACACACACTAGATTCAGCCTTGGAACACAGGTCTCCCTAACTCAGTACACAACGTCCTCTTCATGCAAAACGGTCTATACCAGCACAAACACGAGAGTTAGCTTTGGATCTAATGTCCCATCAACCTTTGGCACGCCCCACACGGACAAACCAGGTCACCTCTTCAAGAGGCTTTTGTGGAAATCCACCAGTTTTCATTCCATCACCCGATCAAGTTCAAACCCTTTTACCACAAGATTACCTGCTAGATTTCAGTGACACTTTAACCAGATTGACACAGCTACAACGTCTACCGCAGGCTAAGCCGGATGTGTTTAAGGGAGATGAGCAAGACCAAACAAATTTATTCATGTGGGAGAACGCGTTCGACAGCTTAATCGATTCAATACCTATCACAGCCCAGCAGAAACTGCACTTATTATACCAATATCTGGATGATAAAGCCAAAAGGGTTATCGATCAACTGCAGTACCTTGTCCAAGACCCAGACAGCACATACAAGCAAGCACGTACAATTCTCAAGGAACGGTTTGGTGATCCTGCGATTAATAGTACTAGTTTTGAGAAAAGATTGGCGAACTGGCCAAAGATTTCTCCAAATGACGCTGCTGCTTCAGAGGAATTTAGTGACTTTCTGTAACAAGTTCAGATTGCAAGTCAGCACATGAACGGCCTAGGAGTTCTCAATTACCTGTCACAGATCCAAAGCCTCGTTGAAAAACTTCCCGCTTGGTTGAAGAACAAGTGGTCAGACAAGGTGCTGAAGCTTCAGAAAAGCAATGGCAAAGATGCTTTCCCCTCCTTTAAAGACTTTGTGCAGGAAGTACGTTATCATGCTGAACGGACAAACATTCCTAATATCACTCTCACTTCAGGAGCGAGCAGCTCAACACAGTCAGACCGCTCTAAGAACTCCAACCGTACACCTCGTAAACGATCTGCAGGCAGTGCTTTAACCAGCACCCGTAGCACAGAACTTGATCGTGACGTGACCTCTCCAGTCGAGTTAAACCAAACATTGAACGTTTTTGCAACTGAAGCTCAGAAACCAGACCCTAGCACCCCTGCGGAACTTAACACTTATTGCTTCTATCACAAGATGAAATCTCATGGTATGAATGATTGTGAACAGTTTCAGAAACTGAGTTATGAGGAGCGCAAAGATTTCTTGTTGAAAAACAGGATCTGCCTAAAATGTGTCAGCTCTAACGAACATGTCTCGAAGGACTGCAAAAGAGACAAGTTGGAATGTAAGATTGCAAGCAGATGCACGCCACTATACTGCATGACCCGCGGCCGACCAGACATAAGAAAAAGGACACCAGTCAAACTAATTCCGCCTGTTCTCATGTTTGCGGGGAAGGACGGCCAGCGCGATCCTGTGCTCGAATAGTCCTGATCGAAGTCTTTCACCAAGACAATCCCTCAGCAAAGGTACCCACCTATGCAGTGCTGGACGATCAGCCAACAGATGTCTTTATCACTGAACCCCTTCTCGAGAAGCTTAAGGTCGAAGGCCAAGAAGTGAACCTTGAAATCAATACGATCACAGGCTTGAACTGTGTCCGCAACAAGAGAGTCAATGGGTTGCGAATGCAAGACACCGAAAATCGTCACAAGTCTATCAAGATTCCATCTGCTTATTCACAAGAGAATATTTCAGCCAGTCAAAGAGACATTGTTACACCAGAAATAGCCAGATCTTGGAAGCATTTGGAAGAAATCGCCTGTCACATTCATTACCTCAAATACGTTACCTCGTCTCAGTAAATAAGAGAGATGATGCAGTTGAATTATATATATTGAACTCTACCATGCCCTAAACATCCCAGACGCTGAGAAAGGTGAATCCGTAGAAGACAAGCGCTTCAGTGAAATCCTTACCACTGGCATCCCCAAAAATGATTTGGGAAACTGGGAGATGCCGTTGCCTTTTAAAACAGATACTGTGTCTCTGCCAAATAATCGTGAACAATGTTTGAAGAGACTACTAGGCATCAAGAGAAAGTTCCTAAGAAATGGAGAACTATGGAACCACTAGACCGAATTTATGCAAAATCTCTTCGACAGAAATCACGACCGTGCCGTCCCATCAGAGGGACTTAAGACCGAAGGAGGCAAAGTTTGGTTTCTTCCCCATTTTGACATCTACCATCCGAAGAAACCTGACCAGATTCGGATAGTCTTCGATTTCAGTGCTGTCTTCGACAATCAGTCTCTCAATAAACTCCTCCTGCAAGGACCAGACATGATGAATGCTCTCATTGGTGTACTGTCACGATTTCGAAAAGAAGAAATAGCAGTGACATGCGACAAAGAAAAGATGTTCCATAGTTTCTACGTAAACCCTCAACACAGAGACTACCTGAGATTCCTGTGGTTGAAGGATAACAACCTGGACGGCCAAATCATTGAGTATCGCATGAATGTCCATCTACTGGTTTGGGGCTGTCTCTTAGCCGGGCGTTGCCAACTTTGGTCTAAGAATGACAGCTGAAGCTGGGCGACAGGAGTTTGGTCCGGAAGAAGCGAATTTCCTACGAGATAATTTCTATGTGGACGATCGACTAAGGTCTTTTGACACGCCTAAAAACGCCATCAAGGTTATCAAGAAAACTCAAGCCATGTATGCAACCGTCAATGTGCGCTTACACAAGTTTGCAAGTAATAGTAAGACCGTGTTGGAATCTCTACCTGTTGAAGATCGCTCGAAAGACCTTGAGGATCTAGATCTCCGGCATGATATCTCCTACGCTCACTGAGTACCTACTGGTGCATAGAGTCTGACACGATTGAATTCTGTATTCAGCTTATAGACAAATCTCTCACTCGCCGATGGTTTCTATCAAGCGTAAGCTCAGTTTACGATTCGTTGGGCATTGTGGCGCCAGTGATTTTAGTGGGGAAACAGTTACTCCAGGAACTGTGCCATGACGGCATCGATTGGGATGATCCTGTACCAGACCACATTCATTCACGACGGGAAAAGTGGAGATCAGAGTTACCCTTTCTTAAGAATATCAAGTTACCAAGATTGTTCAAACCCCGAGATTTTGGTGAACCGGTCACAACAGAGCTGCATTGCTTCTCCGATGCCAGTGACGTAGGCCTGGGCCAAGTAACCTATTTGCGCCTTGTAAAAAATGCGAATCAAGTACATGTAGCCTCCTTATGGGTAAAGCTAGAATAGCACCGCTAAAGTCTATTTCCATTCCACGTCGTTAACTCACTGCCGCCGTGATTTCATTCAATGTGGCGTCAATGCTTAGCAGAGGTTTGAACTACTTCGATCTAGTGAAGGTGTTTTATACTGACTCCTCCGTCGTCCTGGGTTATATAAGCAACGAAGCAAGACGCTACCATACGTATGTCTCAAACCGCGTGCAGCAAATCCGTGACAGCTCAGATCCGACACAATGGCTTTGCGTCTGACAACCCCGATGATATTGCCTCAAGAGGTATAACTGCCAAGCAACTCTCGGAAAATGAACTGTGGTTCAAAGGTCCCGACTTCCTCTGGAAGAATCATGTGTCGGTAGTGAACCATGACCTTGCTCCTGATTTGAATCCTGAAGACCCACAGGAAAAGAAATGCAAAGTAACGGCTCTCATTGCGAACCACGAAGTTACCAAGTGGAAAGAAGAGAAACTCTTCCCCAAAGTTCTAGAACTATAACGCTTCAACCATTCTTCAGCGCTCGACCGCCTGAAAAGAAGCATCGTCTCTATCCAGAGAATGATTGAAAAGATTCGACCTAACAAGCAGTACAGTAAACGACCAGTGGCTGGCCCGCCAACGGTGGAAGAAATGCACTTAGCAGAAGAAGTTAGTCTCAAGTCAGTTCAGTTATGTTACTTCGAGAAAGAGATCCTGGTTCTCCAAAAGCTAAATGAGTGTGATCACATGTTCCAGAACCGCAACAGCGCCCGCGTCAGAAACGAAAAGTTGAAACAGACAAGTTCACTTTTCAGAATAGATCCCTTTCTGGACCAAAAAGGGATACTCAGAGTGGAGGGGTCGACTCAAGAAAGCCGCTTTAGCTTTTGAGGTGAAACATTCAATTATCGTCCCTAAAAAGAGTCATACCACAAAGCTTCTTATCAGATACTACCACAGCAGAGACCAGCACCACTAGGGCCGTGGAATGACCCACAACTCACTTCACCAAGCCGGTTACTGGATAATCAATGGTCGTTCTTCTCTCTCCTATCTTCTTCAGAGAGGTGTTACTTGCCGCAAGTTACGCAGATCTGCTCAAGTCCAAAAGATGGCTAACCTTCCTGAAGAACGGCTTACTCTTTCCCCGCCTTTCACGTATACAGGCATGGATGTTTTCGGCCCTTGGTACATCAAAGAGGGTCGAAAAGAACTAAAGCGTTGGGGTATAATCTTAACATGCCTATTATCTCGAGCCATTCATTTGGAAACGTTAAACACAATGGACACAGGTTAATTTATCAATGCTCTCAGACGCTTCGTCAATCGAAGAGGCAAAGTTAGGGAACTGAGATGCGACAGAGGAACAAACTTTGTGGGAGGCAAAAACGAGCTTAGTGCTGCTTTGAAAGAAGTCAATACTGATGCAATTAAGAACTTTCTCCTGACACAAGATTGCCATCTGATCGAATTCAGAATGAACGTGCCATCTGCATCCCATATGGGCGGCATATGGGAGCGCATTTTTCGCACCGTACGTGCAGTTTTCTCAAGCCTTTTGCAAGACCACGCCTAGCAATTAGATGATGAAGCTCTACAAACTCTGTTCACAGAAGCAGAAAACATCGTAAATAGTCCCCCACTTACGATCGCCAATTTGTCAAATCCAGATGCGCCTGAACCACTCACACCGAACCATCTGCTCACCTTTAAAGCTAAAGTAGTGTTACCACCTCTAGGAAACTTCTCGCGGCCAGATCTTTACACGAAAAAACGGTGGCGCAGAGTGCAGTACCTGACAGAACAGTTTTGGGGTCGCTTACAACGAGAATATTGCATGCTGCAACAAAAACGCTAGAAATGGAACGAAACCAGCCCTAACAGTCAAGTTGGTGATGTCGTCGTGATCCGTGACGAGACATGTCCCAGAAACCAGTGGCCACTTGCGAAAGTTCCCGAAGTTTTGCCCAGCGATGATGGCCTGGTTCGTAAACTCCGTCTGCTTGTTACTCGATCCGGTACCAGAAAGGAGTTTGACATACCTATCCACAAGTTGATCCTGATTTACCGACAAGATGAAGATAGAAGTAACGATTGATTTGGAGTAAGCCTTAATGACCGGAGTACGACCCCGTCGGGGAGCCAGAACAATTCTCAGAAAGAGACACATTTACTTATTGAACTCTGAGAACATTTAGTTTTATTCATATTTGTTTGCTGTAATTTCATACATTTTACCATGTTTGAGGGAGCCATGTAACGACCTCTCAACCGCTTAGGCATTGCGTTACGCAACTAGACACATCACGTGTTATTACGTCTTTTCATACGGGACTGTTAAGGCTCCACGTGGATCTGAGACGTCGCTGAACGACTTGACTAGGTTTGAGCTTCGCTCGAAGCGACAGTAATTTCTCACGCAACCCGTGCAGATTAGTAGTCTTACAGTCTTTGACGGTCTTGTATGCGGTTCAACAGTAGGACTACCTCAAGCTGTATGTATGTTTGTTGATTTTCTGCCTTTCGGTGATCGCCTGATCTCAGTTAGTGATTTCAAATAAATAGAGCCAATACGGATTATGTTAGACTTTTAGCCTTTGCAATCGTCGTTTCCGCGCGCCCTTCTTCGAAAGAAAAGCGGTCGCCACATTGGTCTTATTTCCTTTTTCAAGGCGATTTCTCAGTTAGTGAACAGTAATAAGGAATACATTGCAAGTCGATCGCATTATTGTGTAATCTTTTTTTGCCCGCTAATTACTTTTCGGATTTTCTTTGTTCTCAAACCAATCTTGTCGGATGTAAAGGTGTGAAATATCACCGCATCATTTTCCAAAATCGATTTCATCTCAAATAAGATCGCAGATGAGTGATTTATAACAGATTAACCTTAAACATCGGGGACAGTGTAGTACAAACTATTTGTAGTATATTTTAAAGTGCTATACTAGCTTCTTTCGGTGGTTGTCACGAGTAAAACGAAAGAAAAATAGAAAGAACGTAAGATTTTTTTTTTTCAGTCAACGAGCTCAAAACGAGCATAGACCATGTTCCGTACCTTAGAAAATCGTAGAGGTTGGTTCTTAGAAGATTTTTTGGTAATAGAAAATCATGAAGTCCAAAAATGTAAAGGAGAAAAGTCACTGAATATTCCATTTCTTTGAAAGGTGAGGTTCACGAATGATAGAGCGACGAAAAGTATAGTCCCGTTCAACTCAGTAACTTCAACCGATAAACAAAACAAAAATCCCTGGTGGTCAGTTTGAAGGCTCACATCGTTCAAGTCGTTCTTTTAAGTAAATATTTATTCTAGCAATTTCATGATGTAACGACTGCAGACTGCAGACTGTTAATTGTAAAATAATACACATTGAAACAAAAGAATAAAGGTGACGTCATCATCAATAAAGCAACGTCAAAAAAAATTGGAAATCAGCCTTGGCCTGGGGCCCTGGGTACGAGGTTGATTTTTCCCGCTTAAAGGTCCCAAGTTGTCTTTGGCTGTAAAGGCTCAAAAGAAATGGCTTCGACGGAATCAAAGTACGATTCTTTTTTTTTCTTCTTAATAGTTTATCATTGTATGATAATAACAAGTAGCCGACTAATACTTGTCTATTAAGTAATTCTTCAGCAAAGAAAGTTCGGAATGCGGTTGGATATTGCACAAGAACATTATCTAACCCGTCTTTTGTACGGCGCGCGGGAAGCGAATATTGAAACATAAACATCCGATTTGTTTGAGCAATTTGTCTGTGGAATGTTAGAATATACAAGAAATGAACTAAACCCTGGAATACCGGAAATAAATCGTCGGCCGTATTTGTGATGTGGAAGGAATCTAAATACTGTGAATGAGAAACCATGTGTAATAAACGCTATCCGCTCGATCCGCAATTAATAATATGAACAACGCCCGCAGAACCATTTCGTGTTAACACGCACCGAACCAATGTTTTTCGCGAAGGAAATAACATTATGTAAAGGCTCTAGTGGGTAGTTTTAGTATAATTCTTAAAGTTATTGCTGGTTATTTAATGAGTAATGCGCGTATTCAGTGTGAGAACCAAAATCTTAGAGATTTATTAAGCTTATAATATCTCGACCCTAAACAAATTAAACAAATTATAGTTAAACAAATTAGTCTGCAGTCTGCAGTCTGCAGTCTGCAAATGTCATACACCGTGTGGTAGTAGAAATTATATAGATAAAAGAGAGTTGAGGAAAAAAATGACGCATGGATTGAATGAAGCATAAGCAGCAATTAAAGATAACTTTTTCGGTAGGTAACTACAATGTTAATTGGTATTCACCCCAAACACTATTTTAAGTCCCCAAATGGTGGGCTATCTCGTTTTCCTGGGAATGGCCCATTTTTCTGTCCTCAATTATTTTTCTAAAAAAAAACATAAGTAGTATATTACCTAAGTTAAAATACCAAGGTTAAAAATAAGATAGCCTTCTATTAACTGGGCTTACCTTCAATAAAAACACCATGTTTTCAGCTTGCGCGCGCCAAATGTGCACGATGATGACTTACTAATTAATTCACAAGTTCATCGTGTGGCATCAAGCATTTAGCAATAATACTAGGCATCGCATGTGCGGTTCTGGTACAGGTGTTCACACCATGTTTAATTCAATCCACTTGCGCCGACAACTTATCATACCATCTTCCTATCATTCTCATACACTCACCACCGTTTTATATATCAATTTCAGGTCATGCAGGGTGACCTTAAAAGATTTGGCACAACAAATGCGTGGAGTTTTTAATGTCCCACAAAAAATGGGACAAGAGTGGGGAGTAAGAGTGCTAGATTCTACGCAGCTCACCTGGTTAAATGACTATGAGGGAAAAGACAAGGAGCAAAAGAAAAAGAGTCTCTCAAACTTACAAATAGTGCATCCTTGATTGGTGTGAAAATATCTCTTTCGGTAGATGTCGAATTTGATTGTTGCTGAGGTCCCTGCAAACGAAATGAAAGTTTATTTAATAAAAGAGAGAAAATCAGAAGGGTAAGACAGGTTATGAATATTGAGGACAATATATTTAACAATTATTCCACGAGCGCGCGTTGGATATGGGATGATAGATTTTCTTTTTTGCTTCTTTGTTTTGTATTTTTAAACAACTTGGGATTACACCAGCCACAGTTCCAACGCAGCCCAAACCCCCACCCGCCACCCCGAGCCATTAACTTATACATGGACAGTTCGGATCTCACTCGTCACTTACGTCTTGCAAATCAAATTAGACGATAATAAGTTGGGCAAATGGCGTTATGAGATATATTTTGGCCAAGTGTAAACGTATGTGCCTGAAAATGTTGTTAAAAATGTAAAAAAAGACCGATTAGCACTTCCGAAGAGCCAACAGGAGCTCGAAAACTTACAAAATATTATACATTTTAGTGACAGATATTAAATTATAATAGGCTTTTCAAACATTGGAGGGCTGTAACTACAGGAATTAGATGTTTCTGTTCATTTACTGTTGTGCAATCAGTTTAAACATTTAATTTGTCATCACGTTCAGTGTAGCTTTTTAGTAACTAATGGTAATTTTTTCTTTAACTTTGTTCTTGCAAGATAGTTCCTGGGTGTCGCATACCTAATCTGTTGCTGTTAATTTCAGAAGTGCATTGGGCCTTTCTTTTTCGGTTAATTTTTTTATAACGTCGTGTATTTTGTCTTTGTAAATCAGTTGTTGTGATCCCGGAGTTGCCGTAAAGATCTCGTACGTAGTTATATTTTTCGCTTCTAAATTTTTGCTTGTTTTCTATTCATTTTGTGTTTATCTATTCTGTATTTTCTTTTCGCAAATAGGTCTTCTAGTGAATAGTTAAGTATCAAAATGATTTGAAGCTGTACCAGGAGTGTTAATTACCAGGACCGTGTAAACAAATTAAACAATTCCATAAATGGCTTCAACCCTGGAGTACAGTCATGCTTTAAGGACGTAAATTTTTATCATCCGGAGAAGGACTGTTTTCGATTATGACGTTTCGAAAACCTAAGCAAAAGTCGTTATTATGTGGCCCCTTAAGCTGATTTGGACTCTTTGAATTTATGGATCCATTTTGTGAATTTGGTCCATACCGACCCCAATGAAAACCTTTTCAGCCCCACCAAAAAGTCGGTTTCGCCCAGTGGTGCATATAGGTTGTTATCACTAGCATATAGGTTCTTATCACTAGAACCATTTCCGTTCAAGCCTAGCTGGTTTCTAATGTAGGGCCGTCTCTGTTCCTATTAATGGAGCTGTTTTCACATCGAAGAACAGAACTATAGTATTTTGTTACAACACGAGATGACCCCAATAACTACAACCATTTTGATTTCGACTGGTAGATCCATTTTCATTCAAGCCAAGATGGGTCCGATTTAGAGTCCATTCGTCTTTTATTTATAGAGCCGTTTAAAATACTGAATTTTAATGTAAAGCAAAGTATGACCGGGGGAGGTTGTGGGGGGGGGGGGGGGAACGAGTCTTCCTTGAACATAGTTAATCGAGGGACTGGTTAGGAAACCTTGCCATGAAAACATTGGAGCTGCAATTTATGTTGGAAGGGCCGTGACCCTGCACAATCCTTTGTTTTAACGTTCACTCCACAGGTGAATATCTTAACAAAAGCGTTTCGATTGGTCAGTTGCTCCAACACATTCCAAATTATGTTGTTGTTTATGCAGGGTCAAGGCCAAAAAGGCAAACAAAAACATAAAACGTTTGTTAGGTTTCATAACCATTGCCTTTAATTAACTATGTTCTAACTTGCGGTGGCTAAATATCGTCATCGGATAGCCACGAAAGGTTGTGCAATAAATCAAAGATAGTTGTAGTCGTAAGCGTCTCATTATTGCCATTATTGCTTACTTGAACCCCGGTTTTTGTCCAATTGTGGTATAAAAGCTTTACGAGCTCATTCTGCACGGATATTAAAAAAGAAGCCTGCGGTATCAAATTCAATCACTTTGTTTTAGGACTGACCACTTGATGATCGAGAACATCGCCAGAGCGTTCACTAAAGATGAATGGAAGCAACTGGAAGCAAACGAATTAAGTTTTCACCAAGAACCATCGAAAGAATATCAAGTAAATAGTATTTGAGTCAGCATGCTTTCGTGTTATTTTGTTACTGAGCTAAAGTTGAAGCCCACGTGCGTCTGTCAAATTAAAAAAAATGTGATTTTTGTTTTTGTTTTTTTTTTATTTTGTTTCTCAAAGCCAGCGACAAGCCAGATATCGGCGATTAAATTCGCCGGCACTCGCCAAGTGTGCCCGTTCCCGCGATTTCCTACGTTTATTGCTGCGAATCGCAAGTAAAGACTGTAAGGATGATCTCATTATATGTAGTCGGATGCCTGTGCAAATGTATTACGTAATAAAAGTTCCCGGATGTTGTTTTCCCATGAGGTAAAGATAAAGATGGCGTGTCTGATGGTTTGTATGTGTTGAACGAGATCCGAACTCATCTTCCCCCATCATGAACGAAACAAAACCAACCCATAAGGTTAGACGATTTTATCACATGAGTTTTCAAAACTGCCACATCGCCGCGATTGTGAAAAAAATCGCTAGGTGTGTCCTCATCAATCGAAACAGGTTATGGGCCCAGTTCAAGATACGGTAGACTTCTTTTCGACGGGGATGAACGAAAATATGAGCAATGGGAAGTCAAGTTTCTCGGATATATGCGATTACGAAAGTTAAAAGGTTCCATTACTGCAGCTGGCGACGTGGATGTTACCGCAGCTAAGAAGGAGGAAACTTTCGCCGAGTTAATACAATTTCTAGATGATAAAAGCCTTGCCCTTGTGATGAGAGATGCACGAGACGACGGCAGGAAAGCATTAACGATCCTGCGAGCACACTATGCTGGTACAGGCAAACCGAGAGTGATTTCATTGTATACGGAACTGGCATCGCTTGTGAAGTTGGAACACGAAACAGTGACAGATTATGCTATTCGAGCAGAAACAGCGGCAACAGCTCTTAGAAATGCCGGCAAAACCGTGACAGATAGCCTGCTCATAGCAATGGACTCAAAGGTCTACCAGAAGAATATAAACCGTTTGTTGTCGTCGTAACACAGAGCGATAAAGAACAAGAATTTAGCGAATTTAAAGTTGCGTTACGAAGCTTCGAAGACACTTCGCGAACCAGTGTAGCGACGGGAAGTCATTCTGTGATGAAAACGGAATACAAGAAGGAGTCCCAGTCGGAGATCGTCTCTTATCAGTGCGGCCATCCATGAGACATTGCTCGCTTCTGTAAGAGTAATAATAAGAACAGACGGGGACAGTGGTGTAACACGTGCCATAACTCATCTCACAGTGACAGAGTATGTCGACGCAAAGGGAAAAATAAGACTGGCAAAGTAAAGCAAGCGTCTGAGACTTTGGAGGATTCTTACAAAGAAGCATAGCATTCATTTGTGTTTGAGATCAACACCCATGAGGGCGAAAGTGCTACAAAGAAGCCAAATGTTCTACTGGTGGACTGTGGTGCAACTACTCACATCATCAATGATGAATCCAAATTCAGCAAATTTGATGACAAATTCGCACCAGAGAAGCACTACATCGAATTAGCAGATGGAACACGATCTCACAATGTGGCACTCAAGAGAGGAGATTTTGAAATAACCATCATGGATACCACTGGAAATCGTGTCAATGTGGCATTGAAGAATGCATTATACATTCCTACGTATCCTCAGAATATATTCTCAGTACAAGCTGCGACTGAAAGAGGTGCTTCAGTAAGTTTCAATCCAGACTCTGCTGAATTAGTTTACAAGGATGGAACCAAGGTCGAGAAGTATGGTAGACTGTACTATCTCATTACCTTCAACAAGAATGACTCTGACTCTGTTAACTATACATGTGACCAGAAAGGTTGGCATGAAATCTTAGGACACTGTAATTATGAGGACATCTTGAAACTAAAAGATGTAGTGGAAGGTATGAAATTGAGTGATAGTAGTTCTAGCAAACCACGAGATTGTAATGTTTGTATAGAAGGGAAGATGACCCAAAGTAGGAATAGAAATCCAGATGCACGTGCTACTGCACCATTAGAATTGGTTCATACTGACTTAGCCGGACCTATTGATCCAGTCTCTAGAGAGGGTTTCAGATATTCCATAGCTTTTACTGATGACTATTCAGACGCAGTATTTGTGTATATTTTAAAGAGTAAAAGTGACACAGTAGCTACAACCCAAAAATGTGTGGCAGACACAGCTCCATATGGTGAGGTCAAATGTATTAGGTCGGATAATGGTGGTGAAATTATTTTTCAGAAGTTTAAGTCGCTGCTGGAGAAAAATAAGATAAAGCATGAAATGTCCGCACCCTATTCTCCCCACCAAAACGGGACAGCAGAGCGACATTGGAGAACCTTATTTGAAATGGGAAGGTGTTTACTTTTGCTTTCTAATTTGTGCAAAGAATTTTGGCCTGATGCAGTAATGACTGCCGCGTACATACGCATTAGGTGCTTTAACAACCGCTTGAAACAAACAGCATACTTTGCTATCACTGGCAAAAAGCCAAATTTGTCAAATATGAGAGTCTTCGGATCAGAGTGCTATGCATATTAGCAGGACAAGAAGAAATTAGATCCCAGATGCACAAAGGGGATTTTTCTTGTGTATGATTAGGAGAGCCCCGCCTATCTGGTTTATATCCTAGAGACAGGTAAGGTTATGAAGTACAGGGTAGTGAAGTTCCCTACGACTAGGAAAGGGGTGGATCAACAGACCCAAACAGAAAGACCATTGCCTGATGATGATGATGATGATGATCTCATGCCATCACAACACAGTGCATCTGATGTCGATAGATCCGAGAAGGTTCCGGATAGACTTGCTTAACAACCCCAAGCTGAAAATGAAAGTCCTACTTGCCAGCCTCCCGATGAAGGTTTGAGACGTTCTACGAGAACAAGAAGGCCCCCGGCCTACCTGATGAACATGATGATCAGGTACTAACAAATGTAGATCACTGTTACAAATTTTCTGCTTTCCCACAAACTTACCAAGAGGCCATGGACTCGCCTGAGTCTAGCAACTGGAAGGCAGCGATGGAGGAAGAAATGAATTCCCTAACTGGGAATAACACATCTACTTTGTCTGATTTGTAAGAGGGCAAAAATACAGTGGGGGGTCGTTGGGTGTACACTATCTAAAAAAAGTTCTGCTGGTGCTAAAACTTTCAAAGCTAGTATGTTGCTAAGGGTTACTGCCAAGTGAGAGGTATTGATTTTCAAGAAACCTTTGCACCAACTGCTAATTAATCTCACAACATTGCGTTTGCTATTGCAAATAGCAGCACAACATGATTTGGTTTTGCACCAAGTGGATGTGAAAACTGCATATCTCAATGCCCCTATTGATTGTGAGATTTACATGGATCAAGCTGAAGGCTTTGAAGTTCCTTCAGGGAGTGGAGGGAGACTCGTGTATAAATTGAACAAATCTTTGTATGACCTTATAGTCGAACCAGGTCAAGCGTACCCCCCTAGATTCTATTAATGAATCTATTATTTGAAAATTGAACCCGTTAGTCGTTTCAAGTATTCAAATCAAAATTAGATTTCTGATTGGATTATACGAACCAGGGTACAAATAATGCATGAAACCAGAAAACCAGAAAGCCCGCGGGAAAAACTCCTCTCAATATATTCAGAGCGGCAATTCTTAATTTATATAACAGTGGATTTTCCAAAAAGCAGATTTCTCGTGGTTTACAGCAGTTAACGCGTACTGTCAGAAAGAAAATTCGCCATTTTAAACCAGGCACGGAGGGTCACTAATGATCACTAAATGAACATTTTACGTTTGTACACTTGCGTTTTTTCCGTTAGCTATTCAAAAACAAAAATGAAAAAGGACTGGAAGCCGGCGTTTTATTATAATAAACGGTTCTCTTTTTGAGGTATATGCAAATTAATTTAGCAAAAAGTATGCGAACTCACAATGGAAGATGTTCATTTCAGTTGACCTTCGACAATGGCAGCACATGTGTTGCGCTATTCGTCGACGTATAATGGACAGTCTGGTGAAATAATAATATATACCAAACTTTTTCATGCTACAGGGTAGGTAATGCTACACATGAAAGATAAATTGGAATTTTTCAGCCCGGCTCATTTGCAAGCGCTTGACTTTGTGCTCTTGCCATGACCAAATTTGCATAAGGAATTATATGAATGTGTCAACAACATGCAGGAACAGTTTGAACGAACGAACTGTTTCAAATGTACTGTAGTTTGAATTTTACAGGCTATTGCTTTTACTGTTAGCGCGGATCTATGCTCTGCGAATTTTAATTTGATCATTGATCCGCGTTAACAATGAATAAATGAATGCATTTTTTGAAAAGACTAATGGGTTCAATTTTCAAATAATCGATCCATTAATAGGGTCTAGGGGGGTACGCTTGACCTGGTTCGACTGTAAGCAGTCGGGTAGGAATTGGAAGCATGTATTACACTGTTTCTTGTTGGAGAACAGTTTTGTTCAAAGCCCTGTTGACAATTGTGTGTATACCAAGCATGTTGGAAGTGGATTTGTTGCTATGCTTGTTTGGGTAGACGACATAATTATAGCAGCAAGCAACATGTTGTTTATGTCTGAAGCTAAAGGAATGCTGAAGGAGAGGTTTCATATGAAAGATCTGGGTAGACTTTCATACTTTTTGGGTATTCACTTTGAGCAAGGAGATGGCTTTATAAAGATGAATCAAAAGGTAAAGATGAATCAAAAGGTAAGTGTAAGCCAATGTCTACACCTTCAGAACAGAAGCTTGAGTTTGATGGTGAGGTCCCTGTGGATCCTAGACGATACCGTGAAGCAGTGGGTAGTTTGGTGTATGCTATGACATGCACCAGACCCGACATATGCTGGGTTGTTACAAAGTTGTCACAGTTCCTGATTGCTCCCATGAAGGGACACTGGATAGTTTTAAAACATGTGTTGCGATACTTGAAGAGGACCCTTGATTTTGAATTGTGCTATAGCAAGTGGGATGATGGTCTTACACTGATAGGCTACAGTGATGCTGATTGGGCGTTATCTACAGATGACAGACGTAGTATCAGTGGGTACTGTTTCAGTTTGAACAGAACCGGTTCTCTTATTTCTTGGAAATCAAGGAAACAACCAACAGTGGCTCATCATAATGTGAAGCTGAGTACATTGCTCTGGCAGCAGCAGTCCAAGAAGGCATGTATCTCACTCAAATGATAAAGGACATTGGTGAGGTAAGTGGCCCTGTTTTGATTTTTGAGGACAACCAAGGTACAATCGCCTTGTCCAAGAATCGACAGAGATCGAAACATATTGATGTTCGATACCATTTCATTCGCAGTGCGCAGAACGCAGACAAGATTATCATTAAGTATTGTCCCACCGCCGAAATGGTAGCTGATGTCATGACCAAACCAATTACTAAATTTAAGTGGCAAAAGTTCAGGAATTATAGTTTTGGTCCTTAAGACATAAGTATACAAGTAATATGCAAGCTTAACTTCATATTGTTATTGTTGTATCATTTTAAGAGATAACACATTGTACGTTGAGTTCACTTTTTGTAATAATAATTATGTGGATGTACTTCTAGGACATATAAGTACGATCAAGTGGGGGTGTAAGGATGATCTCATTATATGGAGTGGGATGCCTGTGCAAATGTATTACGTAATAAAAGTTCCCGGATGTTGTTCTTCCATGAGGTAAAGATAAACATGGCATGTTTAATGTTTTGTATGTGTTGAACGAAATTCGACCTCATCTTCCCTCGTCATGAACGGAACAAAGCCAACCCATAAGGTTAGACGATTTTATCACATGAGTTTTCAAAACTGCCACATCGCCGCGATTGGGAAAAAAATCGCTAGGTGTGTCCTCATCAATCGGTGGCGATCAAATTCGCCGCGACCGGCGTATAAAATCGCCAAGTGTGTCGCTGGCTTTAGACTATTCTTTTGACGGCCATGATATAGCCGTTATCTGCAGGGACGTAAATTAATGAAGTTTTTCTTTTCCGGAGTTTGAAGTGATAAATCAAAAACGAGTGCTGGTATACGTTGGATCAATTGTTGATCTGATCGGCTTAACAAAGACAAATAATACAAGAAGCAGAGACCGATACAACGTAGAAATACGGTTTAAAGGTTACTATATTTCGGCTGGCCAAACCAGCCTTCTTCAGGTATAATCAAAATTTACATTGGGACATACGCTTATATAGCTGACAAATATTTGTGCAATAGCGGAACTACGTTAAACTAAATTGATTGACAGTATAAAATATGAAGCAAATGAAATAATAATAACAAAAAATAAAAAAATAATAAAAAGAAAAAAGCTAGTACATTTCTTCGCGAATATTAAGGCCATGTGGAGAAAGTGTTCTGCCTTTTGAGATTAAAAAGGCTTCCCTGGCCTTACGTATTGAGTCTCGGTTAGAGTAGACTTTTTCTATGGGGATTAATTGCATGTCGTTAGCGGTGTGGTTAGGAGTGGTGAGGAAGTGTTCTGCGGCTGTGGTGGGTTTAGATTTAGTGTTAGGGTTATCTATGGTGCGGCGGTGTTCATTAAAGCGGTCGTTTAGTCTCTCCTATGTATTGTAAATTACATCGGTTACATTGGATCATGTAGATTAGATTTTTAGTTTCACAGGTCAGGTTAGATTTGATAGGACGCGTTTCACCAGTGGAAGAGAAGGTGCAGCTAGTGAGACCATCGGAAATGTATGGGCAAGTGGCACAATTTTTACCGCAACGATAGGAGCCGGAAGGGAGTTGTGGGTGGGGATTAGTCGAGTTAGAAGAAAGTTTAGCCGAAACCAGTAAGTCACGTAGGTTAGGAGATCGTCTGAAGGCCACAACAGGCAAATTTGGAAAAACCTTTTTGCAGCGGTCAGACGAGCGCAGTAAATGATAATGTTTTTTAATGATGTTGGAGATGTGAGGAAGCGATGGGTTAAAAGTCGTAATAAAAGGTACACGCGTAGGTTTGTTCATGTCTTTAGTTTGTAAAGCGAGTGGGATGTTGGCGGCACGTTGTATTTGTTTAGTGACAAAGTTTCGTTTGTAGCCCCGTTTGAGTAGGTATGTAGTAAGTTGTGCA
Organism: Pavona decussata; assembly: GCF_977016875.1. Lineage (NCBI taxonomy): Eukaryota > Metazoa > Cnidaria > Anthozoa > Scleractinia > Agariciidae > Pavona > Pavona decussata. Next base: position 106,871 of record NW_028145626.1, on the reverse strand, counting down.
GTGCGTATATTAAACGTTTCGTCAGTAGAACAAATACGTCGTAAGCGGAGTGCTAGACTGAAAGGAATAGAATTTTTTGTATGTAGGGGATGGCAAGATGAATACAGTAGATATTGGTGTTTGTCTGTAGGTTTAGTGTACAGGTCAGTACTGATGTTACCGTCGTTAGTTAAAGAAACATTAACATCAAGGAAAGATACGTTAGTAGAAGAGTGCGAGCTAGTGAATTTAATGGTAGGGTGTCTGAATGTTGTTAAGATAATCGATGAATATTTTTAAGTTATTAAGACCTTCAGTCCAGATCATAAAAAATATCATCAATATAACGAGACCACGTGTGAGGGTGAAATAGGGCATTTTTCAAAGCATTCGCTTCGAAATGGCCAAGAAAAAGGTTGGCAAAAGAGGGGGCCATTTTAGTACCCATGGCTGTGCCGTGGATCTGAAGGTAGTGATTATCGTTAAAAGAAAAATTATTCATGGTAAGAATCATGCGAATGAGGTCACAGAGTGTGCCAGTGGGAATGTTACTATGAAGGCGAGTATGGAGGAAATGGTCACAAGAATTAATACCTTCGTTATGTGGGATATTAGTGTATAAAGATGAGACATCAAGTGTGACTAACAATGAATTAGAGGGTAGCTTACCAATGGTAAGGAGTTTGTTAAGGAAGTCATTAGTGTCTTTAACAAAGGATGGTAATTTGTGAACTAAAGGTTGAAGGTGATAGTCGACAAATTGAGATATGCGTTCGGTGGGATGGCTATTAGACGAAACAATGGGACGTCCTGGGTTACCGGGTTTGTGTATTTTGGGTAGTATGTAGAAGCGTCCTGGTTTTACATCAGTTTGTATGAGGTATTTTCTAGTTTTCTCGTTGATAAGTCTTTCATGATACATCCTGTTAACGTAAAAAGTTACACGTTTTTGTATGTCAGCAGTTATGTCTCTGTTCAAGCGTTTGTAAAATTTAAAGTCATTAAGTTGTATGTTACATTGGTCGATGTACCAAGTTTTGTCCATAACAACAGTACCGGAACCTTTGTCAGCGGGTTTTATAATTATGTCTTGTCGTTGTTTAAGTTGGCTAATGGCCTGTCTCTCTGTAGCAGTAAGGTTGTTACGGATTTTGTTAGGTGTACCAGTAGTTATGTCAAGTTTAACAGCGTCTAAAAAAGTGTCAAGAGCTCGTTCTTTGTCTGTGGGGGGATTCCAAGTACTTTTGTTATGGAAAGGAGTGTCGTCTTCGTTAGCGTTCGGGGTGTTGCTGTTATCGTCAAAAAAATACTCAGTAAGTCGCATGCGTCGAGAGAAGTCGTAGATGTCAGCTGAAACTTCCGACCAGTCAATATGTCGTGGTGTGGGACAGAATGTAAGTCCGCTCCTAACCACACCGCTACCGACATGCAATTAATCCCCATAGAAAAAGTCTACTCTAACCGAGACTCAATACGTAAGGCCAGGGAAGCCTTATTAATCTCAAAAGGCAGAACACTTTCTCCAAATGGCCTTAATATTCGCGAAGAAATGTACTAGCTTTTTTCTTTTTATTATTTTTTATTTTTTGTTATTATTATTTCATTTGCTTCATATTTTATACTGTCAATCAATTTAGTTTAACGTAGTTCCGCTATTGCGCAAATATTTGTCAGCTATATAAGCGTATGTCCCAATGTAAATTTTGATTATACCTGAAGAAGGCGGGTTTGGCCAGCCGAAATATAGTAACCTTTAAACCGTATTTCTACGTTGTATCGGTCTCTGCTTCTTGTTCCAAAAAAGCACGACGCCGAAGGCGGAGTGCTTTTATTGTTTCGAGGTGTTTGGAACCCCTGATGAAAAACGAAGCAGGAGTTTTTGAGCTGGCATCTTAAATTAGCGTCAGAATTTAGTGGAATTATTTCCGAAGAATAGGTAATTAAAAGGAGTGCTCAATGGTAAATGAAATGAATATTTAATATGCTGCGATGGGGGCGAGCTTTTTGGTAGATTAACATTACGACGCGTGATGGAGCTTGAGTCCGCATCAGAACGATGTCGCGTTCCTCAAATTTCTTTTCAAGAAACTTTCCTGGGGAATCACGCCGTTCCAGCTTCAACTAAGTATAAAAGCAAGTGGGCTGTTAGCATTTTTGCTGAATGTCAGAGGTTAAGAGAGGTTAAAGTTCCGGTATTAGATTGTGGTGGTCTTCTTATGGACTTCGATTTTCCCAAGGTTACCGCTTTGAGCGCAGATATTGCCGCAATGGACGCTCTGTCGCTAAACTACTGGTTGTCAAAATTCGTGATCGAGGTAGCTAAAAAGTCCGGTTGAAAGAATAATATGTTGACCTATTGTTGTTGAAAGTAAAAATTAAAGCTGCAAAAATACTGTATTTAGTATTAAGAGTGATTAAATTTCAAGTTTCCTGATCTTGGTCTTGATCAGTTTTTAAACTAATTGAATGTGCCTTGATCGGTACATTTATTAGTTATCAAAATACATGCACCTGACCCAATTGATGCTGTTTGGGTCATCAGGCCATGAATAATTAATGAGTTTGAGAAGTACTATTTCAAAAACGAGTGCGAGGGTTTCCACAGGTTTCCTAACGCGTTTGGCAACCTGATGAAACCCAAAGCACGAGTTTTTTAAAAGGACTTCTCCAAAGAAACAACACAAAATTATGCCATGTTGTATTCTTCCCATGGAAAAAGCGACCATTGAAATTCACACCTCACTGTGTTCCTCCTGAATTTTCGCTTTAACTTTGCAACAGAAGTGGCAAGAAAATGTATGTTAATTTGCAAAGAGTTTTTTACGCAATTGGCTTAATACTGTCAAAAAGAGAGCTGTACGCCTGCGTTACGTCATAAGCAGCAAATACCTTTATTAGAGGATTTGTGGGTTTGTCAGGTTTCATTATGAGTTCTTAAATACGCTGTCAAGGAATTCAAGGAAAGAGTGTTTCCGAAAATATCGAAGTAAACGTGCAAACTTCAGCCCCGCAAAAAGGTTAGAAAAGTGTTCGTTATCAAGGAAATTTTAAAGACGACAAGAGCACGCTAAATTGTTGACTTTAAGGTATCGATTTTTCTTCAATGTATCTGGGTTTTTTGTTTTGTTTGTTTTTTAGACCTGTTGTAGTTTTTTTTTTTTTATTGATAAGTACCAGACCAAGATTGACACACACAGACAACACGTGCGTATTTTGTACATCCATATAGGAAAGTAGATTCTAATTGGTTCTTCAGGTTGTGCAAGACCTGACCAACTCAGATTAAAGAGCTCATTCCGCTCCCTTATTTTTTCTTCTGAAAATATTTCAAGTAAATTCTTTTTCACGTCACTAAATTCATGTTCTGCTATCTTAACCAGTTATAACTTCCGACATTTTTCGATCTGTTTGTAACTAGGAGTCAAGAACATAATTGATTTAATTATAATTTAATGGAAAATTACCACTTTCACTTTCCCCTGTGTCGGGAGGTTTTAAAGCTAATAAAAAAAGTCAATGCTGCCCTGGGTACTTGTTTGCCAAGGATAACAAAAGACATATCGTAGTTATTATACTTGCCAATCTAAACAGTGTTGCTCAAATATTGGATAAATAAAATGCCTCTATGAGATATTATAATGTTACGCGGTTTTTTTTGCCGAGTGAGTCACAGATGTTTATTTGCAATAGGGAAATGGAATCCAAGATTGTGTCATATGTTTTATAATTATAGGTCAAATATAACAAGGTTGTGTTAAAGAAAATGGATGAACGCAACAGAATTCTTTGTAAAAATGAGGACTTTTTCAGCAGTTGTGAGAATCGTGAGTACATATCGAATGGTGAGAAAATCTTTAAGCTTCGTTATTTCATTTTCATTCCGTTTTTCGGTGCTAAACCTTGCGCTGCAGCATTTGCCGAGCGATCTTTTTTTACCCTTAAGGTGATTCCCTTACAATGAAAGTAATATTTGATTCAAATATTTCCCTAGCTTTAAAAATGAGTCTATTTGATCAATCCTTGTCAGGTCGTGTGGTAGTAGAAATTATATATAAATAAAAAAGAGTTGACAATAAAATTTCGCATAGATTTTATGAAGCATCAGCAGCAATTAAAGAACCGGGCGGACCCTTAGGAGTCGTTTTAGCGAGCACTTACGTAGCATTCGCAACAACACTCCTGCGTTCCCTGTGGCCCAACATTTCAACTCCACGGATGACAGTATTTCAGATATACGGGTGCAGGGTATGCAGTTATGCAATGGGACAAACCTCCAGCGAAAGCAGCGTCAAATGAGGATGATTTTCCAACTTGGGACTGTTCAACCGGATGGACTTAACATTAATTTTAACTATGTTTGAATTGTAACTTTCAATGCATGCGAGCGCTACTATTCATATTTACGCGTGTTTCCAGTAGCGTATTTCAACGGTTTTCTCCACACTGAAGAAGGGTTATATACCCGAGACGTCTGTGTTTCTTTCAAACCATTATTGACACTTTTTGATAATTATTTTTATATCAATCCAATCCGAAAACATTTTCAAGTGTCACGCATCTCCAAGGAACCTTCTTTTCTCCGTTTATTGTATAGTGTTTGCCTGTTTTGTTGATGTTTGCACCGTGGTCTCAACTACCCACCCTCGCCCGAGTTATCCTGGGCGAGTGAGCCTTTCACTTATTGCGCAAATAGTTCTTCAACCATCTAAGATTGTCTCGGGTGGGCGAGAAAACTCGCCCCTCTCCCGGCTCAAAATGAAAATATTTATTTGTGCTCCAGTTTCGGGTTTGCAGTCGCACATTTATTTCAAGAATTTAAGTTCATATCATATATTCCTACAGTGATTTAATAAAGGAAATAAAGTCGAACTAAAACATACACCGCTATTTCAAAAGATTCATTTCAGCCCCAAAGTGACGACCCAGCTCTATGGCCCCTGAAGCTGATTGGGACTGTTCGAATTCGTGGGTCCATTTTGTAAATTTGGTCCATATCGACCCCAATAAAAATGTTTTCAGCCCCACCAAAAAGCTGATTTCGACCACATTGGAAAATATTTCATGATCGGCACCTTGGTGCCTATAGGTTCTTATCGAATTCAATCACTGTGTTTTAGGACTGACCACCTTATGATGGAGAACATCGCCAAATCGTTCACTAAAGATGGCTGGAAGCAAACGAATGAAGATTTCACCAGCAATGATCAAAAGAATATTTTAAAGTAAGTAGTGTTTGAGACAGCATACTTATTTTGCAACTGAGCTGGATTTAAAGGCCCATGCACCTGTTCAATTAAAACTCCGGGTTTCTTTTTCCTTCTTTCTTTCTTATTTTTTTTCTTTCTTTCTTTCTTTCTTTCTTTCTTTTCTCTTCTTTTTTTTTTGTTGTTGTTTCGTAGATTATTCTCTTGGCGGCCATTATATAGCAGCAGTCTGCAGGGACGTCAAAGAATGTCATTTCTTTTTTCCGGAATTTGAAGAAAGATCACCATTCAGGAATTTTTTTCAAGGCAGAGACAGAGGAAAACTAGTTAATTCCCGCTGGTCGATGGAGTCTAGATAAGAGCATAGGTCACTTCCATAAATAGTTGAGAGCGCTCTCCCTGCACAGGCATGTCAAGTCTTTTAAGTGGGAAGCTTTCAACGGAAAACTCCTTAAACTGTGCAATTCTTAGTTTGCTTTTCACTAGTCTTGGCGATTTTACTGATATAGAAACTGATATCACAAAGTTTACCAATCTATAGTATCAATGCGAAGAGACAATGTCTTTAGTAAAACGTCTTACAAAAGGAAGGTGTGAACGAGATGCACCTGGAATTTGTATCTTAACAAATGGTTCAATTTGTGACACTTTTATTTGATGAAATGGAAAACATATTATTTGTTTGATAGATCGATGACATTGTCTCCCCCTCCTTGAACTACATCGTGCACATTGTGGTAAGTGTCACAAAACGTTTAGTAAAAAGATCTCATTGGTGTATCACTGACTTAGACCTTAAACCTAGCTTGCGGTGCAAACCAAAACATTCGCTTGTCGTGCTATTTGGCATACGCAGGGATATCCATATTCCCTTTCGTAAAAGATTGCTTATTTGTAGTAACAATGTGAACAGTAAAACATTTTACAAAAGGAAGGCGTGAATGAGATGCACCTGATATTAAATAAATTATATCTTAACAAACGGTAAAATTTGTGATACTTTTAAGTGTACTATGTTTCCGTTGATCATGAGGATGGATGGGCAATCGAAGCAATTCAAATGTCCCACACAAAAAAAAAAAAGAAAGATGGGACCAGAGTGAGGTGTAAGAGTGATTAATTCTATAAAGGACACCAAGTTGATTGGCTGCTGAGAAAACAATTTATGAACAACAGGGAAAAAAGTCTCTGATACTTACAATTCATATACGGTTAGGGGTGACAAGAATGTGTCCTCTGGTAGATGTTCAATTAGATTGTTGCTGAGGTTCCTGCAAATAAAATGAAAGTTTATTTTATGGGAGAGAGAAAATCAGAAGGTTAAAGGTGGATTTCCACTGTCGCGTAAATTTTACGTGCGTACAGACGTGAATTTAGCTGGCTTTACGTACGTAAAAAAAATAAGAAGCGATGTATGAGCCGCGTGCGTAAACGTAAAAAGTTGAGTGCTGTTCAACTTTTTACGTTTGCGCACGCGGCTCATACATCGCTTCTTATTCTATTTACGTTCGTAAAGCCAGCTAAATTCACGTCTGTACGCACGTAAAATTTACGCGACAGCAGAAATCCACCTTAAGACAGGTCATGAATATTAACGAAAAGATATTACCAGTAAGTGTCCTCATTGCAATTTAGGGGGAGGGGATGAAGCACTTTTGTAGACGAACTTTGTTACTCTCTCTTGGTAGAATCCGACGCAGCTGAAAGCTGACATTTTAGATCTGAGTAGTAAATGACGTTCTCATAAAATACACGTCAGGACTTTGGGACACTAATTTTTATTTCACTTATTCCTCTCGAACGCCTCTAAAGTCCTTTGGTAACTGTGTGGGCACAGTAAATGGCATGAAGTTTATTTATTTATTTATTTATTTATTTATTTTATTTTCTCTAGTCATCTCCACAATATATATTATGAGAATAAAAGTAACAAAATAACGGAGAAACGGCCAAAAATAGAAGGATTAATATTTAACCCTAAAGATAGAAAAAACAAGGATCAAGGAAGAGATTATATTCTATACGTAATAGAACATAAAATCACATACAAAGACACGTAACAAAACTATTAGTGAGGGCAACAGGGCAAAATAATTATACAAAGTCAAACTTAACATTGGGAAAAGTAGAATTTCAAAAGAACTTTCTTAAAAAATATCTTGTAAGGTTGTTGTTCAAATTTTTGGGTAAATTTCATTCCAGAAATACAGTCCAAAAATAGAACAACAAAATGTAAGGATATCAATTCGGAGTAAAGAAATCTGTAACAGTTCTGAAAAGGCATGAAGTTATCACTGGAGCGAGGAATGCCGGCTGAAGTAGTGCCAACCTTGGCTCATCAGACTTGATAATAGGGTCGCGAATGAGATCCTGTTCTGGTAAATTGTTTTGTTTTGTTTCTTTGTTTGTTTGATTTTTGGTTGCTTTTGTATTTTTGATCTATTTGGGATTACACAAGCCACAATTCCAACGCAGCCACCCAGCCAAAACAAATAGAAAAAAAACCCGATTTCGTTATATATAGGCAGTTACGGTTTAGCTCGTCACTTTATTAGGTTCTGCAAATAATTAGGAGATAATAAGTTGGACAGATGGCATTATTTTATGAGATATATTGTGGCAGAGTGAAAGCGTATGTGGCTGAAAATGTTGTTAAAAGTGTCAAAAGCAAAGGCCGATTAGCCAACAGCAGCTCGTTGCTAGTCACCTCTTAAAAAGGATGACATATTTCAATGACAGAGATTAAATTGTAATAAGCTTTTTAAAGATTGGAGGACTGTAACCATGAGAATAAGATTTTTCTGTTTATTTATCGTTGGGTTAATTTGTCTGATCACGTTCAGCTTTTTGTAACCTATGCTTTTTTCTTGTTGGTATCGCGTTACGTCATCGTTTGTTGTTGATTTCATGTTCATTAGGCCTTTCTCTTTCGGTTAAAATTTTTATCAATGTTTGTATTTCGCCTTTGTAAATCAGTTGTTGTGATCCCAGAGTTGCCGTGCAGATATTGTAAGTTGTATATTTTTGCCTCTGAATTTTCTTTCGATTTGTTTTCATTCGGTTTTTCTTAAGTTCGCGTATATTGATTCTGTATTTTCTTTTCGTTAATGTTTATTTCTAGTGAATCGTAAAGTATTAAAAGACGAATTTGAAGCTGTACCAGGAGTGTTAATTAGCTTTTTGTAACTAATGCTTACTTTTTTTTTGTTGGCGTTGCGTTACGTAATCGTTTATTTTATAAGTTCTTTAGGCATTTTTTATTCGGTTAAAATTTTTGTAAAGTTTTGTATTTTGCTTTTGTAAATCAGTTCTTGCAGTCTCAGAGTTGCCGCAGAGATCTTGTAAGTAATTATATTTTCGCTTCTGAATTTTTGTTTGTTTTCTATTCGATTTGTTATACATTCGGTTTTTCTTAGGTTTTAAGTTCGCGTTTATTAATTCTGTATTTTTTCCTCGTTTATGATCGTTTCTAGTGAGTTGTAAGGTACTACATGTAAAAGAAGTACCAGGAGCGTTAAGAGTAAATGTCCCCAAGCATCAAATATAATCGTCAAATCGCGGACACAGCTCAAAATTCGATTTCGCTCATACTTTTTCTATAGATAGGCCTTTGACCCAAACTAAACATAACTGGGTTAGTTTGTTTTAAAACTCGTTTCTTTAAGAGTAATTAAATAAAAACGTTTGGGTTGGTTTTGAGGCTAATTTGGATCAAAATTTCACAACGGTTCATGGCGTTCTAGTGTTCGTCAAAAGTACATTGTTAATCTTCCGTTTACTGGATTTTTATAGGTTGGTCTCTAGAAAATTCAGAAGTGATAAGAAAAGCAGTTATTTTTCTTCCTTAACAACGGTCATGGGCTTTTTCTTAAAGCCACCTTCGATACTCTGAATAGTTTTGAGGTACCTTAAAATAACTCCCTAAAACTCATGTCGGGACGCCCAACTAGGACCTCAAACTATACTGCAGATACAAACGAAGGATAGATGTGAAAAGTTATGCTGGCATTTTTGGGGGGATGTCGTTTAGTTGTGTGATACGACTTCGTTGAAGTTTGCTAATTTGACAACTTTGCCGACGGACGCCATTTTGAAAACAAAGGGGCAGCACTGAAAGCTGATATCCGAAATCCGGAACCCGGAACCCGGAGTCCGGAACAGATGATTTATCCACAAATACTGAATAATTGTCGAACTACCGAGTTTTTCATGTGTCCGTGAGGTGTTCATCATTCGTAATTAAGGGACCGTTCATTTTTTATGAGCATGGGGGGGGGGGGGGGGCTGGTGGGATTTGGTTAATTGCCACTACGAAACTGTATGACCCCCCCCCCCCCTAGCATGCAATTTTTTTCCACATGGCCCCCCCTAAGCAGAAACTATTTTTTTCTGATGACCCCCCCCTCCCGCCCAACCAGCAACAAATCATATTCCTAACTTTAGCAAAACGCTTATGTACTGTTTATATCAAAGATAGACGTAATTGTTATTATGATTTCTTTACAGTACTATTAAAAAGTTACCGTTGTCTGCTAAGGTAAAGATTTCTCTTGTTTAAAAAAAACGTTTTATAGATAGCAACACGTTTGCGGCAACGGCAAACCCGAAATGTCCATTTAGATTCTTAGAGGAACTATAAAAATTAATCAAGCAAATGTTTAACGTGAAATTAATCCCCTTCGAGTAGAAACAATCAATACACGAACAGATCTGACTAACAAAATACGGATCGAAGCATACCAATCAACGATTACGAGTCATATTAAACAGAAAAAAAAAAACAACAGACACACAGATATCCGGCGGGTAGGTAACGGTTGGATAGGGGTGTTTGTTGAGCGCCGGAGGCGCTCTTACTAGGTGGGTCCGGGGACATGCTCCCCCGGAAATCTTTGAAAATCTAGGTTCCCAGAAACCTCATTTCCTGCATTTTGAGACCCATTTTAGGCAAATCACAAATTTGTTTTACAGCAGCTTTTTAAGCTATATGCATCATTTCTGCGGCATAATTGTCTCAACTTAAACAAGAAAGTTCAATGGACATTCCGCGCCCTGTCAAGTTCTGATAGCTATTCGATCTGCTGATAGTCATACACCAAGCTGGTAAACTGCATCATTCTCGGGTGTAGGCCTTCAAACAAATTGACTATCTCGGGAAGATTGACAGGCATATCATATTTGATATGCATTAGAACCAGGGCGGACATTCTTCTCTCTCGCATGATTATTGATCTTCAAAGGGGGTTCGTTCGAACCCCTCGAACCCCCCCCCCCCCCTCCTAGACGCCTGGATATTAAGGTACTGCTATTAAAAATGACAGTTACAAGCTTTTCTGAAGATGGCCTACGGCTCAGATTTACCGTCAACTGAAGTCACCAACAACAGCTCTATTATTAAAAACTAATCTGGATGTTCACACTAGGCATACTACTGAGTTTACTGATACTCCTGGGTTCAAATAATTTACTAATCAACAACGGATGATTCAATAGTGAGACTGTTACGTTTTTATATTAATTTGAACTTGTACAAACATAGGTGTCTACTTCAGTTTATCTTCATTATTGCTTTTCCAACAGATATGCTTCATTCCCTCAGTGTGTTGTTAATATGAAATGCAGATTTCGACCTCAGTATGTAAAACAAATTAAAAGTGGTTAGGAAAATCGTATTAAATAAAATTGAAATATTATTCAATTTCTTCATCTGTTTCTGTGTTGAGCCACTTTCAATTTCCCCTACTAGCCAATTATTGCTGGTGACGCCCCCCCCCCCCCCCCTCTTTCACTTTTTTTTTGGGTAGCCCCCCCCCCCCCCCTCCATGCTCATAAAAAATGAACGGTCCCTAAACAAGCAGTAAACTGCCTGAGTGAAAACAGATAATCTGCTGGCCATGCAAAATGAACACTTTGAAGGTAACTTAAAGGGGCAGTATCATGGAAGATCAATGGGAGATATCATGATTTTTGGCCACAATTCACTAAATTTAAACTTTGAACACTGTGTTACTTAATTTCTCAATCGCTAATTTAAAGAAATATTAATAGTGATTCTAAGACGAAAGGTTGAACCAAACTATCGTACAACCGGCGATTTTAAGTGCGTTGCGACAGCGAAATTTGAAATCGTCTGCCAGACGTTTTCAAATTTGAACCCCTCTCATCTTGGTCATCTACCGGCGAAAATATTCCTGGATAGTTTGTTTGCATTCTGATAGCCTTTTAATGGTATTTTCTCATTATATCTTGTCTGCTATCAACCGAATAGCGTCTTTCCGATTTTCAATGTGTTACTAAAAATAGCGTGATACTGTCCCTTTAAGTGTAGGGTGATATTTGTGGTCTCCAGAAATCTTAATATGGTTTCAAAAGCAAGATATAGCAATCAAATTTTCTTTCCTTTACTGCATGCACGATTTTTTTTTTTTAACCATAGGAACAATCATTTTTACTTGCGGGAAATAATGACCTAATAAGATTTTTTTTTCTCTGGTGTCATGAATCGAAAAATATAAAATTTGCGTTGAGATTATTTTCAGACAATATTTGTACAATCTAATTGTTGAATCTTGAGGATTCCTCTGGATTCGGATTCCTCCTTTTAGTGCTGCCCGGAACTAAGCAAGGTTTCATCTGTTGTCGACAACTGAAGTGATGTTGAATGGAGATAAAGCTGCACTTCTATCTCATCTGTAAAAATCAGAGTAATCAGAGGGAAAATTAGATTTTAGCCAGTGTTCAATATTTTAAAATACACAATATTAGTAACCGATGAACATTGGAATGGGTTTCCTGGAAGACCAGACACTGACTGAGCATGTATTTGTATAAGATTACCATTGACGAAAGGCCGTTTCTCAAAGTAAATTTCGAGGGTTGCCAATATAGACAAACTGATACGGTCTGAAAAAACGGCCTTACGATCCGTGCAGACCGTAAAGACACTTTTCGGTCCGTATAAATTGCATCTCATTAAGGACACTTAGAATATTTAAACGTCTTATCTGACAGAGGGGCTTATACGGTTTCACGATCCGTACGGTCTGTACAGATCGTAAAGGCACTTTTCGGTTCGTATACGGTCCGTAAATTGCATCTCATTAAGGACACTTAAATTATTTTCGCTTCTTATCTGAGAGAGAAGCTTGTAAAGTTTGACGATCCGTACGGTCTGTACAGATCGTAAAGGCACTTTTCGGTCCGTATACGGTCCGTAAATTGCATCTCATTAAGGACACTTAGAATATTTCCACGTCTTATCCGAGAGAGGGGCTTGTAAAGTTTGATGATCCGTACGGTCTGTACAGATCGTAAAGGCACTTTTCGGTCCGTATACGGTCCGTTAATTGCATCTCATTAAGGACACTTAGAATATTTTGGCTTCTTATCTGAGAGAGAAGCTTGTAAAGTTTGACGATCCGTACGGTCTGTACAGATCGTAAAGACACTTTTCGGTCCGTATACGCTCCGTAAATTGCATCTCATTAAGGACACTTAGAATATTTCCACGTCTTATCTGAGAGAGGGGCTTGTACAGTTTGACGATCCGTAAAGTCTGTACAGATCGTAAAGGCACTTTTCGGTCCGTATACGGTCCGTAAATTGCATCTCATTAAGGACACAGAATATTTCTACGTCTTATCTGAGAGAGAAGCTTGTAAAGTTTGACGATCCGTTCGGTCTGTACAGATCGTAAAGACACTTTTCGGTCCGTATACGCTCCGTAAATTGCATCTCATTAAGGACACTTAGAATATTTCCACGTCTTATCCGAGAGAGGGGCTTGTAAAGTTTGACGATCCGTACGGTCTGTACAGATCGTAAAGGCACTTTTCGGTCTGTATACGGTCCGTAAATTGCATCTCATTAAGGACACTTAGAATATTTCCACGTCTTATCTGAGAAAGGGGCTTGTACAGTTTGGCGATCCGTACGGTCTGTACAGATCGTAAAGGCACTTTTCGGTCCGTATACGGTCCGTAAATTGCATCTCATTAAGGACACTTAGAATATTTCCACGTCTTATCTGAGAGAGGGGCTTGTACAGTTTGACGATCCGTAAAGTCTGTACAGATCGTAAAGGCACTTTTCGGTCCGTATACGGTCCGTAAATTGCATCTCATTAAGGACACAGAATATTTCTACGTCTTATCTGAGAGAGGGGCTTGTAAAGTTTGACGATCCGTTCGGTCTGTACAGATCGTAAAGGCACTTTTCAGTCCGTATACGGTCCGCAAATTGCATCTCATTAAGGACACTTAGAATATTTTCGCGTCTTATCTCAGAGAGGTCCTTCTACGGTTTGACGATCCGTACGGTCTGTCACAATTGAAAACTGGAACCCTTCCTGCTTCCGACGCAGGGAAGGAATCGAACTTGACCAATAGAAAGGTGAGATGAAATTAGAAATCATTTTAAGACATAAGAAGTGTTTGATGTCAACTTTAACAACTTTTTTTTGACAACTGGGTAACGCGAGTCCTTTGTTTATTAAATAAAAGGAAAGAACAATGAAAAAGAAATGATCGCAATTCAGATGTTTCTTTTTTAAATAAGGCATCTTTTGGAAATGGGGATTTAAAATCGGCCAGCGCGCCGGATAAAGTGGATTAAAACAACTCCGTCTTATGCCAACCTAACAGCAAACCGAACGACTGGTAGATACGATAGTGTTGATGGGAACCGGCTGAATATACTCGAGCCGATTGTTTGCGGCAAATTTACCAACAATAGCTAGTGCGATTACATTGAATAATAGTTTGTTAGAGGTCCTAACGAAGCCTTTAAGAGAAACCGTTGGTTCCTTTTAAAAAAAATCGTAAAATATTTATAAGAAGAGTTGGCTAACTATATTACAAGTCAGAGAACTAAAAAAGCATTTAATGAATAGAATTTGCGGGTAAGCGATTCAAAAGTTACTATTGCCTGATTTAGTACGGTGATAAATGTTGTCATTATTTGGGGTTTTGTTGACCAAAAATGCTGTCGATCATTTAAAATTCGTTTCCCGTAAACGAGTCGTTATTTGTCAAATGGATGCCCTTTTCAAAAGTGTGGTACTAGGGACTATCAATGTACAAAGTATGAGCAAATTCGAATATAGAGCTGTGTCCGGGGTTTCTTTGATTTTTACAGACATTTACTCTTAATTACCACGACCTTGTAAACAACTTTAACAATTCCATAAATGGCTTCTACCCAGGATTCGGAGAAGGACTGTTTGCGATTACATTGGCTAATGTTTCGAAAACCTAAGCAAAAGTCGTTATTAGGTTCAAGTCAATTGTGGAGCTTCAATAGATGGTATTAGTGGCTTTGGTCATTGACCTGATCGAAGGCGATATTGTTATATGTAGTTTGTTAGTTAAGAGTGATGTTACTGGCTGTGAAGACTGCAAAAAATGATTGCTGCTTTTCGATTCGTCTATTGTAAGTGAAAAGTCCGTTAATAATAATAATAATAATAATAATAATAATAATTTTATTAATTTCTGTTGCGCGATTTTGAATATAAATTTTGAATTGCGCATTACAACATGATCATAATACAAATATATATTAAATAAAAATGTAAATGCAAATTTAAATATATAAGTACTATAAAAAGGCTTGTCTAAAAAGATAAGTCTTGATAAAGTTAACCTATTGTTAGTAAAATTAGTTGGTTTGTATAGTGTTTGCCTATTTTGTTGATGTTGTCAATAAAGGCCTGTGGCTTCGGCTACCCACCCTAGCCAGAGTTATCCTGGACGAGCTAGCCTTTCACTTAAAGTGCAAATAGTTTTTCAATTGTTTAAGCTCGTTTCGGGTGCATCACCGCCCCCTCCCGGCTCAAAATAAAAATATTTATGTAAGCTCCAGTTTTGGGTTTACTATTGCACATTTATTTACAAGAATTTAAATTCGTATTATACATTTCTACAATGATTTAATAAAGGAAATACCGTTCTTTCAAAAGATCCATTTCAGCCCCAAAGTGCCGACTCAGCTCTATGGCACCTGAAGCTGATTTCTGGAACAATTCCACAAACTGCATTTTTTTTTGTCAAGGATGCGCATGTCAGCAGTGAGAAGTGATTTTTTTTCTTTTCTGGCTGATAACATTTTTTTGTCTTATCTTCAAGAGAACAGTCAGGAAGAGACCGTAGTTACATTTGTATGAAGGCGAAAACTAAAGCGTTAATACTTAGTGGCTCTAACAAGAAAATTGTTCCCCTAGGTTTCCCCTCATTCCCCCTCATTGGTAAAGATTTTATTGTTTTTAATTTGTTTTTCGTTTTTAGCATGTCAGGACACACGTTTCTCGTGTGTTTTGCGCGAACATAGTCAAACCTAAGTCACGTGAATTAAAAAAGGCGTGACATTTTATTGCGTTACTTATGAAATAAACAGAGTCGAATTAATATGATGTGCGCTTTCGCTTCAAGTAATTATGGTTTTTGAAATCCTGCGAATAACCCAGAACGACATCTCGAAAAAAAAGTTCTTTCGAAATTCAAAGAGCAGAAAACTCATCTCGATTTTAAAGGATCTTCAAGACGAAAAGAAGTGGTCCGATGGTAAGTCGTTTGAGTTGATTGTCGCTTCCAGTGGCAATGAGCGATGATAATTTATCTTGTTGACTTCACACATCAAGATGGCTATATAATAATGACAGGAGTCAAACACAACCAAATATCTTATTTAAACAATACCTTATTGCAGTTACCGAAGCATGACCTTTCACTGGCGGTTTACAGCCGAATGCCTAGGTAAACTAGATGAAATTCCAATATTTTCTCTTGGTTTGGTTGCAGTCATCTGCAGTTTCTTTACACGTTTGATATTGCGATTTCGTGATTTTGACAGCGCCAAGGCTCGGCGCTGGTAAAAAAGTCCGAAGCTATTTTTTTTAAACCTTGTTTTAGAGTGATACTTCCTCAATCTATAATTCTACATTTGAAGGGTTTTAGTGTTTTACCGAATCGCGAAATTTTCTATTAAAAAGTGCACCAATTTAAGGCCTTTGGAGCGAGCGAATTTTTGAGATTTTTTGTGGCTCCTCATGACCAGAAAAATTCGTCCGCTGGAGTATTTTTGGACTCAAATACTTAATTAACACTTCAAAAGAAAACTTTCAAGAAGAAAATTGGGTTTTCTTTGATGCGAATTGAACAGAACGAAGTTTACGAGGTGTGAACCATGTTTATTTCGGGTGTTTTTCAAACCACCAGGGGCCGTCACTGTTTTTTTTTTTTCTATTTTTTTCCGATTTAAAAAATATATTTCAGGAAAAAAAACCACCACGTTTTTAAAACTACCATGGGATATCTCTGGACGGAATATGCAGAGTTGATTTTTCATCACGTACCACCTATTTATGATTTCGC
Organism: Pavona decussata; assembly: GCF_977016875.1. Lineage (NCBI taxonomy): Eukaryota > Metazoa > Cnidaria > Anthozoa > Scleractinia > Agariciidae > Pavona > Pavona decussata. The sequence goes on along the minus strand of NW_028145626.1, from coordinate 90,319 downwards.
TCGGTCTTTGTAGACATTCCCTCTTAAGTTTTCATCAACAACGATCAAAACAAGATCAAGTAAGTAGTACTTAAGTCAGCATGCTTTCGTATTATTTTGCCACTGAGCTGTAGTTGAAGCCAACGCGCTCCTGTTAAATTAAAAAATGTGGTTTTCCTTTTTGTTTTTTGTTTCTCAAACCCAGCGACACACTTGGCGTTCCCGCGATTTTTTACGTTTATTGCTGCGAATCGCCAGTAAAGGCAACCCTTAAGGCTGGGTGATTTTATTACATGAGCTTTCAAAACTGCCACATCGCCGAGATCGGCGAAAAAAAAAATCGCTAGGTGTGTCCACATCAATCGGTGGCGAAAATCGCTTGCGATTTTCGCTGTTCTGTTCATATGGGAAATTTGATCCCGGTTACCGAGATGAAAACTGTCCTAAAGGCCCAAAATACCCCTGGACCCGCGTTCCCATTTAACATAACACAAATATATAAATAATACAAATACAAAAACATCCTGAATAGGGAAATCGGGAGGTTAGCCCTTGTCAGCTACCTTACAAGTCATGCTCAGTTAAAATTGTTTTGTCTCAGTCAGTTCCGGTATCCGGGCTAGAGTGTTCATGTGGGAAAAATTTCCAGCTCGGTTACCGAGATCTCGGTCGCAGAAACCGAGATCTCAGTAACAGGGCCAGCCCGCCTTCTCGTATGAACACATCGGAATTTTTGTAAAGGAAAGAGTGGCGAGGCGAGATCTCGGAAACCGAGCCAGTCCTGTCGACCGGGCTCATATGAAGAGGCCCTTATAGACTATAGAATTCTCTTGGCGGCTGTGAAATAGCTGCAATCTGTAGGGACGTAAACTTATGTCGTTTCTATTTTCCGGAGTCTCAAGTACTATTTCAAAAACGAGTGCGAGGGTTTCAGCAGAGTTCCAATCGCGTTTGGCAACCTGATGAAACCTGAAGCACGAGTTTTTGAAATGACTTCTCCAAAGAAACGATACAAAATTATGCAGTGTTGTATTTTTCCATTTTTCTTTAAATGCCTTGTACGTGTTTTTTTTTTCTTTGTATTTGGTCGGCATTTATTGTATGTGTGCTGTGAGCTTTTGTTTTTAATTATCCAATAGTTTCGCGTTGCACCAAATTTGTATTCCAAAAGCGTTATGAACTTGAAGTGATTTACATATTGATTTTACCATGGCCGAAGGAAGGTTTCGCTTGCCAAAAACAAACAATCGAGGAAGAAGAACTTTGCGTAGAGAAAGCAGTACCGAAACCAATTAAGTCTACCAAATATAAAAATGAGAAGTCAGTAAGCATTTTTGAGTCCGTATCACGGAAGGTAGACAAAGTTTCTCAGAATGTGGATATGGATACTTTGCCAGTCTGTTTCGGTGACTTTAAGAAATGTAATGTAATTTGACTTGAGCTTGTCAGTTTGTAATTTGAAATTGGCCATTGTTCATTAAAAATTAATGATTCATGTTAAGCTGTGTTTGAGTAATCTATGAATATGCAGATTAACAACAATTTATCACTGTAATGAAAAAGTGATGGAACACTAGGGATGAAAACGTGATGAAAACCAGTGATTTTGAACTGGTGTTTCATTGACTTTCAAAGTCACCCACCTGACCCGAATGGGGCGCTCTGGTTGGTTTATAACGTCATGAATTATTAATAGGTTTCAGAAGAAAGATCAACATTCAGGTGGTCTTGTCAAGGCTGAGACAATCGAAGGAGTCTGGATAAGAGCATACGTCTCTCCTAAAAATCATCTTGGCGATTTTACCGATCTGGGGAGTCAAAAAATTGTGGACAACCGATACTCTTGTGTTATTAATTTTGCGTTTTATGTTTTTATTATTACCGGCAGATTATATCCTTTCAATTTATTGCTACAAACGCATTTGTAAAAGAGCTTCGTACTTACACGTTTAATATGAGCATTCCCAGTGTAGGTTCGAATAATGTACACAACGTTTCGCCAAAATGTATTGCGGGTAGTATCTGATATCATTCCTCATAATTCTTCTGTACCGGGATTATCGGTAGGTTACAAGTAAACGTTTTATTGGGATTTGCCTCAGATCCTCTTTACAATGAAATACACAGGCTGCAGATTAACCAAATCATTAACAGTAAAAAAAAAAAAAAAGTTTTGATTTTTGTATTTCGACAGTTCTTCCAGGGTCTGGAAGGGGTTCTGCGTGATCCGGGATTTGGCCGAAATTGAGCGGGTGATTCGGGATTACAGATTAAATGCAGGCGTGATTCGTGAATTCTATATCGGCTGTGACGCGGGATTTTCTTTATCTCTAGTCCGTGATTCGTGATTTCCACCGACAACTATGGGTTATGTTTTTTTTAGCCCGTATCAATTCACGGTCACTTGACTTCAATCATGTTCAATGAGTTTTTTTTGCAATGTTATATTTCATCATTTGAATAGCGACGTGTCAAAAACTTTTTAACTCTCACAACGAACGGTTTGTGTTTAACGATCGGCCTTTGTCATCATGTGTCATGTTACAACTATTGTACTTCGACCAGATCACATGTGATACATGATCGCAGTGAATACACTGTGAATACGCCGGGTTTTCGACTTGCCGTTTGTTTGTTTATTCACTCAGTTCACCGTTTATTTCTATCGCACGCTGTGCCATGACGAATAGTAAGACCAGTCCCGCAGTTAGGGTTCTGGTCTCATTTTTTCTGACTCCAGAATCTGGCAAAGTGAGTAGCCAGCCAAACCATAAAGAGAAGTTCAATATTCCGATCAGCGCAGAAAATGACAAAGAGCTTCACACCTTCAAGATGCATTTTACAGCGTTCACAGGAGTTTACGAAATCGCGAGAAGCAAAGGTCTTGGAGAAAATCCGGAAATTAATTTCTCTCGGATAAATAAAGGTACTGCGGGCGGAGTTGAGGCATTCTCCATAAGAACTCAGGATGCTTGGGAACACGAGTTTTCAAGCCTAACCGATGGTAATGGAATGCTTCAAGGTACGTAAAACCTGGATATTATATTCATTAATACGTCTTATATGCAATAGTGTACTAGTGTGTGATTGTGTGTCAGTTAAAAGGAGATATACTGAGCATGATTAACCTGGATTAAGCAGAGCACCAAATAAATTTAGCGGAAACGACATTTCTGGGTCGTCACGCAACGTGTCTCCGCTCGTGGTTAGAAGCCTTGCGTGACGACTCAAATAACAGCTGAGTAGGGTACTAGGGTACAGCGAAATCAATGGCTGATAAAAACATTCTGACCACTGCAGAACAACAATGAACAACTGTGCTTCCAATCATTTATATAAAGAGTCCTTCACTGTAGACATTGGACAATAAAGAAACAAAGAGTGTCAGGCTAGCATAAATGCACTGATTTTCCATATTTTTGCGTCGCAGTAAATGTTATTCAACGACTAGCCGCATGGGCAACTGGCGTACCTGTCCTCAAGTTGGTGACAAAGAGTGAAGGCCCAGGACCTAGTAGCCAAAACGCTGAGCAATCGTCAAAAAAGTGTCCAATTTCAAAAAAAATGGAAACGAAGTGCGAATTACTCAGAAGACAAGGAGATGAATCAGAAGTCGAGAGACGGTAGACCGGTGAAACGAAGCCCCCGACAAGAAAAGGAGCTGGTGCAACTGCAAGAAGGTATGTGTTTGTATAGACCATCTTCCACTGATGTCCTATTGCAATGTCATTGGTCAGATTGGCAGTCTGTTCATACATGTTCATAGTCTTTTTCATTTCTTTTTCGGGACAGTGGAGTTAGTGTGAGTGCCCAAGAAAGAATAAAATCTTATTCCAGGAGCTTATTCTCACTTATATTCTCGATCATAGCATATTTTGCGAGAATTAATATTCAAAATTTCATGGAAAATGGAATAACAGGGCATAAAAGGAAAACGTCGATCGAAAAAGCATGCTTAGAACATCAGAACAAAAATATGTAACAAAATATTTCGCTAATTAGATACATTGAAAGCACATGATACAGTGGTTACAAATAAAATACAAGAAAATATACAAATTATTTGGTTGTATTTTTTTACAGAGTTGCAAAAGCTAGGTAATAGTTCAACCTCATGCGGTCTGAAAGTGAAATGTGGCTTATGTGCAAACCAGCTTGAACTACCTGCTGATCGCCAGTGGAAGGGAAAGGCCTCGTACTTTGAGCAAAGTAAGTACTATGCAGCCGTACAAGGTCGTGCTACATAAGTAGTTGTGTAAAAGCTTTGTTCTTTAGTGTTGATACCACTACGTGCCTGTATGACAGCCATTCAAATGCCCGATTGATCAAAACCGTGTTCATTTGTTTGCTTTCTCTTTTCGAGCTTGCACGATGGGAAGCGGGACATTACCTCCTTCGCATTGTTTTAATCAGCGATTATGATTAAAAACACAAAATAATACTTAAATTTAAGTATAATCGCGCTTTCGTAAGTATATATTTTTACTTATTTCTTCATCTTGTATTTCTCTCCCGTAGAGCACTATCAAAAATGCTGCAAGAAATTACCATCCAGGACAAACAAAGAAGAGAGGCAGGTTGAACAAGGAAGACGCGTTTTGACAACGTGGATGAACAAAGCTGCCACCACGACTCCGAGTACAAGCACTGAAAGCGATACATCTGCTCCTGTGGAAGCTGAAGATGAAGATGTCTTAGAGCTGCAAGATCAAGACTTGTGTCTAACGTAAATAACTCGCAAGTTTTTCAAGAGTAACAGATTATTTTTATATTTATTGTGTAATATTTGATTGACACCAAAAGCTAAGAAATAGTCAGTGGAATTCCTTTCCAATGCATTCTTTATTAAAAAAAACATCGTTGATTAAAATAGCGCGACCAGTGATTACCGTGGTTACATGACCAAAAAACTTTTGTAAAACTTTTTGCTAGATTTGCTTTCACAATTACGTTTTTTGATGTCATTATTAAACTGATTAAAGTTTTCTGTTTACAAACAGCATATGCGATGATGATTTAAAACTCGATCATGATGTATCACATGTATCTGACGATGATTTTAGACGTCTCAGCAACTGTGAAGGTGAGACAGGAAGATCAGATTCTGATGTAGACGAAGATTTGTTCATTGAATTGGCAACTGATGCATCAATTTCTGATGATGCCGAGGAGACCGTCACTGAAGAGGAGCATGACAGTGACTGGAAAATTTTCCCTCTGACAATAACAGCTGCTGATGAAGTTTGCATCAAACTTAATGATTTGATACAAAGTTGCAAAATACCTAAGGACAAAATACTGTACAAATATCTTAAGGATACGGTATACATCATGATTAACTATGACCACAAATATGATCCCGACATTGTTGAATTTTTCAATACTATTGAGAACTTGGGTGGTGGCAGTACCGTAAATTTTCTGAGAGGTCCCATGTTCCATGGTCAAGGAAGAGGGGGAATAAGAAACGCAGAGGATGCCGCATTTAATTTAGGAGGGCCATCAAAAAAAACTCGCGACAAGAAGAGGGGTGGATATACAACTGCAAGCGGCGTCTTAAAAGATCTTCATCTAGCTTTCCTAGCACTGGCAAATGAAGATATGTCTAACGTTCCACCGTTTCTTGAAACGGAATCTGTCAAGGCTATGGAAAACGATGGCACTCCGCTTAAACCAGGCATTCAGTTCGATGAAAGAACAAAGAAAAATGTTGGGTTAAAACAAGATGTGGACATCAAATTTGTCAGAGACAATCCAAACCCAACCTCTAAATTTCTGCGCGAGAGCATTATTACAGAAGCAAACGTCTCCTTTATCACCTCCCTCTGCAACAATTTAAGTATGCCTGTGGCAGTAAGTTATCTTACTAAATCGGGTAAAACAGGAGAGGATATGAAAAACTTTTTCCTTTAACAAGTTAGGATTCTCCAAGTTTGCAAAGCCTGTTGGGAGCGTATGCCAGCTAAAGATCACACAGTTCAGCTCCCGTCAGAACGCATATGCCGCAGGCTATGTGAAGAATGTCTAGAGAATGATAAAGTCTGTGCTTCATGTGTCGAACAAAAGCAACCAAGCCATGTACCCTCCCTTCGAGCATGTCAACGATGCATTGCTTCTGGAGAGCAATGCCTACGATGTGCAGTATTGGTGCTAGCAACAGATTGCGAGGAAGGCAACAAAAAAGCCATGGAGCTTATCTTGAAGATGCAAGAAGAGCGAAGTATTGACCCTGCGTTACAATATTTGGTGTTCTTTCCGGACAGCGTACATGTTGGAAAGAGCTTAAAATGCAGCTTCTGTAATTGGTTTATCATCCTAAGAGGCGAGAGGGGATGTTTGGCCGTGGTTCAGACTTTAAGAGATGACAGCAATCCAACAATTCGAAAGCGATTACGCCGCCTTCTGAGGGCAGATGACGTACAGAACAAAGACCGTATTGCTGTGGATCCACTTTTACGGGTTTCTAGCGATGATGTAATTAACACCCTTAGAGATGTCACCTATGTAGTACACCAAATGATTCCCGAGAAATATCGCTTTTCAGAAACCAACAAAGCTGGTATGTTCCCTCATCCCACTGCGATAACTTGTGGCCAGCACGGAAAGCTGTTGTTCATAGACTTTGATCCTCTGAAAAGCAATTCACGCCTAGTTGAAGCTGACTTGCACAACCCTGTTCGAGTAAAAGTGCTTAAAACGGCTTTACCATATGTTCGCACTCTTTGTTACATGAACAGTGTAGGAGCGGCAGTGTTGTGTGAACACGGTTCTGGTACATTGTGCGTTGTAGATTCGGAAGATAAGATTAAATTGAGGTCCACTCGGCTGCGAGATCGCGCAACTGTAGTTGCGGAATTGGAAAAACGGGCGCCGTCTTGCGCAGGAACAGTCAAGCAACTTAAAGAACGACTAGAGTCGCATCTGCAGAAAGAACGAGAGTCTCAACAAAGGGAAGGTAAAAGTCCTGAAACTGTTTCTTTGGACAAAGAAATAAAACCTTCTGCTATTTGCAAGATCAGCGATGATATACTAGCATGTTCATCTAACAGCTCTAGAGAGGTGTATTCTATCGCAGTTCACTCAAATGGACACTACCTCTGTGGAACCGTAAATACGCTATGTGCTTATCCAGAAGGATGCGAACGAGTCCAGCGCATGTGTCTTTCCGACAACCATCTCTTCATTGCACACAACAGTGGTCTTTCAAAGTTCAGTATGAGGGAAGGGACCATGAATGGCTCAGTACTTCGGAATGGTAGTGTTGCATGTAGCAGTATTCACTCAGTTGCTCCACTGCCAGATGGAAGCATTGTGTTTACTGATCAAGACAGCAGACAGGTAAAGGAGCTCCGAAGATGCGGCACTGTGGCAGTGATGGCTGGTACAGGAGAAGAAAGCAACAAAAATGGTTCGGGAAGCCATGCTGCTTTTGGGCAACCCATGGGCGTATGTACAGAAGGGAGCAATGTATTTGTCACAGATAGCCAGATTGGTACTGTGAAACTCGTGACAACAATCAGAGGCACTGTTGAGTTTTTAGAAAATCTAGGAAAGTTTTACCGCGCATTCTCAGTCCATTTTAAACGTCAACAAATTGAGAAGCACCCACTCAAGGAGGCACATCAAATGGTACAGGGCGTTTCCAGCTATTTCAAGTCTATGGTTGATGAGGTGAAGACCACATTGAAATCAAACCGTGTCACTAACGGCCCAGAAGGTACTATTGCAGCCAAAACCGCAACCTCACTGGATCTGGTAGAAAAAGGCCTTCAAAGGCTCGACGCAAATTTCAGCGAAACAAACCCAGACTATAAGATCAAGCCTGAAGTTTGTCTGACAGTACAAGTTGAGAATCTTCATGCCGTGACTCATTTCAAGCATCCTAGATGTACTGTTTTAGAGTATGCTAGAGATTTCGGGAAAGCAATGCACGAATCCCTGAAACGCACAACAAACTGGGCGGCATACTACTTCACCCATCCCCAATCGTATTATCCAGTTCCAGAGAACAAGATTGCCTTGCAAGACATTCCAAAATTGAAGCAGTTGCCTGTTAAAACAATGTCCCAAGGCGAACAACTTCTCATGCGAGAATGGGCTCAGGAGCACGAGAAGGCTGTGCGGCAATTAACCATCAGGCAGACGAACACAAAGCATGCAGCAGGAACTTTGCCATTACATATGTATCAGAAAGAGCTATCTGTAGGAGAGAGGATCGCCACACAGTCTACCATCCTTGACAGCAACACGGATGAAGTTGAAAACATTGAAAATAATGATGAACAGCAATCAGAATATGACTCTGCGTCGGACGAGGAGGATCTCCAAGCTGAAGAAATGGCGAGCAAGGTGGGGAGTGACGTGTTTGAAACCACTCAGACTCCTGTGAACTTTTTGTCTAAAACAATCCGCACTAGATCGGGGAGGACTATAACGTTATCGCACAGAGCACTTTCGTCATATTAAAGGTAAGCAACATTAAAAATATAGTAAGTCTTTGTTTAATGAGCTGTTTCTCTAAAATTCATGCATGCCTGCAAGTGTCCGTTTACGGTTGCAGTCAGCTACCCAAAGCTGTCTACCGAAAGCTGTGACTGAAAAAATGCAGGGTTAATCATGATCTCAAAGACTTCACTGGTTGGGAAAAACGATGGGCAAACCAACCCTTCCGGTACTTAAACATTAACCGTGAGTGAATGCGAATGCCCATAGTTTATTTGGGCCAATGACACTTGAAATGCTTGTTGTTCGATGTTTCTGTAATTTCTTGACTACAACAGTTAACCATGAACAGATAGAAACGGTCAGAACTAGGACATATTTAGAAAACATTTTCCCAGAGTACGTGATTCGGGAAATGACGTGAAATAGCTACGTGATTCGGGAATTTACAAAAAATTAGCCCGTGATTCGGGATCCAAACCCCCCCTTCCAGACCCTGTTCTTCTGCTCTTCTTCAGCCACCTTTTTAAACCCAAGCGAGCTCCGTTCTCGCGTTGTATTCATTTTTTTGGGCTGTAATGCTTCTTACGTCGGCAAAACCACCAAGCATTTTTTCCACACGAGATGGTGAGCTCTTGGTTACTGATGAGTCCTCTTTGGTATTGAAACACTTAAAAGCTTCTAAACAATGCCATAGTTTACGTTCGCCTGATCATTTAAATATTCTCCTTCATGCTTCCACCAATTATCAACTCATAATCAAAGAAATTCTCATTGTTTTTTAAACAAAATTGACAATAAAATGTCTGAGATATTACCAGTCAAAATACGATAAAATGAATTACAGTAAACATTAGCAGTCAGACTGAATATTGGTGTTGATATTGATTTTCAGATAATGTTTGGAAACAAACCACAAGGTATAATATATATATTAAGCCAAGCCTAAAAGCGGAGCTCCACAATTCCTTTTTAATAGCATTTACATACATGCTACTCTGCTTATTGTATGACCGTGATGACGTTACAAATTCTTCATCCTCTCTTGAGTTATATATATCTTAAGTGCATATAAAGCAAACTTTTCACGCGTCAGCGGAAAATGTTTTGAACCATAAGCTCTTCTCGTTGATCGTGCGAGATCACATTGCTGAATTCCAATGACGTTCAAGAGCATAAAACACTTGTGGATAAAAGAATTACGCTCTCTCTCAAATATTTCTCCTGTGGAAAATATTAATGCATTTGTGTAAAGTTTGAAATGCGTACAATAAAGAAAATTAGGCTACCACGTAATGTTTCTACGCGTGCAATTTGGCCGCTCGGATAAAAATAAAATATTTATCTAATTTGGTTGTGGCCTGAAATATTTCAGTGAGCGCCTTACTTTTAATTTAGAGCGTGTTTGCAAAACTTCTGCGCTGCGAATAACGAATGAATAAATAGAGAAGCCCAACACAAAATTTTCAAAACAATTCATAACTCTATAAATATTTCTCTTACGGAAATAATTCTAGACTATAAGTAAACGTTAACAAACGGAGAATACAGGAAAAAATAGTGTTTGGTTGTGGTCCGAAATATTTCAGTGAGCGCTTAAAATTAGAGCGTGTTTACAAAACGTATATGCGCTGTGAATTGCGAATGAATTACACAAGTCCAGCACAAAATGTTCAAAGAAATTCATGACTCTGTGAATATTTCTCTTACAGAAATAATTCTAGTCTATAAGTAAACATTAACAAACGGAGAATACAGGAAGAATAATGTTTGGTTGTGACCCGAAATATTTCAGTGAGCGCTTTTATTTAAAATTAGAGCGTGTTTACACAACTTATGCGCTGCGAATTGAAGTCCAGCACAAAATGTTCAAATTCATTCATAACTCGATCTCTGTGAATATTTTTCTTGCAGAAATAATTCTAGTCTCTTATTAAACGTTAACAAACGGAGAATACAGGAAAAATAATGTTTGGTTGTGGTCCGAAATATTTCATTGAGCGCTTAAAATTAGAGCGTGTTTACAAAATTTATATGCGCTGTGAATTGCGAATGAATTACACAAGTCCAGCACAAAATGTTCAAAACAATTCATGACTCTGTGAATATTTCTCTAACAGAAATAATTCTAGTCTATAAGTAAACGTTAACAAACGGAGAATACAGGAAAAATAATGTTTGGTTGCGGCTCGAAATATTTCAGTGGGCGCTTTTATTTATAATTTGTATATTGCTAGTCAGAAATCCCGTGCAGGCAACCATTGTATTATTTGTTAATTTGGATACCGATCCAAATTAACTATTAATTTGGATACCGAAGATATTTTGAAATAATATATTCCTGACAAAATCAGCATTATTTTTTACCCTTAAATAATACACAATATAATTAATGGGTAATACGACTACATGCTTGTCCAATTTGGAAATAATTGGATTCAAAATATTCCTCGGACTGCCAAATTGGACTTGGCCTACGGCTTCGTCCAATTTGGCAGTCCTCGAAATTTTTCTCTTCCAATTATTTACAAATTGGACAGCATGTAGTCCTATTACATATACAAATTAGAGCGTGTTTACACAACTTATGTGCTGCAAATTGAAGTCCAGCACAAATTGTTCAAATTCATTCATAATTCGATCTCTGTGAATATTTTTCTTACAGAAAAAATTCTAGTCTCTTATTAATCGTTAACAAACGGAGAATACAGGAAAAATAATGTTTGGTTGTGGCCCGAAATATTTCAGTGAGCGTTTTAATTTTACACAGCGCAGCGCTGCGAATTGAAGTTCAGCACAAAATGTTCAAAACAATTCATAACTCGATCTCTGTGAATATTTTTCTTACAGAAATAATTCTAGTCTCTTAGTAAACGTTAACAAACGTAGAATAAAGGAAAAATAATGTTTGGTTGTGGCCCGACATATTTCAGTGAGCGCTTTAATTTAAAATTAGAGCGCGTTTACACAACGCAGCGCTGCGAATTGAAGTCCAGCACAAAATGTTCAAAACAATTCATAACTCGATCTCTGTGAATATTTCTCTTACAGAAATAATTTTAGTCTCTTAGTAAACGTTAACAAACGGAGTATACAGGAAAAAAATGTTTGGTCCGAAATATTTCAGTGAGCGCTTAAAATTAGAGCGTGTTTACAAAACTTATGAGTTGAGAATGAATTAGTGAAGTCCAACACAAAATGTTCAAAACAATTCATAACTCTGCGAATATTTCTCTTACAGAAATAATTCTAGTCTATAAGTAAACGTTAACAAACAGAGAATACAGGAAAAATAATATTTGGTTGTGGTCCGAAATATCTCAGCGAGCGCTTAAAATTAGAACGTGTTTACAAAACTTATGGGCTGAGAATGAATTAGTGAAGTCCAACACAAAATGTTCACAACAATTCATAACTCTGCGAATATTTCTCTTACAGATTATTAGGAAGCTTTCGTTCACTAAATGTGGTTTTCAGAAAGGTCCTATAAAGATTAAATATACAAAAGGTTAACAAATACAATATATAAGACAAAATTACAAAATGATAAAAACATCAATTCAAACTAGAAGCTGAAACTACAAAGATATCATCGATAGGGTTAAAAACTTCAAATTAATAAAAAAAAAAATGATCAAAGCAAAAAAGCTTAAACCACAAAAATTCTTACCGATAGGGTTAATTAAAAAACTTGGCAAAATAATTCTAGTCTCTTAGTAAACGTTAACAAATGGAGAATGCAGGAAAAATAATGTTCGGTTGTGGTCCGAAATATTTAAACGTTTACTGCGTGTATACGTGCGTATACAAATGTGCCCTGCGAATGAATTACACAAGTCCAACACAAAACATAACTCTGTGAATAGCTCTGTGAATGTTCAAAATTAATTTTTCCACGAATATTTGTCGTATGGTAACGATTTAAGTATTTGTGTATAATTTGAAGTATGTTAAATATGGAAAATTACCGACAGTTGCATGCAAAAATGCATTTCATTTCTATGCGACTTGCGAGTTCCTTACCACCCAGCTCACCACATGTTTGTTTTCAACTGACATTTTGCCTGTTTGTTCGTCGCTCTCGGAGTTCAAATTTGCTTATTAGTCGCCTGCTTTCTCGACATATGTAGTTTGACAACATATTCAACGAATACAAGAAATCAGTGTTCTTCAAAATTCTCGTTTGTTTTCTAAAAGAAGTATAAAGCTATCCCACTTCCCGCCGAAAAAACGCGGGTTGCCGCACAGGTTGAGCGTGACATTTCACCGATGGCTTACATAGATGGGCGGACGTACGTACGCCGTACGGACAGTGACGTCATAACCAAAACTTTTCGCATACGTGGGTTTACCAAAATCTCTTATTAATGGGGCTCCGCGCGACCGCCTCCGGCGTGTGGAGCTCCGCTATTAAAAGTATGACAATATCAAAAGATCCGGCTAACAGCAACCTATTCCCCTTTACACCCCCTTCCCCCCCCCCCCCCCGGCCCATTACAACTTAATGAAAATCAAGCAAGCAGGGCAGATTCACACGAGGAAGTGAAGGAATCGATTAACAAACACACACAAGATCCTGAACTTGCAGCCATATGGGAGACATTAATAAGAATCGAAGCAAATTGCAATTTCCTGTTTAACGAGAAAACCTTGCAGGGGAACTACGTGAAAACCTTGAATTCACGCAGAGCAAGATTGAGGAGATAATTACGAGTAATTCAGCTTAGCAAAAAAAAATTGAAATGACGAAGAACGACAACTCACCAAAAAAAAAAAAAAGTATAGTAAAAAGTGGTGCAACTGGAAAATGTCTTTGCATGTTATCGTTCAGTAGAATTTTGAAAATAACAATATTGAATTTCGAACGAGGCCTTTGCCTACTGTTAAAATTAAAAGTTAAAAACCCGGCATCACCAGGGTTTAGAAAATATTCGGCCTACAGCTTACACAGAAATTAATGTGAAGTATAGCGTGTGGAAAGTCTAGTAATGGGGCAAAGTATGTAAAATGTATGAGAGGTATAAATACAAATATGAATAAAACGTTCTAATGATCGACTGTCACAGAACAAAGAGTCTCTCCAGATGTGCTAAAATAGTGAATAATTCACACTCACATAATAGCCAATCTGTGCCTTAATGAAGATAAGTTATGTGCGAAAAAATTCTGCCCACACCTAAGAGAAGCCTCGAAGGTACTAAGAAAAAATACCAGACAAATGTAACAAGAGTTTAATCAAACGTAACAAAACAAAGATATCTTCCCAAAACTCAGAAAACAAAACTAGAAGGTAGTGGCCCGGCCCAGCTGTGAGTCTTTCTCTCACAATTACACCAAAACTCTGAGGAAGGATGGCTATCGGCTTCAATGATCCTGCCGGAAAAAAACTGAGAGGTCGGAAACCTTCGGGGAGCAAGGAGATAGATGGCAAGTGAGGAGGGAACGCAATGTAGTGGGTACCCACAGCCGAGCCGAGCCGAGCCAGGAATCCGGTTCGAAGACCAGGAAACGGATTATAATAAGGGAACCCCGCCTGGCTGCCACCCTGATGTCAGGGGGAAAAAGGAACTACAAAATGGGGAGGAAACACACACACAAAAAAAAAAGAAGAAGAAAGCTTTGGGCTGCCAAGAAAACAAACAACGTTTATTGGCTTATCTTTCCAAGAGTCACATGCTAGAACAAACGAAACAGCTGAACAATTACGTCCTTTTTTAGCTCTACAATTTCTGGCGATCTGCCCAGGACGGCTGCATGCAAAACAAATAATGCCATTAGCATGGCCACTCGGAAAGCTGCATGGCTGGGCTCTTGTAAAGCTGTGTTGGGCACTTGATTGAATACCACGCCGCAGCGGGGGGGGGGGGGGGGTGGGAGGGTAGCTTCTTGTAGCTTTGTCAAACGCCTTAGCGATGGCGATTTCTTCCTTTGAACCCAGGAGTTTGAGACGGACTCGTTGAAGCACTGGATTCTCCGCAAGACCTCTGGTTTGTCTAAGGATAGCGTTGTAGCGCAAGATGTTGGCATCAGCATTCTCTCTGGCAGTGTCTTCTAAATGTTCAAGGGCGGCCATGGTGGCGTGTGCATCAAACGTCCACGGGGGAAAATCAAGACTACTGAAATGTGCGCAATAAAAATACCAGCGAAAAGAGCGTTGGGCCGACGCTAAAAGTGCCGACGTAAACAAGTTTAAACGATAAAAATAACGCAGCAAAAGGGCCAAAGAAAACTAATTTAAACCAAATATACATATAGCACACAACAACTAATAACTGAATTGCACATAGAAATGGGATATGAAAAGCTCACGGAAATAAATTTAAATGGAATATACGTTGCACAGACGCAGGAAACGCCAACGTAAAGGACTAGAAACTAAATCACACATTGCACAGGGTTAAAAAAACGCTAACGAAAAAAAACTAGCGAAATATACGTTGCACAAACGCAAAAAAGTAAACAAGAACTGATTTGCTGGATATATGTAGCTGACGTTGCACAGACGTCAAAAAAGCGCCAACGCAAATCGAAAGACCAAATAGATGTTGCACAGACGTTGTTAACGCCAACGTAAACAGGTTCTTAAGGAAATATACGTTGCACAGACGCGAAAAACGCCAACGTAAACTAATAACCAATATATGTTGCATAGACGCATAAAAGCGCCAACGTAAATGAATTAAGCTAAATATACCTTGCACAGACGTTCAAAGGAAAAAACGCCAATGTAAACAAATTCTTACGAAATATACGTTGCACAGACTCGAAAAGCGCCAACGTAAACTAATAACCAAATATACGTTGCACAGACGTTGTAAACGCCAACGTAAAACAAGTTCTTAGGAAATATACGTTTCACAGACGCGAAAAACGCCAACGTAAACTAATAACCAAATATACGTTGCACAGACGCCAATGCGCCAACGTAAACAAATAAAGCTAAATATACCTTGCACAGACGCCAATGCGCCAACGTAAACGAATAAAGCTAAACATACGTTGTACAGACGTAGGAAAACGCCAACGTAAACAGGGTCCTACAAAAAATACGTTTGACAGACGCGAAAAGCGCCAATGTAAACAAATAAACCAAATATACGTTGCACAGACGCAGAAAGCGCCAACATAAGCTAACAATCAACTGTACGTTGCACGGGCACCGAAAATACCAACGTGAACAAACTTTTACTAAAATAAACCAAATAATTGTAGCAAAGACGCTAAAAGCGCCGGTGAAAACGAGCCCAACGAAATATACGAAGCGCGTACAGGAAAGGCATAAATTATAAAACTACAGGAACACTAAGGTAAAACTAGTGACCAAAAAATGTATGTTGAAAGCTAAGAAAAGCACACAAAATAAAGGAAAATTATCTCAGGCGCCAGTGCCGGCGCTGGCTCGAGAGCAGGAGCGGGTGGCGGAGCGATGGTGGCCAAAGCGTCCGGGTCTGGAGGAGTCGGGTGTGCCATGATTTACTAAAGTCGCTTCAGCGACGCTGAGAAAATGCTTGTAGAAAAAAACTGGACAAACCCAAAACTAAGAGTGGACTTGCGAAAAGAGTGCGAAATGTGCCAAGCAGGGCGTATAAAAAGCCTTATGAGGACCCCAGGGACTTGAAGGGCCAATAGGAAACAAACAAACCCTAAAACACGTGGTTTAAAGAAGTGACAAAAAGCACGTCGCGGCTTTTCCGTGAGTGAGAATAGGCGTAGATTTTCGGGGTCGTTTTCTTGCACAATGCTCTTATTTTCAATGCCCCTATAGTCTTTGTTTTATTATATAGAGATGTGTTTTTTCATGGTGGAATTTTTCGTCACTGAGTTGTTCTCTTATACGATCCTGGATGAAACGTGTAGTGCTAACGATGTATTGTTGATTGCAGTTGTTGCATGTGATTTCGTAGACGACGTTTCTTCATTAGTACAAGTTGGTTTTAGAAATGGGGCACTTGTCTCTGGTGCACGTGCTTTCCGTGGTGTTGTGGCAGAAAGCTCAGTAAACAACACATACCTTTTTTTTTTTTTTTTCTAAAAGGAGGATTAGTGATCCTGTGGTTTAGCCGTTCTGAGATGTACGGAATCTTGAGGTATGACCATGCTGTGTCTCTTTCATGGCTCTGGGGGCGCTTTGTTTGATGTACGCTGTTCCCTGTTCTCTGTCCGTTCAGACGGAGGATGTCATCGAATAAATTTTGCTGCTTTGTTGTTGTTATCAGTGAGGAGCAACGTTAACTATCCTCGATACGTTTCTGCACATTGCGAATGAAAGTGATCATTGATTATTTGGGTATAGCTGATTGATGGTGAACAAATAACGCATTTTTAGCTGTCTTTTTTTTTTTCTTTTCTTTTGTTTTTTTTTTTTTTTCTCGTAAAATTAGAAAAGAGATTTTTGCTGTTTTTGGGTGTGATAATTTGAATTCGAGTTGTGACAGCAAGAGGCCATTGGGTGTTGTTTCCGTTTAATCGATTTCAAACTTTAATTTGGGTTGTAGACTGTTTATTGTATGGTGAAATTAATCTACCATTTCCTCACTAGTTGTCTAGAGCAAAAAGTCGTCTACACATCTCCTATAAGGGATGAGAAATGATATAGAAAAAGTGCTGCGTTGGAGAAGATAAAACGGATTCTTCATGCAACACGATGACTTGGAAAGATAGAGTAGTTAATACTAGTTCAATCTTGAAATACACGGAATCCCTAGCTAAACAAGGCAATTTTAAAGACGAAAAGAGCACCTTAAATTGTTTGTTTTAAGATTTTTCTTCAATGTATCTGGGTTAGTTTTTTTTTTTTGTTTGTTTGTTAGTGCTCTTGTTGTTGTTTTTCTCTTCATTGATAAGTAGTATACAAAGATAATTTTATCATTCGGAAAACGCACGTTGTTTGTGCTAAGGAGATGAGGTATACAAATTGTCTGTATTATCTATCAACTCGGAAATGTCGTTCAGGTGAATTTTTAATTTTATTTCTATAATTTGAGAGCAAAATTTTATGCCAATAGTATTTCAGTTCCTAATCAGAACCTAGGGCAGCTGTGCTTGAATTTAACTTTGAATTTACATCAGGTGGTTTTGTCCAGTTTGATTAATAAACGTGATTTGTAAAACCTTACCTTATTTGTTTTGCTTCGCCTTTATTTTTCGCACTTAGGTTATGTTATGTTGAATTCGTCTCCTCTGATAAAGACGTCCTTTGTTCATATTTGTTTTCATATTCAACTTCATTAATTTCTCGTTGGCTGAGTGTTCTTTCAGTAGAGCTTAAAGTGTATTGACGATCTTTTTGTTCGTCTTTACTTCCATCAGTTTCGTCTACTCAACTTTCCATGCTCAGGAAAGAGTCAGCTATGGGCATTCGAATATCAGAAAATTTCCTTGTGATCAAACCTGACCCCCCCTGATAAAAGACCTTTATATACATTGGTCTCAGTTTTGCATGGAAACCGCATCGAAAAACATCCAGGGACACCCACCCAACGGCTAGTTTCGCTGAGTATTTTTCGCAAAGATTTTTCAAGCCTCTAAAAGTAGGATATAATTGTGAGAAAAAAATGCTAGGGCTATGATTTAAGAAAAAGGTTACTTTAAATTTTTGGAACGCTGAAAAGCAAATCCATTTTGTTTTCAGGGGGGTCAAGTACCGTGTTAACAGTATTAAAAAAGGGCGCCTAACATTTCGGAAAGCCAACAGAAACTCTAAAACTTCTTTGTTTAGGATTTCTTAGCTAAAACTATGGGCCATTTTTATTAGATTCTTAGCTAAAGAATCCGAACTGATCAAACGAGCCCTGTGTTAGCTTACTGGAATTGGCCTTTTAAAAACACAGAAAACAACTTTTTAAAAATCTTGTTTTAATGCTCTCGTTGGGTTACCCTGAACATCGAGTTGCAAACTTTCTGCAACACACTCACGACACGTGCGTATTTTGTACATCCACATAAGAAAGTATATTCTGATTGGTTCTTCAGGTTGTGCAAGACCTGACCAACTCAGACTATAGAGCTCATTGCGCTCACTTATTTTCTCTTCTGATCATGAGTGTATTAGATATTTTCAAGTAAATTCTTTTTCACGTCAGCAGTTATTGCCTCCGACGTTTCTCGATCTGTTTGTAGCTAGAAGTCAAAACATAATTGATTTAATTATAATTTTACGGGAAATTACCACTTTCACTTTCCCCTGTGACCTTGGTTACTTGTTTGCCAAGGATAACAAAAAGCATATCGTAGTTATTATAATTGTCAATCTAAACAGTGTTGCTCAAACATTGTATAAATAAAATGACTCTATTAGATTTTGTAATGTTACGCGGTTGAGCATCAGGCATGTGTTAATTTCTCAGAAAACAACAGATATTTATTTGCAATAAGGAAATGGAATCCAAGACTGTGTCATACGTTTGAAAATTAGAATTAATATACAGAATGTGATTAAGAAAACTTTATCTCATATCCAGAAATAAAAACGATAGTAAAACTAACAAGGCTGTGTTGAAGAAAATGGACGAACGCAAAAGAATCTTTTGCAAAATGAGGACTTTTTCAGAGGTTGTGAGAATTATGAGTACATATCGAATGGTGGGAAAATCTTTAACTTCTTTATCTTTTTTTCATTCCTTTTTAGATTGTTAAACCTTGTGCTGCAACTTTTGCCGAGCGATCTGTTTTACCCTTAAGGTGATTACCTTGAAATAAAAGAAATATTTGATTGCAATATTTCCGTTTAACAATGAGTCTATTTGATCACTCCTTGTCAGGTCGTGTGGTAGCAGAGATTATTTATATAAAACAGAGTTGAGAGCAAAAATAACGCATGGAATGAATGAAGCATAAGCAGCAATTCAAGATAGCTTTTTCGACAGGGAACTACAATGTTAATCGGTATTGACCCCAAACATTATTTTAAGTCCTCAAATGGTGAGCAAGCTCGTTTTCCTGGGAATGACCCATTTTTCCGTCCTAAATTTTTTTTCAAATAAAACATAAGTAGTGTATTACCTAAGTTAAAATACCAAGGTAAAAAAAAAAAAAATAGCAAAGCTCTCTATTAACTGGGCTTACCTTTAATAAGAGAACATCATGTTTTCAGCTTGAGCGCGCCAAATGTCACAAGTTTCACCGTGTGGCATCAAGCATTTAGCAATAATACTAGGTATCGCATGTGCGGTTCTAGTCCAGGTCTTCATACCATGTTTAATTCAATCCACTCGCGCCGATAATTTATCCTACCATCTTCCTATCATTTTTATACACTTATCACCGTTTTATATCTCAATTTCAGGTAATGCAGGGTGACCTTAAAAGATTTGGTACAAAAATGCATGGAGTTGTAAATGTCCCACAAACATTGGGACAAGAGTGGGGAGTAAGAGTGCTAGACTCTACGCAGCTCACCTGGTCAAATGACTATTAGGGCAAAAAAAAAAAAAAAAAAACAAGGAACAAAAGAAAAAGAAGTCCCTCACACTTACAAAGTCTGCATCCATGATTGGTGTGAAAATATATCTTGCGGTAGATATTGAATTCGATTGTTGCTGAGGTCCCTGCAAACGAAATGAAAGTTTATTTTATGGTAGAGAGAAAATCAGAAGGATAAGACAGGTCATGACTATTAAGGACACTATATTACTAGTTAGCCTCGTTATTGCAATTTAGGGGCAGGAGATGAAGCAATTTTGAAAGAAACTTTGTTACTCTCTTTTGGTAGAAGCCGACGCAACTGACAATAATTTCAACTTGACATTTTCGGTCTGAGTGGTAAAATGTTGTTTTCATAAACTATATGTCTGAACTTTGGGACGCTAATTTCCATTTTACTTTTTCCTTTTGAACACCTCTAAAGACCCTTGCTGACTACGTGGAAACATTTAAAAATGGCATGAAGTTACCCCTGGAGCTACGAATACCGGCTTAAGTAGTGCCAACCTTGGCTCATCCGACTTGTTAATACGCTCGCTGATGAGATCTCGTGCTGTTGCGTATACATTGTTCTTTATGTGTTTGTTTGTTTGCTTGTTTGTTTGTTTGTTTTGTATTTTTAATCAACTTGGGATACACCAGCTACAGTTTCAACGCAGCCCAATCCCCCCCCCCCCCCTCCATCCCCAACCATTATTTAATACATGGGCAGGTCGAATTTCGCTCATCACTTTGGTGCTTCAAATAACTAGGCGATAATAAGTTGGTCAAATGGCGTAATGAGATATATTGTGGCCAAGTGTAAACGTATGTGCATGAAAATGTTGTTAAAAGTGTGAAAGAGGCCGATTAGCACTTCCGAAAAGCCAACAGAAGCTCGAAAACTTCCAAAATATTATTTATTTTAGTGACAGATATTAAATTATAATAAGCTTTTCAAACATTGGAGGAGTGTAACTTGAACAATTAGATTTTTCTGTTCATTTACTGTTGTGCAATCAGTTTAAACATTTAATTTGTCATCACGTTTAGTTTAGCTTTTTCGTAACTAATGCTAATTTTTTCTTTAACTTTGTTCTTGCAAGTTAGTTCATCGGTGTCGCATACCTAATCTGTTGTTGTTAATTTCAGAAGTGCATTGAAGCTTTTTTTTTTTTTTTTTTTATAACGTTGTGTGTGCTGCCTTTGTAAATCAGTTGCTGTGATCCCGGAGTTGCCGTAAATCTTGTACATAGTTATAGTTTTCGCTTCTGAATTTTTGCTTGTTTTCTATTCATTTCGTGTTTATTTATTCTGTATTTTATTATAGTAAATAGGTCTTCTTGTGAACCGTTAATTACTAAAACAAGAATTTGAAGCTGTACCAGGAGTGTTAATTACCAGGACCGTGTAAACAAATTAAACAATTCCATAAATGGCTTCAACCCTGGAGTACAGTCATGCCATAAGGACGTAAATATTGATCATCCAGAGGAGGACTGTTTGCGATTACATTGGCTGACGTTTCCACAACCTAAGCGATAGTCGTTATTAAGTTCAAGTAAATTGAGGAGCTCCAGTAGATGGTATAAGTGACTTTGGTCATTGACCTGATTGGAGGCAAGGTGCTATTTGTCGTTTGTCAGCTAAGACGTTATGTTATTGGCTGTAACGACTGCAAAAAAATGATTGCTGCTTTTCGATTCGTCTATTGTAAGTGAGAAGTCTGTTGGCCTATTTTTAGTAAAATTAGTCAGTTTGTATAGTGTTTGCCTGTTTTGTTGATGTTATCAATAAGGGCCGGTGATTTCGGCTACCCACCCTCCCCCGAGTTATCATGGACGAGCAAGCCTTTCACTTATTGTGCAAAGAGTTCTTCAACCTTCTAAGCGGGTCTCGGGTGTCTCGCCCCCTCCCGACTCAAAATAAAAATATACATTTTTGGGTTTACAATCATACATTCATTTACAAGACTTTAAATTTAATATATATTCCTACAGTGATTTAATAAAGGAAATACAATCAAACTAAAACATGCATCGTTATTTCAAAAGATCCATTTCAGTCCCACAGTGCCACCTCAGCTCTGTGGCCCCTTAAGCTGATTTGGACTCTCTGAATTCGTGGATCCCAATCAGGAGCCCATAATGGGTTCCTGCCCCAATAAAAACCATGTCAGTTCCTCCAAAAAGTCGGTGTCGTCAGGTGGAGAATATTTCATGATCGATGCCTTGGTGCATATAGGTTCTCATCATTAGAGTCATTTCCGTTCAAGCCTAGCTGGTTCTAATGTAGGGCTGTCTCTGCTCCTATTAATGGCGCTGTTTTGACATCGAAGAACAGAACTACAGTATTTTGTTACAACGCGGAATGGCCCCAATCACTACAAACATTTTGGCTTCGACTGGTAGATCTATTTTTATTCAAGCCAAGATGGGTCCGATTTAGAGTCCACTCATCTTTTATTAATAGAGTCGTTTGAAATACTGAATTTTGATGTCAAGCAAAGTATGACCGAGGGAAGGGGGCGGGGGGAAGGTAAACGAGTCTTCCTTAAACAAGTATTAAATTTCGTGGAAAAAAAATGTATAATAATTTCCACCTTCTTCTGACTTGCCGTGGTTAAATACCGTCATCGGACAGCCACGAAAGGTTGTGCAATAAATCAAAGATAGTTGTGGTCATAAGCGTTTCATTAGTGCCATTATTGTTTACTTGAACCCGCTTTTTGTCCAATTGTGGTATAAAAGCTTCACGAGCTCATTTTGAACAGATATTAAAAAGGAAGCATACGGTATCGATTTTAAGACTGACAACTTTATGATGGAGAACACTGCCAAATTGCTCACTAAAGATGACTAGACGGAGTCAAGTTTTCACCGACAACGATCGAAAAAATATCAAGTAAATAGTAATTGAGTCAGCATGCATTTATGTTATTTTGCAACTGAGCTGAGGTTGAAGCCCACGTGCTCCTGTTAAACAAAAAAAATGTGATTTTCCTTTTGTTTTTGTTTTGTTTGTTTGTTTGTTTTTTTTTTTTTTTTGTTTCTCAAAGCCAGCGACACACTTGGAGATTTTATACGGCGATCGCAGCGATCGGCGTATAAAATCACCGATACCTGGCATGTCAAATATTGTCGATTAAGTTCGCCGGCATTCGCCAAGAAACGGATGAAAGCAGGACGCCGAAGGCGGAATGCTTTTATTGTTTCGAGGTGATTGGAACCCCTGATGAGAAACAAAGCACCAGTTTTTGAGCGGGCTTCTCAAAGTAGTGTCAGAATTTAGTGGAATTATTTCCGAAGAATATGTAATTCGAAGGCGTGCTCAATAGGCTATTGTTTGTTTCTTATTCGTGGTAAATGAAATGAATATTTAATATGCGGCAAGGGGGCGAGTTTTTTGGTAGATTAACATTACGGCGCGTGATGGAGCATGAGTCCGGATCAGAACGATTTTGCGTTCCTAAAACTTCTTTTCAAGAAAATGTTCTGGTGAATGAAGTCGTTCTAGCTTCAACTAAGTACAAAAACAAGTGAGCTGTGTTATTTTTGAAACGCACTTTTTTTTTTGTACATTTCCTCTATTCGCTCCTTTGCGCGTTACTATTCATTTGTTTCATTTCAGTAGACACGTGACGCAATAGTTGTCACTTTGGTCATTACAATTTAGCCTATTACGTAGGGTCTATTTTCCGTTCGAGCGCCACGTGTGGAGAGCATATTACTGTAACATAGTCGCTACTCGCTAGCTAGAACTCGCTCCTGCTATTGACGTTTTGACGGTCTACAATTATCTCTTTCAAGAAGCTAGACCAAAGTAAGTTACTTATATTGTTTACGCTCAGTTTTTTCTTCTGTTTCGTTCATCATTTGTCTATTTCTCGCACAGATTTCTGTATTGTTGTTTTATGGTTAGTTAATCAATTAGATCAATTACACAAGCATCGATTTCGTTTTGTTGCTTTTTAGTTCGAACCACAACCGCAATCACAATCATTGCCACAGCCACGCACATACGCATTTCAGAATCGCTACCACAGTTATGATCGTATCACTACAGTTCTGAAAAGTTATCAAGTATTTATGAAGCTATCTTCGTCAAGTGTGATTCATTAAAGACATTGGTGATCGGGGAAAAATTTCCGCACAGCCCCATACATTAAATATGCATGCTGATGTATTAATTATGTATGCGCTTCATTGTTTTTAAAGACAATAACCTATTCACACGTGTTTTGCATATATACATTGCAATTAATACTTACTGCGTCAATAAAAGAGGATTTCGTCGTGTCATCACTTTTTCTCCCCTTCTCTCTCCATTTTCCCAATCCCATTTTCTTTATTTCTCTACCCCAGCCCCTAACGCTTTTCTTTTTTCTTTCTTTTTTTTTTCCGTCTACCTACCATACCGTGCCTTGAACTGAAGCCTTACTGTTAGCGTTGGATTCTCTGTCCATCTGCTTTACCACTAGACTACGAGGAATTTGTTGGAAATTACCCCTCAATAAATATATTTTATTTTTTGTAAGCCATTAAAAATCTACATAACAATACAAAGGTAATTTTTCCTGTGCGTTGTATTTGCCTTGCAATTTTCACGGAAAAATGCGTCATTCTCGCCTCTTGATTGGCCAAGTCTCGGTTAGGGTATTTCTCCTAGTCATAGCCCCATGCAACCATGTTATAGTGAGTTGTAAAGCGTTAACGAGTCTTGGCCGACTTCACTTTTTGTAGTTGTTGCTTTTGCTCCGAATCGTCGTCTTATTATTTTTGTGCCCTTTGCTGTTTCGTCCATCGCCTCCCCTACGTCACTGCCATGCTGCTGCGTCTATAATTTGACTGACCTTCGCCCATCGTTCTGGCAAGCCTTTACTCGCCTTTTAAAGTTGCCCGATATCCTTGCGGATTACGAATGGAGAACAGAATAGTACAAGGAACACAATCTAAACGCGCCGTCTGTGAAATGTCCGCCAGTTGGGTGCAAGAATGCTCTAAAGACGAGCAATATTGCCATATATTGTAAGATGCAAACCTTTACCGAAGTTCACCAGGACTGACAAAGCATTGTAACGCTCTGCGCGCTCTTCGAGATTCGCCGGAGGAAGACGAAATGTCAGATTCCGTAACACATGAAGCCCGCACGTCTTTGCAAGCGAGAACCTCTGGCTTTATTTTAGGAACGACAGCAACAAAAATAGGACGTAAAACATAAAAAGGTAAAAAATTACTTTATTTTTTATAGTTTAAAGCAGTCGCGATCGAAAACCACTGCTTAATCTGCCTTTATTTTTACGGCCCATGCGAAAACATGTCACTCAATTCTAAACATTTTTAAAACGTGGACAAATTAAAATGCGTAAAAATTGCTAAAATTGTCAAATTTTGTTTAGATTTTCCGTATTTTTTCCCTAAAATTCGAAGATTTCGGCAAAGCCCATACAGACTTAGAAAGAAAATATAAAACTAAGAGGAACAAAGCGAAGTAATCCCAACGGCGCACTATTGTTATCCCTATTGTTTCCTTTGAACAAAGACTGTATGCATAATTAATGTATGGGGCTGTGCGGAAATCTTGCCGTGATCGGAACTTTGACCTCTGTTTGTTGTGCGTTCGCATTAATACGAAGCTACTTCTCTCCTGTGACCCGCGAAGGTCACAGGCTGTGAGCATTTTTGCCGAATGGCAAAGGTTAAGAGAGGTTTAAGTTCCGGTATTAGATAGTGGTGGTCTCTTCAAAGACTACGATTTTCACAAGGTTACCGCTCTGAGCGCAGATTTTGCCGGAATGGACGCTCTGTCGCTGAACTATTAGTTTTTCAAAATTCGTGATGGAGGTTGCTAAAACGTCCGGTGGAAACAATAATATGTTGCCCTATTGTTGATGAAAGTAAAGATTGATGCGGCAAATATACTGTTTTTTTTTTTTTGCATTAAGACTGATTAAATTTCCAGTTTCCTGATCAGTGTCTTCATCAGTTTTTGAACTAATCGAATGTGCCTTGATCGGTATGTTTATTAGTTAGCAAAATACATGGACTTGACCCAATTGATGCTGTCTGGGTCATAAGACATGAATAATTATTGAGGTTGAAGTACTATTTCAAAAACTCGTGCTTCGGGTTTCATCAGGTTTCTAAACGCGTTTGGAAACCTGATGAAACCCGAAGCACGAGTTTTTTAAAAGGACTTCTGCAAAGAAACAATACAGAATTATGCAGTGTTGTATTTTTCCCATGAAGGAAACGAACAATGAAATTCACATCTCACTGTGTTCGCCCTGGATTTTCGCTTTAACTTTGCAACAGAAGTGGCCAGGAAATGTATGTTAAATTTGCACAGAGTTTTTGTCCGCAATTGGCCGGCTACTTTCAAAAAGAACTCTGTATACCTGCGTTGCGTCATAAGCAGCAAAAAATACGCTCTCGAGTAATTCTAAAAAAGAGTGTCTCGAAAAATATCGAAGAAAACGTGCGAACCTCACAGCCCCGGCACAGGGTAAAAAAAGTGTTCGTTATCAAGGCAATTTTAAAGACGACAAGAGCACGCCAAATTGTTGATTTTAATATATCGATTTTTCTTCAATGTATCTGGGTTTTTGTTTTGTGTGTTTGTTAGTGCTGTTGTAGTTGTTGTTGTTGTTGTTGTTGTTTTTTTTTTCATTAATAAGTACCAGACAGGGACAGACAAGGAATAAAAGGAGGTGATTGCTTAGGGCCGCCAATGAAAGGGAGGCCAGACAGATGCGAAGAGTTCTTCTAAGGAATTGGCGCGTGTTAATTATGCGAAATGGTAGGCATAAAAACAAATGAAATACAAGGGACAGAACCAAGGTAAGGCTCGCTTAGCCAAGAAGACGCAAGTTATCACCGAAGAGCATTTGTCTAGACAATCACAATTTTGAATATTCAAGCTTAACATAAACACGACTAACATGATCTTGCATTGTACATCATCCGGGTTATTGTTCCGGAGGTAGGCATCATAACATTTATAGTCAGGAGAGCGGCCATCAAAATTTTATTCCTGAACTTATGATGAAATAGAACAATCCATACTCACTTTCAAAACAGGGGGCACGATAATTTCACTTTTTGCTCGAAATGTCCAAATTGTAAATCTATTTTCACACCAGACAAAAAAACCTTTATGAGGGGACTATATAGAAGACTTTTAACAGTAAGGACAGTATTTTACAAACAAGCAATATAAAACTCGAAACTATACAGCTGGTGAAGTAATGAAGGAAGTGACTATGAAGCAAACTCGTAAAAATAATGAAATGAAAAAAATGCACAGCCGGTGTCACGGTTGATGTCGGTGTCATGGACTCGTGTAGCATAAAATAAATAACGCTAATACAGCAACTCAGCGCTTTATAATTTCTATCCATCAGAACGGCGGCTGACACACCTCATACGGTGTGATATAACCTAAAAAACGCTAACACAGCAACTTAGCCTTTATACGGGTTGGCATGCGCAGGCCCGAACGGGGTGGAAGTGGAAGTGTGTTTTATGCGGAGCGCCTCTACCCTTCCTCTTTCGGTGGTTATCGATCAAATAAGAGGGAATTTCACATCTCAAAATCAGTGTTCGGATGCCACCTGGTAGGAAAAACAAAAGGGGTGACCGTGGATCTTCTGAAGAGTCCCATGACAAATCGACTGCCAAGAGATACAACATGGCGGATAATGGCGCGATTGAAGCGAAGAACTCGGATAACACCTCTTCAAGCGAACAAAAAGAGCCAAACCTAAAGGAAATCAAAGCGATGTTAGTCGACATTCAGATTTCACTATCTTCCATACTGCTCGAGAACAAACAGTTCAAGAAAGAATTAGATGAACTGAAAGCTTCCCTTCAGCTCAGTGATAAAGAGCTCCGTGACACGAAGACCAAACTTGACGAAGCAGCCAAACCTAAAATCAAATTAGAAAAAGCATTGCATTTAACGGCGACTTCGCTTGAGTCTGCAAGGAAGGATTTACAACAACAGACCGAAAAAGTAAATTATTTAAACGAATCTCTGGATAATCTCGTTCAGTGCACTCGTAAAAACAGCTTAGAATTCCAAGGAGTCCCCAAAAACTCGTACGATTCAACAGAAGAATCCATCCTAAAAATCGCAGCTGCCCTTGAAGTCCAGGTTACCCCAAGCGAAATAGAAATTTCACACAAACTGAAACGTAAAAACGACAGCAGCGTCATAATTGCAAAAGTTTGTAGCCATAAAGTGAAAACCAGCTTTTACAAAGCACGGATAAAGCTGAACAACATCAAAACAACTGATTTGTTCCCGTGTCAGTTTGCTTCGGCTGTAGGATCGAAAGACCGGCTATTCATCAACGAGAAACTAACCAAGTATAAGAGAAGTCTGGTCCACTCAGCAAACCAAAGACGAAGAGACGGATGCATAAAAAGGGTGTGGACAATGGACCGTAAAGTTTATGTTAAAACTTCCCTGGACGGGAATCCTTTAAGAATCCATTCAGAAAGTGACTTAGATGCCCTTTAAAATGAACAAACAATAGGACCGAAGGCAGGGAGGGTGGGAAGGGTACGCTCTTGCTGAGGAGGATTTCGCCGTAGGCTATTTTATCCTTTGCTTTACCAGTGTACGATTTCTTTTATTCCATATTATAACCAGCTGCGATCTACAAATTCTGCAATCTACAACCATTTATCAGCAATGTTATATGCTGATAATAAAGCTGAAAGGTTGTTATGCCACTGCTATAACTATATTTCTCCCTCCAAAATATTACGGTTTACAAAATATATTATCCATTTTTGCTCCAAATTTGCATGGTCAAAATTTCTATTATTATTATTATTTTTGAGTAGTATGGGATATGAGGGGATCAGCGCCTTTTTCCAAAATATGGTTAATTTTTTGCGCTAATTTTTTGCGCTGATATTTTTTTAAAAAAATAGAATCAATTATTTTTCCAAGTCGAAATATCCTCAAGGCATTTTCAAAAGAAAACTTTTTGGAATTCTATATTAAAATATCCACAAAAGTGCGTTTAAAATAATCATCATATGAAATCATTAGTCATTTCTACGCTTGGTCTTTTATTTGGTTTTTATGGCTCAGGCGAAGCGGGAGTTTAGCTTTTCGGCAGCGCAGCGCGAGAAGCGAAGCTACGAAGCGCGAGCAGGGGAGGAAAAGCGTTAAAAACTCCGGGTGGCGATGGTGGGAGGAGGAGGGAAGCGACGATGGAGCCACCCCTTATAATGGATCAAAAAAATTCCAAGGTTGAACCAAAAAACTGCACCAAAAAATTGCACCAAAAAAATTGCGCAAATAATTTCCCAAGGTCAAATCAAAAAGGCTTAAAGAGAAACCGCTTATATATAATATGGAGAAAATTTCTATTATTGGAAGTTATAAAAATCGTTATAGCGAGGAAGAAACTTCTTTAGCAATGGTAATTCAAATGAGATGTTTGGATAAACATTTGAAGGGATTAAATATGAAAGAAATTTATGATGTCATGTTTGATATTGTTAAAAAATATGGTGATATTTGTTTTTACCATAGATTTTGCCTTTATCATGAGGAAAAGAATAGAATACATTTTGATATTCATGGATATGATTATAGGAAAACTAAATATTATAGAACTGGTATTAATAATCTGAAACAAAAAATTGAAAAAAGTTTGGATTTGGATAAACTGTTTAATTATGTTTTGTTTCGTTATAAAGGTTTGGGATGGAAAGGTGTTCATTACATAAACATAATAATAAGATCTAAGGGTAAAGTTGTTAAACCATTAGAAAACCGGAAAAAAACTGGTTAAAACCGGTTAAAGAAATTGCGCAAATAATTTTCCAAGGTCAAACCAATTTTGTTAAAGAAATTGCATCAATGATTTTTTTCCAAATCATAGGCGTTTCTATCAAATTATCATCATATGGTTCAGGTGGAGCGACGATAGAGCCACCGCTTTTAATTGCCGTGTTTGAATTGTAGATGATTTTTCCATTCATCAAAATATGTCAAAGTCATATTTTTAGTTGCTCCATCACATGTATATGAAATTTGGTTTCCATTTTCACGAATAAGAATGCTTCCATAATGTGCCCTGAAAACAACCAAGTAAAAATTTGTTATCACAAAAACATTAGTATCACAAATATCACGTTCTTCTAGTTGAACCGGCTTACCTGAATATATCAGATTAATTGTTTTTGGATCTCGACTGCTAAAACATCTTTCACAAACGGAAGTCACTTTACCATTATAATAAAATTGTCGATATGTTCGTCTTTGTTTACAACTGTGACATTTGGTTAACTGATTTATTACTTTAATGCATGAACATATATCCTCCATTGGATAATAGCTTATAACCTCCTTCATGTGTTTTTCGGCTTTAATTGGAAATTTTATGATATATTTATTTTCCATTTTTTTATACTATTATGTAGTGTCATCTCTTTAAGCCTTTTCGAAAAATTTATTCTTTGCTGTCAATATCTTGTCTCTTCGACGTTACTTTTTTTCTTACGCGTAAGAAACGCATTCACGCCATTATCCAAATACTGTTTCACTTTCTCGGAAATGATGTAATGCAGTGGGACTTCCCCGCTTACGTCTAAATTTAGTATATTGTGTCCAAGGTCATGTGACAGTCGTATGATTCTATCGACCAATCAGGAATTGTCTGATGCATCAGACAGATTCTTTGTCTTTTGAAGTGAACTTCCTCTTAGCTTTTTTTCAAACGAATTTTGCGAACATTGAGTTAATTTGTAAAAATGATGCAGAGGTATGGAAGGCTTAACCGCGTATCTTTGTTTATACTGTTTCAACTGTTTAAAAATTAAACAGTTTCACATTTTGCATATCAAAGGATTTTATCAAAACAAAGGCTTCTTTTTTTCTTACATGTATTAAACAATATTGTGTACAATAATATATTGTATAGTAGAATGAATTGTGATTTATGTTCAGCAGAAATTCATGAAGGTTTCAAGGATTTTGAAGAGTCTTGTCCTTTCTGTCATGAGCAGTTTGAAAATCATAAGTCAAACGAACGCGAACAATGTTGTTGTGATAATGCTTATATAATTCTTGATAGAGGTTATTCAGTTTGTAAAAATTGCGGGCAAGTTGCTGGCTATAAAGTAGTAAACGAATATGTTAATTTACGAGAGAATCTTTATCGCTTTCGTAAAAAGAGCGTTTACAATCGAAAATATCATCTTGAAAATATAATCGATGATTTATTGGCAGCATCGGTGATATGTGTTAATTATCAACAGAGGGCAAAAATACATCGTATTTTCGTCGAAATAAATAAAATTCTTCCCCATATTAATGGGAAAAGGAAACGTATTATCAGTATAAAATTTTTATTAGAACAAATTTTAAGCGCCATGGGATTAGAACATAGTCCGCTTGTTTGTATTAAGAGTGACCGAACATTGGCTAGTTATAAAAAATATTGGGATAGTGTATTGGATTTGATTGGTCGTGAAATAGGTCAGTGAAATAACTTATCATACATCCTTGCTTGTTTATCAACAATCGGTGTGTTGTCTAAAATATAATCATCAGCATGTTGTAGTTTTTTCAGGAGATCATCATCGAATTCACCACTTCTAAGAATTTCTTTTATGGATATTAACAAGTGCCCGTATCTTTGAAAGGCGTAATGACATTGGTATGTTTTTATGTCAAGATTTTTATGCTTCAAATATATTTGAATAAAAAGTGAAACAGCAGTAGCCGCAACAAGAGATATGCCTGAAGTGGGTAAACTACTAGATATACCACCACCAGCAATAATTGCAGAACTGATGTTACCGATTAATTTCCATTTTCTATAGGATTTATAAGCTTTTTTGTAAATCCACATTTTTTTGTGATATGTTTTGTAATAAGATTTCAATTCATCAACTTGGTCAGATGATAATGTGTTGCTGACATGGTTGAACTCTGTTACATCAATCATAGTCTTTTATAATTATTGTCCATACAAAATTTTATGATTTTTTAAGAGCTTCATTAATCGTGCTGATTATTAACGGTTTTACTTTAGTACGCATCATATTCTCCAATAGTCCTTTGATGTCAGAATCCAATTGCACCAAAGATTGTCTTATAGTATTGTCAATCAGTGGTTTGATAGTATCCTCTGTGTGGCTCTGGAGTTGACTCAGAGATATTGCATGATTTGGTTGTGTTCCATCTTTGATAATCAGATGACGGTCTTCTGTGTCAAGGTGACCATCATCATTGACGTGAATTGGTTCTTTCCATATGATATCTTGCTGCATTTCATGTCTGACTGTATATTCAAACTTATTTCCGTTTTCATCTTCTACGTATGGCATTGTATATGATATTATTATATTAATATTGCTTTGTGATAAATAGTAAAATAGATGTTTCTTAATTTTGCACATTGCATTGAAACAATAGTATCGAATAATCTATTTACAGTTATCCATACTGTGTTAGCATCTTGAAAATCGAAGTTATAATTATTTTTTTGATTACTTAGAAGTGTTATAATAATTGTGTCTGTGACTCTTTCATAAGTTCTTCTCATAAGTCTTATATCTGTGATCCATATTTTTTTATCGAATCTGAGATAAGCGCCTTTTGTGACGAAATAACCATTATGTATAACATCTCCGAAAATCCGAACTGGTCCATTTTTTTTCTGTAGAAATTGTAAATTTACAGCTTCTTTATCTTCTGTAGGATCAGCCAAATTTACGATCCTATTATTATTCATATTAATATCAGCGTACATCTCATTTTTCAACCCATCATAAACCCTTGGATCAACACTGTCACTCCATCCTTTGATTCCATAAATAACCAAGTATCCTTCTGGGTTCTGGACTACAGCTCTGCCATGGATGACTAATGTTATACGATCAGGTGTGGTTTTACTGTTGTTATTAATCTGAACAAGAAGTTTGCCATACGTGTCGAATGCTCGATAGACCTGTTTGTGAATATAGACAGTTGTTCCCTGAGTTGACAATGATACATTGGTGGATTCAGGGAAATAATACTCGAATACCATTGTGTAGGTACCAATGGGTAATGGATAAATGTTGAATGAGATACCACTTCGATAATCATTAGATCCATCAGTGTCCTTAATCATTGTGATTGAATAAGCTTTTTTATTTTGATGAGCAGATTCTCTGAAGTTTTCTTCAAACCCATCTACCCTTATATTATACTCCGAAGCTGATTCATCTGTGTCATACAGGTATTTGAATTCGTTTGTTTTGTGACTGCTAATCAAATGTGATTCAGCAAGTTTATCTTCAAAATACTTTTTATTTACACCGTCTTTATCATTGGTTGGCTCTTTCACATTTATCAACTTATGATCATCCAAATTTAAATCAGCAGTCATTGAATTGCTCCCATCTTTTCTAAGGATTGTGTTAAAAGCTGTATTAACTAAAGTTGAAACAGTATTGATAACAAAGGTATCTCGATTGTCAACATAGTTTTTATCAGCTTTGAGATTCAGCTCAGCCACCCGAGCAGCAGCTGATGGCTCGCTCGATAATTCCAGAAATTTAACTGTATGACCACGCATGTCTAGATCACCATCCAATGCATCAGGTTTTAGACGGTTAAGAAAATTCTGATCAACGTAGTATTTATTTACAGCATCAGTATTATCAACAGGTGGACCCATATCTTTTATCAGATGTTGATCCATATCAAGGTTACCAGTCATTGGTGATGATCCATTCTTTTCCAAATAACCTGATAAATCAGGCGATGGTATTTTTTTAACAGAATCATCAACGTACTTTTTATTTGCTGCTTGATTGTCATTATCAGGTTTTAAGACATTAATATCAAAAAATGTTTTCCGTCCGGTAATATGTTGTTCTGTTGATGTGACCATTATTTCGCTTTTAGCTCGTCCACCATAACCATCAAAGTTTTTCAAATCTGGTATATGAAGATGAATGTTTTCATAAGACTGATGCTCAGTCATTAATCGAACATCATTAGAGCTACCAGCGCCGTCTGGTATATCTTGTAGATAGATACTATTGGTATGAACGCTGCCAGTATTGCTGTAAATTACTGATTTATTATTGACGACTGTACCTGATTGTGCTCCATCCAACAATTGAATCTGACTCTTTGTGACAGCATCATTAGGATCAGTGCCTTGTTTAACATTAACCATTTTTTTGTTTTGTAAGTTATAATCACCATTATCTGTTAGTATAAAACCAACACCTGGAGGACCTTGTTGTCCTATTGATCCAGAACCTGATGTAGAAGTTGTTTCATCATTGAAAATTCCCATTATACTAATTGATTAGACTGTTCCGTAAAAGTTTCTTTTTACAACTTTCATAGGTCTGTCCACATAGAGAAAATAATATGGTTTTTTGGTGGCTTTAATATATGTTCCCTTATCAACTCCCAATTCACGGGATATCAGACTCTGTTCATTATTGCTTGGGAAGTCGTAGACACAGAAATGTGAACAGTTCAACCTGATGTCCTTTGGCGTCTTGTAAAATGATTGACTAAGGTAAATAACAGAGCCGTTTTTATGCCGACCTCTTATAAAATAATCGATTAATGGTTTTTGGTTTTTATCACAAATAAAGTCATCGAATATGACAATCTTTTGTGATTCATCATCCATTAAACTCTCAACTGGAACTATCTGTTCATTGCTATAAACTATCACATCATAACCAACACTATTTGATATATCATTTAGCTTTTGAATCATATCTTTATACTTTGCTTGTTCTAGATTTTTTGCATAAAGATGTATCTGATCATAGTAGAGTAATGGTTTCATAAGCATGTGATAAAGAAGGTTAGTTTTACCCGAACCAGTATTACCACAGATAAGCATTCGGAATGTATCATTTGGCATGAATCCATAAAGCCGTTTGAAATTATTGTTTTCATTTTCATTGTCATAGTTTGGAATATCCATTATACTATTTTATTAGACAATAAAAATGATGGATTTGTATATGATTTCTGAAAGATAAGTTTTGATAAGTTTAGATAAGTTTAGATAAGTTTATGTAAGCAAATAGTATTATGGATATCCAACGATTGAAACAAATATCTGAAGCCAAGATTAAGGCTGGAATGCTTACTAAAGAGGTAAGAGACACGTTGAAGGAATACAAGCATAATAAACAAGATTTACAACAGGGTTTATCAGAAACGTTCAAACCAATAATTAAAGCTCAGGAAGAGACAAAACAAACAATCGACGACAAACAGGATAAATTGATTAAGCAATTGCAGAAAAACCAAAAAGCAATCACATCAGGTTTGGAGAACATTGAGATGTTAGCAATTCAGCCTGGACAACCACAACCACAACCACAACAAGAAACAAAACTGCCAATTGGTTACAAACCAGCTATGACGAAATCACCATATGAAGCAAATCTAGACAAGGGATTCGATGATGATGAAATTGAGACAATGATGAAATATAAATTAATTCCGCCTAGTTCAGTATTCCATCGTATTCAGGATGGTTCGCTTAATTTTGATGATTATGATGAATACGTTGGTAAAACAATACAGGCAATTGGTAGAAAAAAAGGTCCTTTATCAAAAGGTCAAGGTAAAACCAAGAATCAAGTCAAAATCGATTTATTGACCAGAGAAATCAAAGCGTTGCAAAAATACAGAGATCGGATTGCAGTAATCCGTGAAGGTCTCAAAACCCTCAGTGGTAAAGGCTTGCATACACAACCAAAGCGGAATGCGTATAAGATAAATCAATATGGTCAGTATGGTGGTCTCATGATTGATATCCCCAAATTGATGGGACAATTACGTCTTATTGCATCAAAAGATGGGCAAA
Source organism: Pavona decussata (assembly GCF_977016875.1). NCBI lineage: Eukaryota > Metazoa > Cnidaria > Anthozoa > Scleractinia > Agariciidae > Pavona > Pavona decussata. The sequence goes on along the minus strand of NW_028145626.1, from coordinate 54,630 downwards.
AAGTGCTTGATAAGAAGGTTGATTTTGACACCATTGATCTCCTCACAAAGAGATTCAATTCAAAAAAGAAATACAGTGATATAGCCAAAATGGTTTTCAATGAATTAAACCAACTGAGTGAAATTCCAATCCATAAAACCAGTAATAAGCTCAAAAAAATAGGATCAGGAGTTGTATATTTCAATAATATAAATGACCTACTTGACAGAATGGAACTTCTCGGCGGATCCATTTCAGCTGGGAATAACTCCGTTAAAAATGAATTTTCACAGATTGCCCATAAATTGAATCAACTAGGTACGATTTCCAATAGACAACTCATTGAGCTGTTGAAGAATTATGTATTCTAATGATATATATGCAAGAACGAGAAATAAAGATATCATCCGTTAATCGTCAAAAAATAGGTAGGAGTCAGCCTGAAGACTTTTCAATCAAATTTAATCCACCAATTTATCTTGACAGCAATATGAAACATGAACTAGCAGTTAATCGTGTGTCAATGACTTATTCATGGCATAATATCAATAATAAAAACAACAATAATAAAATCAAATACTCCAAAGATAGTGGAGCCAATTGGGAAACAATCACATTTGTTGATGGTATGTACAGTTATGATGATCTCAATAATTATATTACACAAGCAATTAAACAAAACGATGATCAACCAGCTAATGGTGTAGCTGTCAAACTGTATTTTGTTTTATCAAGTTATCGTGTCGTTGTCGAACTTGGAAATAAATGGAGATTAGATATATCCAATTCAAAATTCGGTGATCTGATCGGTTTTGAGCCCAAAATAATAACACAGACTGAATATAGCAGCAAACTTCCAAATATAACCAATAGTATTGATGTCATAAACATAAATTGTGATCTTATAACTGACAGTATTAGCGATGGAGTATTAACAAATACATTAATAATGATTCCAACAGATAATTTAAAAAGATCAATTCCATTTACTTTTGAGCCGAAAAGAGCTTTATTCAGTCCAGTATCAAAGAATATTATATCCGAAATCAGAATAACGGTAACGGATGCATTAAACAGACCCATTGATTTAAATAATATAGATTGGTTTATGAGTTTAATTCTACGTTCAAGTTTTGTGTAATGAAATTGTATAATGAGACAAAGTGAATTCAAAAGAAGATTTGACCCAGAAATGGGTCGTTATGTTAGAAAGAATATTTACGATGAATCAATTGTTGGTGGGAATATATTTACATCAATTGCATCAAAATTATTCGGAAAAACAACCAAAGAATTAGCTAAAAAAGGAGTTAAAACAGCAGCTACAAAGGCTGTTACAAAAACTGGAGAGCATATTGGGAATAAAGCCGGAGATAAGATAGTTCAGTTATTGAGTAAAAAACAACCCTCAATTTTGTCACCTACTAGCATGTCCACTCAGCCAAAGGTGACAAAACAACTTTCTGATATGGAAATAGCAGATCGAGTGAATCAGATAATATCTGGTGGGAAAATCAGAAGGAGGAAAATTGTGTAATATAATAGTATAATGAAATCATTCAGGAATCCAAAATATTTTGAACGTTATGAAGATGTCTTTTTCGATCTTGAAACACCGCTGAATACTGGTGATCCAGGAAACGACAATTCTCAGAAGAAAACCGGATACAGGTTTGTGGTTGACAACACGGGTGAGGTAACACCTTTCGACTGGTATAATGCCAGAATCTCAATGACCTTCAAAGTACAAACAATGGCTAACGCTAATATTGCGGCTGATGATCACAATGGGATCGTTAATGGATCTCATTCATTCATCAACAACTTCGATGTTAAACTAAATGGTCGGAAAGTTTATGACTGTAACGATGCAAATCAAGCAGTTAATATCAAAAATTTGTTAGAATACAGTCAAGAATACGCCCAATCAACAGCAACAAATGAATTATTTTATTTGGATACAGAACGACACGCTAAAGAAAGACCTGCTCAGGCAAATTACAATAAAGGGTTTGCTGCAAGAAAAGCACTTTTGGGTTTATCAGCAGATGTTACAACAGAAATTACTCTTAATCGTTATTCATTTTTTGAGGCACTACGAGATGAACTTCTTCCTTCAACAAAATTGGAAATAAATCTACAAATTGAATCAGATAATAATCTTATTTGGCAAGCTGGGGCTGCGTGCCGTGTTATGATAATGAGGATGCAACTAGTTGTGCCAAGAATAACTTTCAATTCAGAAGGACAATCATTATACATTGATCAGTTTATGAAACCACATAAATGGACATATCTACGTGAAAACATCGAACGATCAAACAGTACTAGACTACGATCTGGTATATTTACAATATCAACTGGCATCGAACGACCAAGACATGTGTTTGTGTTCATCATCAATGATGCCAATATTGGTGCACAAACGACTAATCCTTTCTTGTACAACACATTCAATGTTGCTAATGATCGAGCACTATCATCTGCTCATCTGGTTGTTGCAAATGGTAATGAATATCCTGATGTGCACTACAACCCATCAACTGATATGACACGTGTTTACCGAGATGTACTAAAGTATGTTCATGGAAACAATGAATATGGACAAGGTACACTTTTGAATACATCTAATTTCAAATCATTATTCGGGTTTTTATACTTTGATCTAACAAAACAAAAGACGGATATTAGAGATGGAACAACGAAACTGGTATTTCATTATGAACTATCAGGTGCCACAAATGCAAACTATTCAATTTATGCCCTTACTTTATACGAACAAAATGCTGAACTTGTGCAGCAAGACGGCAAGCTTTTAGTCAGATAAATATAATTTTATCTACACACATCATATACAAGATATGACAAGCTATCATTCACATGGTGTAAAATTGTCTCAAGGACAAAAACAAAAATTAGCAAAAGCATTGAGAAATAATTCAGCAATAACAATCAGATTATCACATGATGAACTAAATGGACCTGACCAACTTATGTTAACCAAAACCCAAATAAATAGATTAAGAAAATCAATGGCAAATGGTACTGGTTCTGACATTAAAATATCAAAAACACAGATACGAAAAGCAGTCAAAATGGGAGGGAGCCTTTGGTCATCATTATTCAGTCTTGGTGCGAGGGCACTTCCAGCTGTAACAAGTCTAGCTTCAAAAGCTGCTGGTCCACTGGCTACTGGAGCATTATCTGGTCTTGCCAGTCTTGGTGTTGATAAGATATTCGGAAAAGGACAGGTTGGTGGGTTCTTAATTCCACAAAATAAAGTTGATCAACTGATAAAGTATAAAGATTGGTTGACAAATGAACAAAAGAAACAAATCGTTAATGCAATTCATACTGGTGGACAGATTGTTATTAAACCCACAAAAAGTCAATCAGGTGGTTTATTGGGTACATTATTGGCTTCAATTGGCGTTCCTTTATTGTTGAATGCATTGACTGGAAAAGGGTTGCAAGTGGACAGAGAGAGATCAAGACGGTCTGTACCAGTTTATGTTCCCAAAAATACCAATGGTGGTTTGGTTCTTCCAGCTGATTATAGACCACCACCTCCATTTTATGGTACTTGGAAACAACCCATAGGCATGGGAGCAAAAAAAACCTCCAAAAAAGGAAAAGGGTTACTACTGGGAAAAAACAGTCCTTTCAAAAACATTCCACTAATCGGGGATATCTTGTAGAATTTATTAATACTCCGCTTAGCAATTTTGATCTTAATAATTGGGTTAAACAGCTTGGTATCAAATATTTCAGAGGAGTTTTCAGCAAAGATAAATTACCCATGTCCATCAGAAACAATGAAGTGGGGATCATAAATCTTGATGATTATATCGGATCAGGCACACATTGGGTTGCATATCGAAATGGAAACAAATATGCTGAATATTTTGACAGCTTCGGATTACCTATGCCAAAAGAAGTGGAAAAATATCTTGCAACAAGTGGTAAACCTTTGATATATTCATCAGATGAAATTCAAGATCGAGATTCTGTATTATGTGGATATTGGTGTCTCTATTATCTGCTAGAAAGACAAAAAGGAAAATCGATTCTAGAAACAATTCATAATACCAATTTCCATTTGAATACTACTGATAGTGATAATCATGAATTCATAATAAATTATTTCAAAAATATTGTGTAATATATATGTATAAATGGTAAAATCGTATTGTGTTAAACAGAAAAAACAAACTGAATGTGTTGAACCTTCTGGTTATTTCCAAACAAAAAAAAATAGATTAATGTTCTTTTGTACTTGTGCAGAATGCGGGATAAAAAAAACCAAATTCGCTAAACAAAATCAGGGAAACGGAACAGCCCGTCCAAAGGGGCGGGCATAATAGATACTTTAGCATCAACTGGTACTGATATGTTAATTCAACATGGTATCCCATGGTTGGGTAAAAAGGCTGTAGAAATGGGTAGATATCACGGATCTGAAGCATTGAGAAATCCCAAGCTACAAAAGAAGGCTCTTGATTATGCTTTAGAAAAAGCTACTCCTTTTATAAAGAAGACAGGTTCTGAAATGCTTGATCAATTATCTACTAAAGTACGTCCTAATAAAACATATGTCACTGACAGAAAGGATCTCGATGGGAGTGGTTTCGATCTTCAAAAACAACTATCCAAACTTGGAGAATTACATATGAGAACTCCTAAGGGGAAAAAATACAATTATTGTGGACCTGGCACGAAATTAGAAGAAAGATTAGCATCAAATGATCCCAATTATCGAGAACCAATAAATAAACTAGATGCTATTTGCCAACAACATGATATAGATTATAGCAATGCTAGATCATTATCCGATAAACACGCAGCTGATGATATTATGCTACAAAGAATATCTGAAATACCTTATCGTGAAAGACCTTGGCGTACAAGCTTAGCTCAAGCTGCAATAGCCACAAAGAAAAAGCTTGGACTTGGAGCTTCAAAAAACGCCAAAAGCCGTCGAGTAAAAACTGGCAGGAAACATTAGCTGATGAACTGCATAAACCCATAAAGCGTAACTTTACTCGACGGCGTGTTATTGTTAATCATGTTGATGAAATATGGGCTGCTGATCTTGTTGAAATGCAACAGTTGAGTAAATGGAACAAAGGTTATAAGTATCTTCTCATGGTTATAGATATCTTCAGTAAATACGGCTGGATTGTCCCGTTAAAAGATAAGAAAGGTGAAACTGTAACCAAAGCATTCCAACAGATTTTCAAAGAAGGGGATAAACCAGAGTATCTATGGACTGACAAAGGCTCAGAGTTCTACAACAAACATATCAAAGACTTACTCCATAAACACAACATAAAACTCTATTCAACAGAAAATGAAGAAAAATCATCAGTGGTGGAAAGATGGAATAGAACAATCAAAACCAAGATGTGGAAGCAGTTCACTGCCCAAGGCAATACAATGTACCTGGATATATTACCCATGTTGTTGAAACAGTATAATATGTCTAAACACAGTTCAATCAAAATGACACCAACAGAAGCCAGAAAAAAGAAAAATAAAGGAACTGTTTACTTTAACCTATATGGTGATATGAGGCAACCAAAATTACCTAAGTTTAAAGTAGGTGACAAGGTTAGGATATCAAAGTATAAAAGAAAGGTATTTGATAAAGGTTATACACCAAACTGGACTGAAGAAGTGTTCATTATCGATAAAATCCAATACACCAATCCAATCACTTACAAACTGAAAGATCTCAATAATGAAGAGATACAAGGCAGCTTTTATGAAGCTGAATTGTTGAAAGCAAAACAAGAGGTATTTAGAATAGACAAAGTCATCCGAAAAGATCACAAGAAAAAACAAGCTTTAGTGAAATGGAAAGGATATAGTGACGACTTTAATTCTTGGATACCGTTGAAGAATTTAATGGTTTAAACAGAAATTAATACATCATATATCATATATGGATAATATAGATTGGAAAAAAAAACTGTTCAATGAACTGGCATATTCACATGATGACACACACTCCTGGAAGTGTATCATTGAAGATTTTGATGAATTAAATGATCTTGTTGACTTGCCATCAAATAAAAAAAATTTTCGTGATCCTTATTGGAAAAATAAAATTATTATACATGATTGAATATAGTAGCGGTCTCGACTATAAGAAAATTTATGATAAAGTAACTGAAACAAGAAGTTGTGTTTACGATGATGAAATTGATGATTATTCTGATGCTCTTATGATCGTTGAAAAAAAATGCATTTCAGATGAGTCTTCTGATTCTTCCATTGATTCGTCTGATGATTCATCTGATGATTCATCAGATGAAGATGAGGATAAAATGAATTATCACCATCTTTTGAAATTTAATAACTGTAATAAAATGTGTCTTCGAATAAACTTTAAAAAATAGCTAATTTCTTTCTCCACATTTTTTTCTATGCTAATTTTTATATTGATTTTTCATTGTTTGACCACATTCACAGGTATATGTTCTTTTAGCCCATTTTTCTTCATCGCTTAATAATCTCATTCTTTTTTCTCCTGTTCTTCATGATTTGATATAATCATCCGGCATATCTTCTTTTTTCACATATTCAAATTTGTAAGAAATACCATTCTTTTTGGAAATTCCAGTTTTGCAGTGGTTAATACCTTCGCAAACCATTTTCACTATCCCTGCATTAATACCAAGATATTGTTGAATAGCATACATACTATTAAAGTATGTCACCTCATTATTACTACAATTGATGGCTTTTACAAATTTTTTATTGATATGATTATTTGCCACAAACGAATAATCACGTTTTTTATCAGAAATTTCTATCATATTTTATAATAGTGACAATTCTTTAAACCATATAAAAAATGAAATCTACATTATTATTATTATATGAGTGATCTTTACATCGAATTATTATACAAATGTTATGAATATAATCGCCAATCTAATTCAGAAATATTTGATAATATGTTGATATATTATAATTATAAAAATGATGGAACTATTATCGGATATATCACTGAACATCATTTAAAATATTTGAAAGAAAAATTCATAAGTGGAGAAAATGGCTTTTTCTCAACATTGATTAAAATATGTGAATGTTTACAACCTTTGAAAAATCGAAAAATTGAATTATTAATTGAATACGTTATTGATTCTTTGAAAAATTAATCCGGCATATACTGGTGATTCAATCTCCTGCTTCTTTTATTCGGTAGTGACCATATGCATAACTATTTATGCCATCATCAAGTATATACCTTTTATCATCAAAACATGACAATGAAACTTTGTTTAGTGAAAAACTCTTGAGGATATGCAAATCACTTCTGATCGTTTTCATGTTATGATACATTTGCTCGTTGTTGAATAATATATTTTTGTAATCCTCATGTTTGATGACTTTTTTAATCACATTTTTCGCAATACCTTTTGCAGTTTTATTGTTGGTGCCATCATCTTTGGTGTATGAATACATTTTACTACGTAAACCAATGAATTCCGTTATTGGTTTGCCAGCCGCTTCATCTTTAAACTTACCTATTACCTTTTTATTACTAGCATCATAAAATGGACTATCTGCTGGATAATCACTGTTATCAAATTTATCTTTGTCGTTCCAAAAATCTTTGTAGGAATCTTCTGTTTGAATTTCATACGTTAGAGAATCAGTGTCTGTAAATAATAATTTTGCTCTGTTTCCGTATTTGGATTTGATGTAGTTATAATGAAAATCATATATTAGTGTTTTACTTATATCTAGAATACACATCCCAACATATGCTGGTCTATTTAGGGTTAATGTCTCTTTTATCTTATGAACTGCTACTAGATTCTCGTTGAAAATTTTACTTGAAACATAGGTTGGTTTTGATGTTAATTGAACAAGTTTCTTTTCATCAGTGACTAACCTTACATCAACTCTTTTTCTGAGGTTTTCCATTGTTTTTCCAAATACACTATTATTCATAAGTTTAAAGAAATCTTTTTCAAAACTATTTTTGGCATTAGTTCTTTTAAGAGTGTTGAAATCTATGTATTGTTTTAGCCATGGTGATTGATCAAATTCAAGTACTCTATGAACCTTGGTTATTTTCAAACCTAGATCAAGATATATATGCAAATTTCTATAATGTAATACATAGTTCCGTTTTTCAGACAAAGTTGGAATTAATTTATGAACCTGACCAATGGAAATATTATACTTTTCTTTTATCGTACTACAATAATTCGACAACATATTCTCTTTTACACAAACTTGTTCTGGTGCTAATGGAAAATCATTATGAAGATCATGTAGTGAGGTAGGATAATCCAAATCAACTTCCAATATTAATCCCTTTTTTGATGAGGAATCATACTTAGCTAAGTCAAGTTCATCGATTTTATTTTGAGACATCCATTTAAAACCACCTGTTGGAAGATATTGTGACATAGCCCAACCATATAAATTATTTGCATCAAGATACATGATATAAGAAGATGGTTCTTTTTCATCATACTCTTTCATGTAGGGATTATTTGCTTTTCCATATCGATTAGCAATGTAACTGGTACCACCTATTAGATCTTTTTCAATAAATTGGAACATATCAATATCAGTCATAACTTCTAATTTGATACCAGTCATTTTTAACATAGCATCCCAACTCAAACCCGGACTTGTGAAATAATGACATGGATCTAACTTATAATATTCCAAACACGTTTTCCTGAAATTTTCAAAAACATCTGCTAATAAAAGTATGTCACTGTTTAAGTAAAGATCATGATATACTCCCATATTTTCTATTTTAAAGGTTTTCCAAACTTTTTTTGCATGGTCATAATCTTCATCTGAAATATGCTCATTATTCAATTGACTATAAAACTCTTCTTTTGATGGTAATTCAGTCATTTCAAACTTATCAAAGCTATCCATGTAATCATATGGGTATACACCTTTCTTCGTCATCAAATTGAAATATTTATCCTTTTTGAAAAATTCTCTCGTGTATTTCAAAGCATCTTTTGGAAGATTGTTAACAAGATTAGCAAGTGATTGGCTCATAAACTGAAAACTGTCAATAAATACCAAACTATTTCCCAACATAACAGCCATATATTTTTCCATGTTATTTGGAATGGCATTGACATTCATTTGACACTCCTCACCTTTTCCATTCACATATGTATGTTTTTTAACAATTTCACCAATCTGCTGCATTATAAAATGACTATCGTATCCTCTCAGATTATGAAAAACCACAGGTATCTTGCCAGTGAGTTTAAACGACAAATTGCAATCTTGATGTGCTGAACCTCTAAACAAACCTGTACTATGACAATGGTCCCTGACTCTTATATCTTTGTCATTATACAATATACCACAAATATGACACTTATCAGCTTTTTTAAATTGTTCTTCATCAACATTAGTCATTTTCAATGGCTTGTTGAATTTTTGTTTGATAATATTTTTGCAGTAACTTACTTCTTCTAACATTTTTTCCAAAAATTTGTAAACAGCATTTTCACCTCTATAATATTGAACATCCTTGGTATACTTATCATCGTAACAACAAACAACTTTATACCCATATCCACAATCTGTATGCTTTTGATAAGCATCTGTAAAAGATTTATCATTATTCTGTTGGCAACCATGTATCCGTTCTGTTAAAGCTTCAAAGTCAGCATATATTACAAATGGAGCTGGTAATTGCTTGTGGTAATGGTTATATTTTAAAATGTTGTTATCTTTACTTGGCATTTTTATGGCTTGTGTACCATTTATTACAATACAGTTTTTCTTGTGGACATCAAACACATCTTTTGTGCTAAAACATTGCAAACAATGCATACAAAAATGTTTCTTATTTTTATGCTTGGTTTGGTTAAACATAAATCTATTAAAATCTTTGATGTACACAAAATGTTTATTCTCATTTTCAGATATAAGCAATAATTCCATATGATCTTCAAACTTTTCTTTTGAGACAAATAATGGATATGGTTGCTTATTCTCATAACCGAAAACATTGATATTGATTTTATTTTGTAATTCAATTTTATTTATCTGTTTGATGGAAACAGGAAATACAACTCCATCATAATTCAATTCACTAACATATTTTCGGTCAGATTTTTTAATGCGTTGCGGGTCTTTATCCATTGGACAAAGATGTCTCACATGGCACCATCTAAAACATTCATTGTCTTTATTCTGCAGATTGATTAATCCTTTTTTATTTTGTAATTCAATTGGCAGTTTAAGATACGATGAACCCTTCATTGGTTTATATCGTACAATATTCAGATAATGATTGTCGATTGATTTTATGATCCATCCTGAACCCTCTGATATCCATTGAGCTATCCTATTCAAGATTTGTTCTGCAGTCAATTTTAGTGCTTCAGCAATTTCTGTTTGGTTGATGATCGTTTGAGCCTTACTGTTAAAATATGCCGTCTTGGATATAATTATATCACCTGTTGTTTTTTCAAACGTCACTTTCAGAGTTTCAATAAACTTCAAACCTTTCATGGATTCTAATATGTTTTTGATATAAAATCCTAGTTTTTGTCTTGTTTTTTGCAATTGAACTAATGGATCTTTATCATCGATTACTGTTACCTCATATGATTCAGTATAACCTTTTAAAGCTTTATTCACTTGCTTTATTTTAGTGCGGGGAGGTAGAATTGGTGTAATAATATTTTCCTCATATTCTTTAATCATTTGCTTGACATTTTTACGTGGTGCTGGAATAGGTCGCTTCATACTTTTTTTCGTTCTCGGGGCTGGAACTGGTTTGTTTCGTTCGATTAATTGCTTATTCACATCTATTAATTGCTTCACTTGTTTTGTTAATGCAGCAACATTCTCACTTTGCTTAGAAATGATTTGTAATAATTCAGATTTTGATAATTTATCCATATTATATTGTATATATAATAACATCTCTTTAAGCCTTTTTGATTTGACCTTGGGAAATTATTTGCGCAATTTTTTTGGTGCAATTTTTTGGTGCAGTTTTTTGGTTCAACCTTGGAATTTTTTTGATCCATTATAAGGGGTGGGTCCATCGTTGCTTCGCTCCTCCTCCCACCATCGCCACCCGGAGTTTTTAACGCTTTTCCTCCCCTGCTCGCGCTTCGTAGCTTCGCTTCTCGCGCTGCGCTGCCGAAAAGCTAAACTCCCGCTTCGCCTGAGCCATAAAAACCAAATAAAAGACCAAGCGTAGAAATGACTAATGATTTCATATGATGATTATTTTAAACGCACTTTTGTGGATATTTTAATATAGAATTCCAAAAAGTTTTCTTTTGAAAATGCCTTGAGGATATTTCGACTTGGAAAAATAATTGATTCTATTTTTTTTTTAAAATATCAGCGCAAAAAATTAACCATATTTTGGAAAAAGGCGCTGATCCCCTCATATCCCATACTACTTTTTTGTCTCACAAGTTAAGATTAATTTCTTTGAACGTGCAAGGATTACGTAATGGTAAGAAAAGAAGAGCAATTTTCTCCTATTAGAAAATGCAAATAGCCACAATCTTTTGTCTCCAAGAAACATAGTCATCATCTGAAGATGAAAAAGTGTGGTCTGCTGAATAGGGTGGTAAGATTCTCTTTTCGCACGGTTCTTCGCACTTGGGAGGTATCTGTATTTTACTGAATCCAAGTAATGTCACATTTAATTTGCAAAGCGTCAAACAGGACCCAGAAGGAAGAATTTTAATCGCAAAAAAAAAAACAATACACGATAAATCGTTTTTCATTGTAAACATCTATGCTCCGACTGACTATCGTGACCAAGACAACTTTATCCGCTCATTGGGTGAGCAGCTCATGTCAAACACAAACACCTCAAAAGTAATCATTGCAGGTGACTGGAATACAACCCTCAATCCAATCAATAAGCGCTGCGGCCAACCCTATAGGACTTCTCTTGTGAGCCTTATGAATGAGCTTAATCTCATTGATATTTATCGACAAATACATCTGTTTATTGTCCGATAACATGTTGAAAACTGAATACATTAATTTCTGGAGAGCAATAAATACACACTATCTTGTTACGTGCGTGACAATGCAAGTGCATGTGATTATTATACACTAAGGTGCAGATGAGTGATTATCACATGGTGTGACACCTTTCTCCTTTGGAAGGTAAGAGAAATAACTAACAGAATGTTCTGATATTGTTAACTTAAACGCTATCTCTCTGAGCTGTTCTAGGACAAACAAAGTCTTTTAACTATCGAAGACAGTGTCTAAACTATCAAACGCTCGCAAGAGTGTTTAGTCCATAAGAAAGTCATTGAATCTTGAGGGAAGTCTACGTTCTCTGGTTGAACGGCGAGGTGGCGGTGTGGGTTCCTGTTCAACTGGCTGATCCGTTTCCTCTATCGGTCCACTTTCAGATGGTAGGGATGCAGTTTTAAATCGGTCCAGTCTTCCATCATAGTTGTCGACTGGTTCTGCCTTTGCCTCCCTTATTTGTGCGTGGTTTCGCCGGACTGGTCCCATTGCTGTGCCCACAAGGCAGGACCTTGGGGCGGGTCTTCCAATTACCTCTCCATAGATCCAAGGTTGGTGTTTTTTCGTCGGTCTAGGTTTCACGTACACCTTATCTCCTTCTGAGAACTCGGCAAGCGGCGCCGACACCCTCTTGTCGTACTGAGCTTTTGATCTCCGTCTCCTTTCTGAAATGTTTTCTTGTACTAGACTTGGGGAGACTGTATGTGGAACAAGTTGACGCGGAGCTGTGGGGATGATGTCCCGTGGTCTTCTAGACATAAGGCGTTGTGCTGGCGAGTAATCATATCCTTGCTGGGGTGTGTTTCGGTACACTAAGAGTGCCAGATAGGGGTCCTCATGGCGGGATTTTTTCAGAATGTTCTTTGCAATTCTGACTGCGGACTCCGCCTTTCCGTTCCCTCGGCTGTGGTATGGTGACGATTTGCGTACGATGAAACCGTATTCTCGAGCAAAACGTGAATATTCATGGCTTTCAAACTGTGTGCCGTTATCGGATATGCACTCGTTTGGAATTCCGTGTCTAGCAAATTGTCTTTTCATGGCTCAAATGACTGCGTTGGCTGATGTGTTCACACCGAGGGGGTCTAGTTCAAAGAAGTCGCTGCAATGGGCAACCATAACGAGGTAGTTGCTTCCATCCATCTGAAAAAGGTCGGCACTTATTTTGGACCACGGTCTAGTGGGTATCTCATGGGATTTCATTGGTTCTCGCGGTCGCTCGCTTAGGTACTGGGCACAAAGTCCACATGATAAACATTTCTCCCTGATTGCTGCCTGCATTCCTGGCTAGTACAGAGATTCGCGTGCTCGTCTTATACTGCTGTCGGCTCCCTGGTGCGCTTTGTGTATTTTTTGTAACATCTCGTCTCGTAGAGTGGCTGGGACAATTACTTGATGGGACCTGTAGAGGACACCGTCACAAACTGAAATCTCATCCCTGAAATTCCAGTACAGCCTTAGTACTTCTGGGGCTTCCTTTCTTCCTGAAGGCCACCCATTCATTATCACCATGTACAGGGATGCTAGAACTGGGTCTTTGGCGGTTTCTTGTCTTATTCGTTGCAGTGTGTCAGGTGTAACTCGGTTTGGTTCAAGATCCATCTCAGCTATTTCCAGACGGAACACTTGGTATTCTTGCTTGGCAGTAGGGGAGGGCTGATCAGCGACAGCTGCGCAAGACAAAGTGTCCGCAACGTAAAGTTCCTTCCCTTTCTTGTATCGGACAGTGAACTGATATCTTTGTAACTTAAGCATCATCCTTTGCAGTCTGCGAGGAGCTTTGCTGCGAGGCTTCTTGGAAATTGTCTCGAGCGGCTGGTGATCTGTGTGTACCGTTATGTCGTGTTTCCCGTAAAGGTACTGGTGCCACTTATCCATGCAAGAAACGATCGCATGGCACTCTTTTTCAATTTGGGCGTAGTTCTTTTCCGTGCTGTTGAGTGTATGAGATGTAAAACAAACAGGTTGATCATTTTGTAGCAATACGCCACCGATCGCATCTTCTGATGCATCCACTTGTAGCGTCACGGGGAAGGTTGTGTCGTAGTAGCGTAATGCGGTTGCTGAAGCGATGAGGTTCTTTGCCGAGTTAAAGGGGAAGTATCACGAAAATTTGATGCAATTTCAAAACCCCAAAATGCTTGTCTCACAACAGATACAAAACATAATTGTCTAGTTTTGTGATAAATTATCACCCCAGTGCAATAAAACTGTCGATTGGTGTCCCTGGCTAGAGACAGAGTAGGTCAGAATGGATTAAAACTTGAAAAATATTAGGATAATGTTTTTCAAGTTTTCGCATTTTTGTTTCCAAAATGCGCTAGAACATAGAACGAGTTGTTCCTGTCAAGAATTGAGTTGATTTCTCTCATTTCTTTGTTCTAGAATTATTTTGTAGCAAAGTGAAAGTTCTATTTCACCATTTTTATCAAAAGAGGTAAAAAATCCCGTGATACTTCCCCTTTAAATGCATTTTCACGATTGTTTGACCACAGGAATGCGGAATCCTCCTTGGTCAAGTCCCTTAATGGAAAAACTGTTTCTGACAAGTTATGACAGGACTGTCTTAAGTATTGGCACATGCCAAGAAAACGCTGCACCCCAGATTTGTCAGTGGGCGTTGGCATCTCTGTAATTGCAGCTACTTTAGCTGGATCGGGCTCTACGCCTTTGTTGGTAAGCTTGTGTCCCATGAAGGTGACAGAGGGAGATTAAAACTGCAACCTTTTCGCCGAGAGTCGCAGGTCATGGTTGCTGCATTTTTCTAACAGGCTCGTGAAATTTTTGTCGTGATCGATGTCAGCTTCCTCTTTTGAATCTCCGCATCCAAAAACACAGATGTCGTCGGCAATGTTTATTACCCCGTGTAAGCCGTCTAAGAATTCATGTTGGCGCCGTTGATACTCTTCCGGTCCCTAGGCGATCCAAAATGGCATGCGAGTATAACAGTAGCGGCCGTTTGGTCCCTGGAAGGTAGTAACTAGAGAAGACTCTTCATCCATCACGACGGTGTGAAAAGCTTCAGACACGTCAAGAATGGTGAATACTTTAGCCTTCGTCAGTTGTGGAAGCTTTTCTTCAATCGTCGGTATTGTGTACTTGGGTCTTCTGATGGCCTTGTTAATGGTTTGACTTGGATCAATGCATATACGAAGTTTTCCATTCGGTTTCTCTTTTACCAGAATGTTTGAGAGCCAGTCTTTAGGCTGTGTGACCGGCCTTATGATGTCTTCATCACAAAGTCTCTTTAACTCGTCATTTACTCTGTCCAACTTTGCCACGGGAACGCGACGCGTTGAGGCGTGTACGGGAGTAACATTAGGATCAATTTCGATGTGCAAGGGGGTTCCAAGAAGATTTCCACGGCCTGGCTTGAATACGTTTGACTAGTGGTGTAGCACGTCTTCCTTTGTCAGTTTTCCTAGTGGTGGGAGTGACTTCATATTGCGCGGAATCTCTTCTTCAACTGCGTTTGTTTCATCAGCATACAAATTCAAATAATCCAGGGCTTGTACATCTCTTCCACTGAGAAGTGGCAGTTTCTGATTAGGCACGTTGACCACAAGAAAGTTTATGGTGTGAATCTTGCCCCTGCTATCACAACACAGGGTTACTTGGCCTTCAGGACGCATAGTTTCGCTTCCATATGTGTTGATCTTGCTTCTGGTCCGAGAGATCTTTACGTCAGGAAACAACTCCTTTAGTAAACTGCTGGGTATAGTGTTGCACGTGGATGCCGAGTCGATTTGTACTTTCACGACTTTTGTTTTCCTTCCATGTATGAGGTGTAGATGGGCAAAAAACGCCCTTGCCGACTGTGGAGGTGTTTCGCAATTCGCCACAAACGCTTCTTCATCGTTGTCATCATCGAGAAAATTCGATTGCTGCTGTCGTCCTTGTCGTCTTCCCCACCTCTTCAGACACGCGCGAAATGACCATTGATTCCACACTTTCCACATCTTTTGCCAAGTGCTGGGCAATGCTGTTGACGGGGCTGTTGATGGTTGCCGCCACACCAGAAACACTGTGACAGTTGCTGTGTTGCCTTCAGGTTTTGACGCGGATTTACAGATGTGGATTTGCTCGTAAAATTCACTTGTTCCTGCTGTGTATTCCTGGCAGTTTTCATGAGCTGATTCGCGAACACTGTCGCTTCGAACGTTTTGGCAACTTCGACAACTTCTCGTTGCGTAACTTTTGTTTGCGCAGTGTCTCTGTGTTTGTGTCCTTTTCCGATAAGTTTTCCTCGAAAAGCATCAGACATTAAACCGGCGATAAATTGGTCCCGCATAAGCTCGTCAGCATAGTCTTCATATTCACACTATGCTGCTTGATTGCGTACTCGCGTTTCCCAGGAGGCGATCGATTTGTTTTTGTTTTGCAGCAAGCGAAGAAACTTTTGCCGTTCCCCTGAGACTCCAATGCTAGCGCCATGATATTCTCTAAGCGCGGCGACAACACAATGAGGTTTCTTTTGATCGGCTTCGTCTAAGCCCAAGCTGTATTTGTAAACCGTTCTCGCTGCCGGAGATAAAGATGCCCGGAGACATGCCATAGATTTATCAGGCTTGGTCCATTTTAGTGCGTCAGTTTCTTTCGATGGATCGAGCCAATTTTGCATGATGCAGTTATCTGTCAAATCTTCTATGTATGTTTCCAGGTCGTGCTTGTCATCTCCTGTCGTCTTAAACTCGGGAAATGGAGTGTTCGAGGCAATATCTTGTTGAGTCGGTAAAGCGCTTGATCCGTTAGATTGCTAAAAAAAACACGTCGCTGCCCCCATGTTTATTGTCCGATAGCATGTTGAAAACTGAATACATTAAGTTGCCGCGAGCAATAAATACACACTATCTGGATACGTGCGTGACAATGCAAGTGCATATGATTATTATACACTAAGGTGCAGATGAATGATTATCACATGGTGTAACACATCCCATCGCTAAATCATTCACATACGAGTCGAAACCTTTGAATTTAAAATCGAGGATTGACTTTTTCTTGATTTCTCGCCCCCTTTCTAGTTGTGTCAAAAATGTAGAAATCCGTACGTCAATAGCACCAGACCATAAAGCAGTATTCTTAAATACTGAGTTTAAAAATGAATTCACAAGAGGCCCGGGCTCATGGAAATTTAAACAACACCTTACTAGAAGATGAGAGTTATAAAGATCTCATTCAGTTTTACTATCCACAAATTCTGAATCAATACTCCGAAGTTACAGATAAAAAACTCCTGTGGGAATTGATAAAAATGGAATTACATTTTTTTAAAACAAAAGAGATTTAGTCCAAGAAACAAAGAAGAAGCCCTTCAAAATGAACTACAAGAACTTGATCATAAAACTGGTAATAGCGATGCTTTTGATCAGGAGATTCTGGAAAATTATAAAGCTGCTAAAGAAGAACTCAAACATATACATGAAGTAAGGGGAAAGAAGCTATGTTCAGATCAAAGATAAAATGGTTCGAGTTAGGAGCAAAGCCAACAAAGTACTTCTTTAATCCGGAAAAAATAACTACGAGAAAAAATTAATCCGAGAAGTTGAATTAGAAAACGGCGAGATAATTTCAGACCCCGTGCAAGTCAATAAAGAAATTGAAGTTTTTTATCAGAACATGTACACTTCTAAAACTAATGGCAATAACAACACCTCCGTATATGAAGACAATCAAAAGATTGACGGCTCTACTGAGGGTTTAAACATTCCACAATTAAATGTGGATGAACAAGAATCCTTAGAAAATGATTTGACCTTGGAAGAACTAAAAGATGCTCTAGCATCTTTTGCAGACAAAAAATCTCCAGGAGAAGACGGATTCACAAAATAATTTTACCAAACCTTCTTCGACTTGATTGGAAAAGACCTCCTGAATTCGTACAACGATTCTTTTGAAAAAGAATCTTTATCAATTTCACAGAAAAGAGGAACAATAACACTTATCCCAAAAGGTGTTATTAACCTGACGGATTTAAATAATTGGCGTCCTATCTCTTTACTTAATTTTGATCATAAACTCCTTTCAAAATTACTAGTCAAGAGAATGGAACAACTTTTACCGAAATTGATTCCTACAGATCAAACCGGATTTATTATTTTTTGTTTGTTTTTGTTTCCTAGACTATTGTCTTCGCGGCCATTATATAGCAGCAGTCTGCAGGAACGTCAAAGAATGTCATTTCTTTTTTTCCGGAATTAGAAGAAAGATCACCATTCAGGAGTCTTGTCAAGGCAAAGACAGAGGAGGACTAGTTAATTCCCGCTGGTCGATGGAGTCTGGATAAGAGCATACGTCACTCCCAGAAATCGTTAAGAGCGCTCTCCTTGAACGCGCATGTCAAGTCTTTTAAGTGGGAAGCTTTCAGCGAAAAATTCCTTAAACTGTGCAATTCTGAGTTTGAATTTCACTAGCCCTGGTGATTTTACTGATATAGAAACTGATATCACAAAGTTTACCAATCTATAGTATCAATGCGAGGAGACAATGTTTTAAGTAAAACATTTTGCAAAAGGAAGGTGTGAATAAGATGCACCTGGAATTAAATAATTTGTGTCTTAACAAATGGTTAAATTTGTGACACTTTTATTTGATGAAATGGAAAATATGTTATTTTTTTCATAGATCGATCACATTGTCTCCCCCTCCTTCGGGCTACATCGTGTACATTGTGGTAAGTGTTACAAAACGTTTAGTAAAAGACCTCATTGGTGTATCACTGACTTAGAGCTGATTTCATTAAACGTAGCTTGCAGTGTTTATCAAAACATTCGCCTGTCGTGCCATTTGGTACGCATGGACATTCATAATCTCTTTCGCAATTATTGGTAATTTATAGTATCAATGCGAACAGATAATATTTTTAGTAAAACATTTTACAAAAGGAAGGCGTGAATGAGATGTACCTGGAATTAAATAAATTATATCTTAACAAATGATAAAATTTGTGTGACACGTTAAAGTCTACTCTCTTCCCGTTGATCATGAGAATGGATAGGTAATCGAAGCAATTCAAATGTCCCACAGAAGACAAAAATGGGACCAGCGTGGTGTGTAAGAGTGATTAATTCTACAAAGGTCACCAAGTCGATTGACTGCCGTGAAATCAGTTATGAACAACAGGGAAAAAAGTCTCTGATACTTACAATTGATTTACTTTTGAGCGTAAAAATATATCTTCTGGTAGATGTTCAATTAGATTGTTGCTGAGGTCCCTGCAAATAAAATGAAATTTTATTTTATGGGAGAGAGAAAATCAGAAGCGTTAGACAGGTCATGAACATTAACAAAAAGATATTACCAGGTAGTGTCGTTATTGCAATTTAGGGGGAGGGGATAAGCACTTTTGTTAGAAACTTTGTTACTTTCTCTTGGTAGAATCCGACACAACTGAAAGCTGACATTTTAGATCTGAGTAGTAAATGACGTTCTCATAAAATACACGTCAGGACTTTGGGACACTAATTTTTATCTCACTCATTCCTCTCGAACGCCTCTAAAGTCCTTTGGTGACTGCGCGGGAACAGTAAATGGCATGAAGTTTATTTATTTATTTATTTATTTATTTATTTATTTATTTATTTATTTATTTTCTCCAGTCATCTCCACAATATATATTATGAGAATAAAAGTAATAAAATAATGGAGAAACGGCCAAAAATAGAAGGATTAATACTTAACCCTCAAGATAAAAAAAAACAAGGATGGAGGAGGAGATAATATAATATACGTAATAGAAAATAAAATCACACACATAGACACGGAACAAAACTATTAGTGAGTGCAACAGGGCAAACTAATTATACAAAGTCAAACTTAATATTGGGAAAAGTAGAATTTCAAAAGAACTTTCTTTGTAAGGTTTTGTTCAGATATTTGGAGGAATGTCATTCCAGAAATGCAGTCCAAAAATGGAACAACAAAATTTACGGATATTATTTCGTAGTGAAGGAATCTGTAACAGTTCTGAGAAGGCATGAAGTCATCACTGGAGCGAGGAATGGCGGCTAAAGTAGTGCCAACCTTGGTTCATCAGACTTGATAATGGTGTCGCTGATGAGATCCCGTGCTGGTAAATTTTTTTTTGTTTTGTTTTGTTTTGTTTGTTTGTTTGTTTGTTTGTTTGTTTGATTTTTGGTTGCTTTTGTATTTTTGATCTATTTGGGATTACACAAGCCACAATTCCAACGCAGCCACTCAGCCAGAACAAATAGAAAAAAACCTGATTTTGTTATACATAGGCAGTTACGGTTAAGCTCGTCACTTTATTAGGTTCTGCAAATAATTAGGATATAATAAGTTGGACAGATGGCATTATTTTATGAGATATATTGTGGCAGAGTGAAGCGTATGTGGCTGAAAATGTTGTTAAAAGTGTCAAAAGCAAAGGCCGATTAGCACTTCCGAAAAGCCAACTGCAGCTCGTTACTAGTCACCTCTTAAAAAAGATGACATATTTCAATGACAGAAATTAAATTATAATAAGCTTTTTAAACATTGGAGGACTTTAACCATGAGAATATAATTTTTCTGTTTATTTATCGATGTGTTAATTTGTCTGATCACGTTCACTTTAGCTTTTTGTAACCTACGCTTTTTTCTTGTTGGTGTCGTGTTACGTCATCGTTTGTTGTTGATTTCATGTTCATTAGGCCTTTCTCCCTCAGTTAAAATTTTTATCAATGTTTGTATTTCGCCTTTGTAAATCAGTTGTTGTGATCCCGGAGTTGCCGTGCAGATATCGAAGTAGTACATTTTTGCCTTTGAATTTTCTTTCCCCTTGTTTTCATTCGGTTTTCCTTAAGTTCGCGTATATTGATTCTTAGCTTTTCAAACGCTGGAGGACTTTAACCACGAGAAAGATATTTTTCTAGTCATTTATCGTTGTGCTAATTTGTCATCACGTTCAGTTTAGCTTTTTGTAACTTATGCTTACTTTTTTTTTGTTGGCGTCGCGTTACGTAATCGTTTGTTTTTAATTTCAAAAGTTCTTTAGGCATTTTTTATTCGGTAAAAATTTTTGTAAAGTTTTATATTTCGCTTTTGTAAATCAGTTGTTGTAATCTCAGAGTTGCCGCAGAGATCTTGTAAGTAGTTATATTTTCGCTTCCAGATTTTTGCTTGTTTTTTTATTACATTTGTTGTACGTTCGCTTTTTTCTTAAGTTTTTAAGTTCGCGTTTATTAATTCTGTATTTTTTCTCGTTTATGATCGTTTCTCGTGAGTTGCTAAGTATTAAAAGACGAATTTGAAGCTGTACTAGGAGTGTTAATTAACACGACCTTGTAAACAACTTTAACAATTCCATAAATGGCTTCAACCCAGGATTTATGCCATAAGGACGTAAGTGTTGATCATCTGTAGAAGGACTGTTTGCGATTACATTGGCTGACGTTTCGAAAACCTAAGCAAAAGTCGTTATTATGTTCAAGTAAACTGTGGAGCTTCAGTAGATGGTATTAGTGGCTTAGCTTTGGTCATTGACCTGATTGAAGGTGAGATGTTATTAGTTGTTTGTCAGTTAAGACGTGATGTTATTGGCTATGAAGACTGCAAAAAGAGTGATAGCTGCTTTTCGATTCGTCTATTGTAAGTGAAAAGTCCGTTAGCCTATTGTTAGTAAAATTAGTCGGTTTGTACAGTGTTTGCCTATTTTGTTGATGTCATCAATAAAGGCCTGTGGTTTTGGCTACCCACACCAGCCAGAGTTATACTGGACGAGCTAGCCTTTTACTTTATGTGCAAATAGTTCTTCAACCGTTGAAGCTCGTCTCGGGTGCATCTCCCCCCGTATTATATATTGCATGCTAGAGTGATTTAATAAAGGAAATAAAATCAAACTAAAACATACACTGTTCTTTCAAAAGATCCATTTCAGCCACAAAGTGCCGACTCAGCTCTTTGGCACCTGAAGCTGAATTGGACTCTTCAAATTCGTGGGTTCGTTTTGTCAATTAATTAGGTCCAGACTCTACCCCAATAAAAGACCGTTTCAGTCCCTCCAATAAGCCGATTTCGCCCACAGTGGAAAATATTTCATGATCGGCACATTAGTGCATATAGGTTCTTATCACTAGAGCCATTTCCGTTCAAGCCTAGCTGGCTCTAATGTAGGGCCGTCTCTGCTTCTATTAATGGAGCTGTTTTGACATCGAAGAACAGAACTATTTCGTTACAACACAAAATGGCCCCAATCATTACAACTCGACTTCGACATGTAGAGCCATTTTCATTCAAGCCAAGATGGGTCCGATTTAGAGTCGATTCGTCTTTTATTATTATAGCCGTTTCAAATACTGAATTTTAATGTAAAGCACAGTGTCATCGGGGATTGGGGGAAGGAGGGAGGGGAGGGAACGAATCTTCTTTGAACAAGCGTTAAATTTCGTGGCAAAAATATATTATAATTTCCATCTTCTTCTGACTTGCTGTGGGTAATTATCGTGATCGGACAGCCACAAAACTTATGCGATCCATCAAAGATAGCTGTAGTTGTAAGCGTTTCATTAGTATCATTATTGTTTACTTGAACCAGCTTTTTGTCCAATTGTGGTATAATACCTTCACGGCGCTCAATCTGCACGGATATTAAAAAGGAAGCATGCAGTATAGAATTCAATTATTCTGTTTTAGAACTGACCACCTTATGATGGAGAGCATCGCCAAGTCGTTCACTTAAGATGGCTGGAAGCAAACGCATTAAGAGGGAATGTCTACTAACATCGAGCGAGGGGTGGCACATGATAAATAATGAAAGTCCTTCATAAATTGACTAAGGATACCCTATGGTAGTTCTAGTAAGGTGGTGGTTTTAATTTCTTGGAATTCTTTTTTAAACCCGGAAAAACTGAATAAAATCTGTTGGGGCACACGTGTCTAGAAAAGCACCCAAAATAGACGTGTGTCGTACCGTCTCTCTACTTCGCTCTGTTTAATTCGCATCAATTAAAAAAAAAACCTCCATTTAAGCCTGGAAATGTGCAGTTGAAGTGCTTACAAATCGTTTGAGGCCAATAACAGATCTCTGCTTTAGTTTTGAAAGTCATGAGGAAGATACTGAAAATTACTAAAATTGGCTCAGTCGAAATTCTCAATTTGGCGCCCTTTTTTCAGGAGAGTTTCCCTACCCGGCAAAACACCGAATCACTTGAAATTTAGAAATCTTGATTGACGTACTGCCGTTCTAGAACCAGGTTTAAAAATCAGTTTCGGGCTTTCTATCAGTGCTGAGAATTTTCGTTCTCAAAATCCCGATATTTGCAACATTGTCCGTCAACAACTGTAAACAATAAGCATGTTTCTGTCAAAATCGCCGAAGACTTTTGTAATATTCTTCTCGTTTTCGTCAATATTACAATGGAACAAACAACAGAAAGCTCATATTTAGCTCACCTTGAATAAGATGTCCTCTAAGTATCAGTTTCTTGGTTTAATGTACCATGCAAAGCCATCATAGCTCGTAGGGTTGATAATTAATTTCCTTCAGTGACTAATGACTTCTGCTATCGCATTCACGTCACTTGTCAAATGCCAATTTCAAGAAAGGGCAAAAATCATTTGACGGTAACAAAACCCTGTCGGCTCAAAGAAAATATTAACAGAAATATCTAATTTTAAAGTTCTCCATCGTCATCTCAGAAACCGCCGGACTTTATAATCCTCCGTCTTCGACTGTTATTGACTATATTTGTTTTTGGTCACGCAACGGCTTCCTTTACCGGTCATTACTTCGGAGTGATTGTTTTTATTTGTGAATCAAGTTCGTTTAAAGTTATTTGAACATGCAAACGTGACTGTTCACGCATTAACGCGGCTTTTGAATTTCACCTGGAACGGTGATGTTCATTCAGGTTGTTTATTTCACGCCAGTCATGGCGTGTGCGTTAATTGTTCATTCACTTAAGATCATAAATACAACTTAGAACTTGAATGATGTTTTAACGAAAGAAAATTGAACAGATACCGAAAATTGAGACTTAACGAGAACTGTTTTAGTTCCTTAACCAGAATGACGTTCGTTCTTTTCGCATGTGTCGGATTTTCCACCTAAATAGCACTTAAGAAAGATAAAAGATATACAGATAGATAAAGAGTTCCGTGATCACTGATGATAACAGTACCTGAAAAAGGGGTCCGGTGCATCAATTATTTGTTAAAAAGTTCAGTTTTTTTCTGTCTAGTCGTGACTTTTCTCTGATCTGTAGCACTTTTTTTTAAAAATGTGTTTAATTTATTTTAGTTACAATGATGTATTGTGGTCTTATAAAACACCGCTGTCGTTCTGATTGAAAAATCGTCACGCACCTGATGGACATGCAATGATGATGCTGGAACAATTACCAAATATACAAAATTTCTTTATTATAAAGCAATTTGTACGTTTTTGTATTTACGCTGCGTTTAAAGATTTTTCCAATAATTTCAATCATTTTGACGGCCATTTCGGTCGTGACCGGGTGAAATCAGCTTGTGAAAGGTGATCAAGCAAAAAAAAGTGTTTTAGTAAACCGTTCAAATCTTCCATTGGTGCAACTCTAGTGCAAAACCGTTAAGACAACAAGAAACTTATTCCATAGCTCTTGAAATAATTCTACAAGACAGACACGTTTCGGGACAACACTAGTAGTGCCCGAATAACTGATGTTTACTTCAAACTTGAGCTTATCTCAGCGTGCGCACAAGTCTTTCTTCCGCTACATTTCTGCGTGGACCATTATCAACTTGCCACAAGTCGTCTTCTTATGCACCAAAAGAGTGACCAACAAGGCAACGGAGTCGTGAGGCGACGCCTGACTTAATTCCTACGAAAACGGATTGTAGGCTATTTCTCCTGGCTATCCCATCTCAGTGGGAAATTGGCCGGTGCAGAGGTGCTAACCAATGACGAGGTCAGCAAGGGCTCTCTTAACATGCGGCAATACTGAGAAGGTGAGAAAAGCAGAACGTGGGATAGGCAACTTGGAGTCCATAGCTTTATTGCGACAAGCTGGTGTACTGTTTCCACTGGCCTCTTGAATTAGTAAGTACACCTTAATTTTGTGATATACACTGGTTTCCTCTGTAACTGATTTGCAAACAATGGGCCAATTTAGTTTGGAAACAGTGCAATCCAAACACAGCCTGATCCCACGCGGTCGTTTTTAGGGACATCGTATTACCTTCTCCCCTAAAAGCGACTGCGTGGGAGTATGCGCCGAGCGTGACTAACATTTGGCTTTTTTCGTTGCTGGTGTTTTAAACACAGTATGTGTGAAACGATAATAAGAGTTAAAATTTAGGTGTGAAAGGCTCGGCCAAAACAAAAACGAAAGAAGAAATAAAAGAAAAATAGGAGCCCGTTTGGCTTGTCTTTTTGCACAGTTCAGATTCAGACGATAAAATAACTTTATTATATTACATCAGGAGCTACATTCAGGCCTCTAGCTTTCTAAATTCATACTTGGGATCTACAGACGTCAGCCCTATTAGGTCTCAGCTAAACCGTTCATGACTTAACAAACTTTTTACGCGATAAGGAATCTTATGACTCTCTTAGTTCCTTATTGAACACATACAGTGAATGTTCAGAGCTTAAACTAAATAAGGACAAAAAAGAAGCCTACTGGCTAGGAAGTTCCTATCGAAATCACGAAGCTCTCGATATTAATGAGGTGAATGAGCCAATTAAAATACTAGGACGGTATATTTTTCACTAATGATCAGCCTAAAAGTAGAGAGCTTAACTTCGACCTTACTTTAAAGTCAATAAGAAAGTCCTTAAGTTGCTGGCAATGGAAAAACATAACATTAATTGGTAAAATTCAATTAGTCAAAACATTTGCTATGCCTAAGTTTATGTATCGGGCCTCCTTTATCTCTTTTGATAAGGATATAATTAAAAGCATGAATTCTGTGATATTCAATTTTGTGTGGAGAGGCAAAGACAAAGTCAAAAGACTAGCCTTAACAAGTGAATACGAAGACGGTGGCCTCAAAATGCCTCACCCTGAATTTTTAATTAAAACTCAAAGAATTGTGTGTCTTGCAAGGTGATTTAGATGATAATAGTAACCCGTGGTAAGTTTTCTTGTCTCACTATCTTAAGAATGTAGGAACCAGTTTTCTGCTTCAGTGCAATCTCAATCCATCGCGCCTACCCTGTAAACTACCTTCTTTTTATAAAGAGTGTCTTGAACCATCGCGCCTACCCTGTAAACTACCTTCTTTTATAAAGAATGTCTTGAAGTTTGGTCTGACTTTAATGGCAATCACGATATAATAGCTACAAAAAAGGACGTTTTAAATGTGACTATCTGGAACAACCAAAACCTCTTGATTAACAAGAAATCAATATACACTGTAAATTCAAAAGATCTGTTTCAGCCCCAAAGTGCCGTTTCAGCTCTATGGCTCCTGGAGCTGATTTGACTCTTCGTGGGTCCATTTTGTGAAGTGGGTCCATATCGACCCCAATAAAAATTGTTTTAGCCCCACCGAAATCCGATTGGCCCACAGCGGAAAATAATTCGGCCCCTAGGTGCGTATCGGCCCTGATCACTAGGGCTATTTTGGCTCAAATTAGTGGAACCATTTCCTTTCAAGTCTAGTCAGCTCCAAGGTAGAGCCGTCTCGGCTACTATTAATGGAGGCCTTTAGACATGGAAGAACAGAGCCCATTTTGTTACAACGCAAAATGGCCCCAATCACTTGAGCCATTTTGACTCCAAATGGTGTAACCATTGGGTCATCAAATTACTATAGATGCATTGTTTCAAACTATTAATTTCTAATTTTCCTTGCTATGTGGTACTATGATCAAGGTATATGTCAGTTGGGTGCAAAGCTTTTTGCTGAGAAATCTTAACTGTTAGGCCTTGATTGATCAAATTACTATAGATGCATTGTTTCAAACTATCAATTCTTAATTTAACTTGCTTTATGATACTATGATCAAGGTATATGCCAGTTGGGTGCGAAGTTTTTTGCTGATGAACTGTTATACGTTGTTTGATCACTTTACAGTAGATGCAATGCCTTAAATAATTATTTATTTCTTTTTTACCTTTGCATGTGGTACTGTGGTCGAGATACATATGTCATTTGTAGGCAAATTTAGCTTCATGCTGAAGTGTTCTATCAACCCTGTTCTCAGGAAGAAGTTAGACACTAGGAAAGAGGTTAGTATTTGTATTAAGCATTGTTATTTATTATGTTATAGCACATGCCATAAAGTAATTTTGGTATGTTTGTGTGTGATTGAGGAGTAGTTTACAATATTATTTTGAGAGTAACTGCATTTTATCAAAAGCTCTCTAGGGTTTCCTATGTTACATCTTTTGGTCTTGGGGTGGATTGTCAGCATGCCTGTCTTATCCATAGTTTTTTTGTTGCTCTGGGTATAGTTTTTGTGATTGCAACTTATGCAAGGACTTTTTTCTTTCTTCTTCTGTTGCCAAGCAATTGGTTATCTTCAATGTAGGAACACGATTATCAAGTGTCTTTACCAGCAGGGTACAGAAACAAAAATTAATCAAACATGAACTTGCCATCATGTGCAGCTTTGGACCCTGAGGCAAACAGACTAGATAAAAGCCTGGCTTACACTACAAGGTTTTTTAGCCGAGCACTCCTTAATTTTAGCATGTGGGGCAGTAATTCATGGTAAGTACTGCACTCCTAATTTTGCCATGTAAAAGTAAAGTTCATCAGCCTGTGTGCCCAAAACCTAGGTGGGTTGAGACCCCCCTTGCAAGATAGCCTCGGCCTGCCAAAAAATGGGCCAGCGTAACCAAATTCAGTGGCAGATGTGCACATGTTCTTCAACAAACAAAATCGCGTCGTCTGAAAGGTTAGACGCCTCTGTGTCAGGAAAAAAAAAATACCTGTTCTGTAGGGGCAAGGTCGCGCCTAATAGATTGTCGTTGAATTATTGGTAACCATTTTGAGATTTTGTAGTGTAAATAACAGTGGCTGGCCAAATTTAGGTGTGCTGGGCTCTATAACCTTGTCATGTAAACCGAGATAAAATTTCTAGAAGTATGCCATGTGAGGGCCTTTAACAGTGATAGTTATCATTGACATGTTTTGCACAGACTTTTCTGTTGATGTTCTATCACTCACCAGCCTTCAGTAACAACTTCCCTGTCTTTTGTATCTCTATACCTGGCTCCCAGTGTTTCATTGTCATGTTATTAGTATTAATTTTCACTTGCAGTTTTAGGTTGTCAATTGTACTTTGTAAGTTGACTGATCTTTTATTTTTTTGCTTTTGTTTTTGTGTTACAGAGAACTGCTTCAGTTGATGATGACTTCATTTTTAAGCAACTCCAAATTGTTGCTATTGGAGAAGGCTTTGATTCTGACAAACTCTATGTTGTATTTTAAGGAAAGGTCTTGTACAGCATTCCTCACCAGATATCATAGACAGCATTAGGGCTTTGCTGTTGTCGTTTTATATATTCAGCATGGTATATTATAACAGCAAAGCCATGTTTTCCTTTTTCTAGAGCAAGGTTAGCAGTCATTTTGTGTTTCAGTTTGCTTTGCCAAAAAAAAATAAAGTGAGAGAATAAAATAATGTTGTGTTGTTCACAAAATGTTTTTCCTGTGTATATATTTATCAGTTTCATGTATTTGGGAATTATAATGAGTGTTAATCAACCAGAAAATTAAAACCATTCTAGGGTAAGCAGTAGTTGATTTTAGCCCTCTAATATAGCTGTTTCTGACTCTCTTGAATCTAAGGCAGTTCTAAAGTGAAATGTCTTTGTGGCTATATAGGAGTTGATTCAGCCCTAAATGTGTATTCATTTTGGCAATTATACGGGCTAAATCAGTCACCCATTGTGGCCAATGTTTCCCCTTTATACAGGTTCAAAATGGCTCAATTATGGGGCCATTTTGAGGCATGCTAAGAACCATTTTAGTTCTTGTAGGAGGGCTATTTTACACAATTAAGGTCCAAAACAGCTCTTGTAAAGAATGTCGTTTCAGACATGTTGGCGGCAATTTATTCCTTTAGATAACGTTTGTTTTGAGTATAAATTGGGCTAAGTCGGCCACAAAACATGGGCAAATTTTCCTCCTTTCTAAAGGCATGAAACGGCTCCAGAAGGGCTATTTTGGCCTTCCAAGTGCGCCATTTCAGCCCTTTTAAAAACCAAAACAACCCCTCACTTTTCCAAAATAGCGCCTCTGTGTCTTCGTTTCGGCTACCTTATGAAGGGCTATTTCAGCCCCCTTTTCTGGGGCCAAAACAGCTTCATTCCAAATGCGCTAAATTAGCACCAAAAATAGTACTGTATTTTACTCACCTAAACGGCCCCATTTTTGGGGCTAAAACAGATCTTTTCGATTGACAGTGTACAGCAAGAGAATAAAAGAAGCAGGTTTTGTGAAACTTGGAGATATTCTCTAAAACGACTCAAAATAAAAAAAAAAACGGTGGGACGCTTTTAGAGAGAAAAATCACTCCTTGTCAGATTACTTACTCCTACAAGGCATTTTTTCCACCATTCCGCCTAACTGGAAACAGCTCCTTAACGATGGATAGGATAATAACAACCCAATTGACAAAACTGTGTCAGACGATGTTCAAGATATAACTAGAATGACTTCAAAATCAAGCTATTCCACCCTGGTCAAAAGAATCCAGATTACTCCGACTGCCCAATCTAAGTTTAATTCCGTATATAATATTTCAGGTACTATAGACTGGAAAAATATTTATCTATTGCCGGGTCGAGTCACTCTTGACACCAGAACGAGAGCCTTTCAATACAAAATCTTAAATCGTACTCTCTACACCAATAAAATCCTATATAAAATGAATTTGGTTCCTTCTCCGGTGTTCACCTTTTGTGGAGATAACGAAGAAACTCTTGACCATCTCTTAATCAACTGTACCTACACTAAAAACTTTTGACCACAACATAAATTAAATCTTGCCGACTGTGAATGTAATGTAATGTTATTTTGTAATTAGTGTTAGTGAGTAGCGTAAGCGTTAGTGTAATTAGCTTTGTATTTGTTTGTATTACTCTAGTATTTGTGCTTTAAGTGAAAATAAAAGAAATGTTAAAAATAACAAAAAAATAAACCGTTTATCGAAAAATGCGAACGAACGAACTTTGTCGCTGGACAAGGGGTGGCTGCTGTAAGGTACATGCCAAGAAATAACACAACATGAGACAGGCGCCCTGTTTTGCGCAATACCTTCATTAGACACGCTCCGTCGCCAGCTCTCTAGTGATTTACATTCGGATGTCGCAGCACACCGTTGACGTGCTACACGAGCTTAAAGAGCAAGTTTGCATTGACTGTGAAGCACACAAAGGCAAACATCTTTTTATCGTCATGGAAGGCCTACAAACCGGCGCTCTATCAGCTAAGATGCTGCAAGGGTCGACGTCCTAGAGCGGCCTGAAGAGTTATCAGTTTTGATAATCCGCAAAAACCAAATTGGTCGACTCAGTAAACGTGGTATACTCCTTTGCATGTCAACATAGCGCAAACGCTATCTAGAACTGTTTTTTTCCTTTGTTTTCTTCTGGAGACGGAGAGGGGGAGGAAATCCCCCTCCTTAACTTCACAAGGACAAAAGGCATGGCAATAAAACTCCGAAGAGAGATGGTACGTTCAAGTATGTCTTCCCTGGGGTCCACAACGTGGCATGATAAAACCATATGACAGCTAGACACGATGGAAGCGGTTGTCATGTGGCCGACATCAGCACTCTCTAGAGCGCAAGACGAGACAGAGCTTAAGTAGAATATGCGGAAAAGCTTGGGGGAACAAAGCACGCTGTTACCAGTGGTCAGCATTGTCAGTAAGAGAGCAACAGACAAGATATGGCATGGATACTCAAGTCAAGTGCGTCACGAAGGACTCGGTCCTAGTTCAGAAGTCCTATTTGACAGCCAACCGGTAGTAAAGCAGACCCTGTACCTTCGGGACATAAATACTGAAGTGTGATAAGTCAACCTCATTGCCTGATGAAGACTAGCAGTAAGCAGTCGAAACGTCGCGTCGATAGGTTACAAGTAAAAGTTTTATTGTCATTTGCCTCAGATCCTCTTTACAATGAAATACACAGGCTGCAGCTTAACTGAATTATGAAAAGTAAAAAAAAAGTTTTGATTTTTATATTTTGACAGTTCTTCTGCTCTTCTTCAGCCACCTTTTTAAGCCCAAGCGGGCTCCGTTCTTGCGTTGTATTCAATTTTTTGGGCTGTAATGCTTAAGGCAAAACCACCAAGCATTTTTTTTCCACACGAGATGGTGAGCACTTAGCTACTGATGAGTCCTCTTTGGTATTCAAACACTTAAAAGCTTCTAAACAATGCCATAGTTTACGTTCGCCTGATCGTTTAAATATTCTCCATCATGCCTCCACCAATTATCAACTCAAGATCAAAGAATTTCTCATTGTTTTTCTTTTAATAAAGTTGACAATAAAATGTCTCAAATATTACCAGTCCAAATACGAGAAAATAAGTTACAGTAAACATTAACAGTCAGACTGAATATTGATGTTAATATTGTTTTTCAGACAATGTTTGGAAACAAACCACAAGGTATATTAAAAGTATGACAATATCAAAATATCCGGCTGACAGCAACCCCTTCCCCTAGACCCCCCCCCCCCTCCCAACCCATTACGACTTAATGAAAATCAAGCAAGCAGGGCAGATTCACACGAGGAAGTGAAGGAATCGACCAACAAACACATACAAGATACTGAACTTGCAGCCATATGGGAGACATTAGTAAGAATTGAACCAAATGCCAATTTCCTGTTTAACGACAAGAAAACCTTGCAGCGTAACTACGGGGAGCTACGTGAAAGCCTTGAATTCACGCAGAGCAAGATTAAGGAGATAATTACAAGTAATTCAGCTTAGCAAGGAAAAAATATTGAAATGACGCAGGACGACATCTCACTAAAAAAAAAAAAAAGAAGTAATAAAAAAAAGTGGTGCAACCGGAAAATGTCTTTGCATGTTATCCTTCAGTAGAATTTTGAAAATAACAATATTGAATTTCGAACAAGGCCTTTAACCACTGTTAAAATTAAAAGTTAAAAATCCGGCATCACCAGGGTTTAGAAAATATTCGGCCTACAGCTTATAGAGAAATTAATGTGAAGTAAAATGTGTGGAAAATGTAGTAATGGGGCACAGTATGTAAACTGTATGAGAGGTATAAATACAAATATGAATAAAATAAAGTACAAATAAAAAGAACTAATGATCGAGTGTCACAGAACACAGAGTCTCTCCAGATGTACTAAAATAGTCATTTAAACAAAAGGTCCGCGAATTCGCTGTATTCCTCTCGAGAGTTAAGGTGAGGGTTGTACTTTCTGGTGGAAATTGCTTCGAATAGGCGTAGATTTTCGGAGTCGTGCTTTTGCACGATGGTCTTAATTTGAATGCCACTATAGTCTTTGTTTAATTATATAGAGATGTGTTTCTTCATAATGGAACTTTCGTTATTGAGGTGGTTTCTTATACGATCCTGGATGAAACATGTAGTACTACCGATGTATTGTTGATTGCAGTTGTTACATGTGATTTCGTAGACGACGTTTCTTCATTAGTACAAGGTGGTTTTAGAAATGGGGCGCTTGTCTCTGGTGCACTTACTTTCCGTGGTGTTGTAGGAGAAAGCTTGTCTGAGGGTGTGTTATCTGTAGACAACACATGCTGTTTTTTTTTTTCTAAAAATAGGATTAGTGATCCTGTGGTTTAGCCGTTCTGAGATGTGCGGAATCTTGAGGTATGACCAATGTGTTTTGGTGGGTCGAGAGTCTCTTTGATGGCTCTGGGGGCGCTTTGTTTGGTGTATGCTGTTCTCTGAAGGATGTCAACGAATAAGTTTAGTTGCTTTGTTGTTGTTATCAGTGAGGAGCAACGTTAACTATCCTCGATACGTTTCCGCACATTGCGAATGAAAGTGATCATTGATTACTTGGGTATAGCTGATTGATAGTGAACAAATAACGGGTTTTTAGCTGTCTTTTTTTTTTCTTTTCTTTTGTTTTTTTTTTTCTCGTAAAATTAGAAAGAGCCATTTTTGGATGAGGTAACTTTGAATTCGAGTTGTGACAACGAGATGCCATTGGGTGTTCGTTTTCTCGATTTCAAACTTTAATTTGGGTTGTAAATTGTTTATTGTGTGGTGGAATTGGTCTGCCATTTCCTCACTATTTGTCTAGAACAAAACGTTGTCAAAACATGTTCTATAGAGGGTGGGAAATGATTTAGAGAAAATGCTGCGTTGGAGAAGATAAAACGATATCTTCATGCAACACGATGACTTGGAAAAATAGAGGAGTAAATACTTATTCAACCTCGAAATACACGGAATCCCTAAACAGAAGATGAAGTAAAAGTATTAACTACATACAATTTAAGGTTGTTCACATCTGGTTTGTGTTACACTATTCTAGCGACGAACAGATTACAAAAATAGTCATAATCTTGCAATAGGGGTACAACTTTCAGGGGTACAACTTTTATATGGGGATTTGGTTCTTCTTTGTTGCTACCTTTTTGAAATTTGTGTTTTCTTCTTCAATAAAGGTGTTATAAATAAATAAATAAACAAATAAAAGTAAATAAATAAATATGACCACTGTTGTTCTGTTGTCCGTTTTTAACTCGTGAATCCGCGCATGAGCAATGAAGGGGTTATTGCAATGTGGGCTGAATTTCTCCCGCTCGCTCGCTCGACCAGTTGCAATCTTTTTATTAATTTAATCGAAATTTAATTAAAATCAAAATTTTTCATGAGTCTACGGATAAAGCATGTATTCACCATTAGCCTCCATTACGGAAAAAATAGCAAGTACGTAAAATAAACTAAACTAATAACTTATTCTAGTCTGAAATGTCAGCCGTCTCCTCCCCCTAACCCACAGGGGGCGCGGGAGAGAGAGACGTCTGAATTCCGAGCGTTATAATGCCGTCCGTTGACGTCACACAGTAATTTATGCAATTTTGCATAAATAAAAACATTTTAAACAAATTGGCGGCCACGAGTCATGGAAGCGCGCGGCGTGCATTGCAGCATGCATAATGTAAGAGGTTGTGTGCGTTTTTTAAGCCGTAAAATTTGAAGACAAAGCATCAAGAATGCATGTACGGGATGGCACTTCATTTTTCACCGAAGATGAATTGAAAAATGTTCCGATAATTGTTATTAGTAAATTAAGTGTTGACAGGCCAGACACGTCTCATATTAAAGCTCGTGGTATAGTGGTATGAAATGTGACTTCTCGTTATGGTTTTGCTTTTTTGACTGTTTTTTTTTTTTTGTATGAAATAAGAGTAGGTCCTTCAGAATATTACTCGAAGCAATTGTTGGTTTTGAATAAAAGTCATTTGGTTCTCAAGATGTTTTTGAGGTTAGGCAACGCCGGGTGGTAAGTTGTGACAAAAGAAAGAGTTTTGTTTCGCACTTTATTGTTTTGTTATAAAGCCGACTTCCGTTCAGTGAAAATCAGAGGTTATTTTTTCAATAGGATTGTGGGGTAGCCTCAAGCCCAAAAGTGCGTTTTGAAGTGGATGATGTTGTAATAGAATGATTTTGCAGATGAGTTGTTTCGAAGAAGTCTCAGGGCTTCATTTTTTATGAGTCCTTTTCTGACCCCGGTGGGTGGCAGGAAGAAAAATGTGTACTGGAAAGTCTGTTGGTTTAAAGTGCGTGCGAATGTCAAGGATTCCCGCTTGATTGTAGAATCGCTGAGACTTCTGAGAACCAAATACTCAGTGAAATCATTCTATTGCAATACCACCAACTTCAAAACGCGCCTTCAGGCAAGAGGCTATCAACACAATTGAAATAACACAACACAATTGAAAAATAACCTCTGAGATTAAATTCATTGAACGGAAGTCGGCTTTATAACAAAACGAGAAAGTGCGAAATAAAATTCTTCTCTTCTTCACAACTTACTACCCAGCACTGTCTAATTAACCTCAAAAACACCTTGAAACCAACCATTGGCTCGAAATATTGAAAGAGCCTCCCACTTATCCCATACCAAAAAGGTGAGTCTTTAAGAGAGATACTCGTGAGAGCAAAACTACGTTAAACGAGAAGTCACTTTTGACACCATGAACTTACGAGTTGTGTCTGGTCTGTCAACACTTTATATTCGCGGCCGAAATGAAATATCTGTTTTCGCAAGTTTGACCAATAAGAAACGATTATCTATTTCAATTAGGTAAGAACCAATCAAAAACTACCTACCATATTCGCAAAAGTACTTGACGTCACCGGACGGCATTATAACGCTCGGAATTCAGACGTCTCTCTCTCTCCCGCGCCCCCTGTGGGTTAGGGGGAGGAGACGGCTGACATTTCAGACTATAACTTATTCTTAAAATAAAATACTAGTGGGTGTGTTGTCAGCTAACTTCTTCCATTGACCGGAACTACAGTGAAATTAGGGGCCAATTTTTTTATTTTGGTGACTGAAGCGCCGCGTTGAAAGCCGCTCACGACCGAGATTGTCATCAAAGTCAACAGGAAATTCGCAATAAATGGAAGCAGAAAATATGATGGAGAAACGTCTGACGGTGTTCCCTGCTCATTTGTGTATTCTTTTTTAACGGTCCGAAGTAATTTGACTGTTTAAATCGTAGCGCCGCAGTTGCTAGATAAATCAAAACCCTCAACAACTTATGAGTACAAAAATTAATGTTTCTTTCAGAGGTCGTGGACAATGTTGTCTAGTGGCGTAGTTCGCTAACTTACATTAGATTTATTTATTTATTTTATTTATTTATTTGTTATTATTTTTTTTCTTTTAAAAAAGCCAACAATCCTAAAAGCTTCAAAGAATTGCTTAAATTAAAACTTGCTTAAAAAATAGAAAACTATTCAAGGAGCTCAATCTTGCTGACGGCAACGGCTTAAAATCTACTTGAAGTGGCCTAGGATACGGAATAAAAGTCCAGTAAGGCCCGTTATTAAGCCTTTATTGCTTACATTTCGAGACCTGGGCCAACCAAACAAAATGCAAACAATGTTTTATACCTTGCTACTATTTACCTCTGCACTCACGAGTTGTCTCACAAGAGCCTTTGATTCTTTTTGTAACTTTCACTGAATATTGTGATACAAACATGAAAATACCGCTTCTCGCATAAGCGCGAGCTTGATATCCATTTATCTTTCCATTTTATATGCGTTGACATTAGGGCATGTGCTTATAGTCTGAAAGCTTCACTTCGGAAGGGTTGCCTGACATTTTGTTCCCTGTATCTTTTTTGTTTTTGTCATAGCAGTTCGAGTTCTTTCTTCGACATTCAGCTCCAGATTCTTTTTGAGCTATTTCGACCTAAACTCCTTTTTCAATACACAAAGCATAGTACTTCATGCAACCTATTCACTTATATAGCTAACTGTTTTGCTTGGTAGTTACTACATTTTTTTCAATTTGTTTTCCTTTTTAGTCTGCTAATGAGTCAAGTCTTCCTCTAGCCCTCCAATTCTTCTTAACTAAGACTAAGGCCGAGGCGGAGTGGTCAAATCACGTGTTTCTCCAATAAATGCTAGGAGAAAGGGAAACTTGTTGCCTGTAATACGCCTCAAAACATCTAGCTCTGTATGTAACAAATCAAACATCAACAGAATATTGCAGAACTTTATGAATCCAAAGGGATATTTGTATGGCACAGACCGGAGAAGGCTGGGTAATTAATATTTGGCCAAACACCATGCGAATTGTTGATTTCTTTATTCTTTTTAGAAATGTATCTGGGAAGAGTTTGATACGGTCTGTTAGTGATCAATGATCTTGATGTAACCATGGCAGCTAAATCGGGACAGGACCTAATTAGAGTAATGTGAATCATCTGTTAACACTTGTGTAATAACACGAGAAAACGTATGCATTAGTGTTTAATTTTTTGACTCAGTAAGCAATGTTGAGTTTAAATTTGTACAAAAATGAGATGCCATATGTATTCCTCGCCAAGTGAGTGTTACTATTTTCAAGCCGATTACAACAGCGATTACTAAGAGATACATTACAAGAAGTTCGCATTGTTGTGTAATTTTTGTCTTTTTGTCCGCTAATTACCTTAAGGATTTTCTTTGATTTCAAACCAATTCCGTGGGGATGTAAAAGTGTGAATTCGAAATGTCACCACATCATTTTCCAAAAACGATTTCTTCTCGAATAAGATCGCAGGTGAGTGAATAGTCGTTAAACAGGGGGGACAATTGTAATGTAATCTATTTGTAGTATATTTTAAAATGCTATACTAACGTAACTGTATTTTCTTTGTCTTTTTTTTTTCAATTATCAAGTTCTAAACGCGCATAGACTATGTTTCTTATACCTTGCAAAATCGTAGAGGTTGGTTTTTAGAAAATCGTTAAGGCCAAAAATGAAAAGGAGAAAGGTCACTAAAAGTCATAAATGAAACAGCGACGAAAAGTTCATCCCCGTTCAACTCAGTAACTTCAACAACAACAAAAAAAAGGAAATTTCATGGTGGTCAGTTTGAAGGCGCACATCGTTCTTTTCAGCAAATATTTGTTCTAGCAATATCATGATGTATATTACTTTTTTAATACCGTATTAAGATAACAAGCATTGTTTTGTTCACGCTTTAACCTGTACATATTAAATAGATGCTCTTTTTTTTCATTGCGGCTAATGGAAGAAGCGATCAATGAAATTCACATCTCACTGTCTTTGTCCTGGATTTTCGCTTTAACTTCGCAACAGAAGTGGCCAGATATTGTATGTTAATTTCCACAGAGTTTTTGTCCGCAATTGCCCGACTACTGTCAAAAAGAGAGCTGTATACCAGCGTTGCGTCATAAGCAGCAAATACCTTTGTTCGATGATTTGTCAATGTGTCAGGTTTCATAACGAGTTTTTAAGGAATTCCAAAAAAAAGTGTCTCCGAAAATATCGAAGAAAACGTGCAAACTACAGCCCCGCAACTAGGTTTGAAAAGTGTTTGTTAACAAGGCAATTATAAAGACGACAAGAGCACCCTAAATTGCTGACTTTAGGATTTTTCTTCAATGTATCTGGGTTAGTTTTTTTTTGTTTGTTTGTTCGTTTGTTTGTTAGTGCTCTTGTTGTTGTTTTTTTTTGTTCATTGATAAGTAGCATACAAAGATAGTTTTATCATTCGGAAAACGCACGTTGTTTGTGCAAAGGAGATGAGTTATACAAATGGTCTGTATTATCTATCAACTCAGAAATGTCGTTCACGTGAATTTTTAATTTTATTTCTATAATTTGGGAGCAACATTTCATGCCAATAGTATTTCAGTTCCTAATCAGAACCTCGGGCAGCTTTCCTTGAATTTACCTTTGAACTTACAACAGGTGGTTTTGTCCAGTTTGATTAATAAATGTGATTTATAAAACCTTACCTTATTTGTTTTACTTCGCCTCTATTTTTTGCACTTAGGTTGGGTTATTTTGAATTCGTTTCCTCTGATAAAGACGTCCTTTGTTCATATTCTTTTAATATTCAACTGTATTATTTTCTCTTTGGCTGAGTGTTCTTTCAGTAGAGCTTGAAGTGTATTGACGATTTTTTTTGTCCGTCTTTACTTCCATCAATTTCGTCTACTCAACTTGCTATGCTCAGGAAAGAGTCAGCTATGGGCATTCGAATATCAGAAAATTTTCTTGTGATCAAACCTGATCTCCCATGAAAGACAATCATTTATATACACCAGTCTCAGTTTTGCATGGAAACCGCGTCGAAAAACATCCACGGACATCCACCCAACGGCTAGTTTCGCTGAGTATTTTTCGCAAAGATTTTTCAAGCCTCTAAAATTAGGATATAATTGTGAAAAAGAATACTAGGGTTATGACTTAAGCTAAAGGTCACCTCAAATTGTTGCAACGCTGAAAAGCAAATCCAATTTGTATTCATATGTGTCAGATACCGTGTTAAAACTATTAAAAAAGGGCACCTAACATTTCCGAAAGTTAACAGCAACTCTAAACCTTCTTTGTTTAGGATTTCATCCCTAAAACTATGGCCATTTTTATTAGATTTTTAGCTAAAGAATTCGAACAGATCAAAGAAGCTCTGTGTTTCCTTACTGGAATTGGCCTTTTGAAAACCCAAAAACAACTTTTTAAAAATCTTGTTTTAATGCTCTCGTTGGGTTACCCTGAATATCGAGTTGCAAACTTTCTGCCACACACTCACAACATACGCGTATTTTGTTCATCCATATAAGAAAGTAAATTCTGATTGGTTCTTCAAGTTGTGCAAGACCTTAACAACTCACACTATAGAGCTCATTGTGCTCCCTTATTTTCTCTTCTGATCTTGAGTGCATTAGATATTTTTGAAGTAAATTCTTTTTCACGTCAGCAGTTATTGCCTCCGAAGTTTCTCGATCTGTGTGTAGCTAGAAGTCAAAACATAATTGATTTAATTATAATTTTAAGGGAAATTACTACTTTCACTTTCCCCTGTGACCTTGAATACTTGCTTGCCAAGGACAACAAAAGCATGTCGTAGTTATTATACTTGTCAATCTAAGCAGCGTTGTTCAAACATTGTATAAATAAAATGACTCTATTAGATATTAAAATGTTACCTGGTTTCTTTACCAAGTAAGCATGGGTCATATAATGTGTTAGTTTCTCAGAAAACAACAGATGTTTTTATCTCAATAAGGAAATCTGGAATCCAAGATTTTGTCATATGTTTGATAATTATAAGTCAAATATAGAATGTGATTAAGAAAATTTATCTCATATCTAGAAATACAAACCATAGTATAATTAACAAAGCTGTGTTGAGGAAAATGGACGAACGCAACAGAATCTTTTGTAAAATGAGGACTTTTTCAGAGGTTGTGAGAATTATGAGTACACATCGAATGATAAGAAAATCTCGAGCTCCTTTATCTTTATTTCATTCCTTTTTCAAGTGCTAAACCTTGCGCTGCAACTTTTGCCGAGCGATCTGTTTACCCTTTAGGTGATTTCCTTGAAATAAATGAAATATTTGATTGCAATATTTCCCTTTAACAGTGAGTTTATTTGATCACTCCTTGTCAGGTCGTGTGGTAGCAAAGATTATATAGATAAAACAGAGTTGAGAAAAAAGATAACGCATAGAATGAATGAAGCATAAGCAGCAATTAAAGATAACTTTTTCGATAGGGAACTACAATGTTAATCGGTATTGACCCCAAACACTATATTAAGTCCCCAAATGGTGGGAAAGCTCGTTTTCCTGGGAATGACCCATTTTTCTGTCCTCAATCATTTTATAAAAAGATATAAGTAGTATAATACCTAGGTTAATATACCAAGGTAAAAAAAAAGATAACTTTCTATTAACTGGGCTTACCCTCAATAAAAACATCATGTTTTCAGCTTGCGCGGGCCAAATGTGCGCGATGATGACTCATTAATTAATTCACAAGTTCATGATGTGGCATCAAGCAGTTAGCAATAATACTAGGCATCGCATGTGCGGTTCTGGTCCAGGTGTTCACACCATGTTTAATTCAATCCACTCGCGCCTATAACTTATCATCTCAAGCAGTTTAAGGCTTGGGTTTGCAGGGTGTTCAGAAATTATAAATGATCCCCTATATCTTCGGTTTCTCTGCCTAGAACAGGATGAAATTTTCCCTGAATATTAAACTTGATGTTTTCTTTTGCCTTAACGTGTAATTTTGATCACATGACACATCACGTGACCAAAAAATGAAAATTACGTAAATCGGCGATATGGCGGCGAATTTTCTTTATATAGATAACTGAATTAGTGTTTCCGAAGCAGATTTTAAATATTTAATTTTCTACGTTTGGAATGACTGTCCTTAAGTTTTTTTATTGGAGAAATTAACAATCAAAGGTTGAATTGTGGACTAAAAAATGACCTTTGTGCTAAAAATTTTTTTTCTGGAGAACAATGGATGATCATTCCAAACGTGAAGCGATTGAGATATTTAATCTTTATTAGAATCGCGTTTTTGTTTGATGTTTTCTCTTAA
Organism: Pavona decussata; assembly: GCF_977016875.1. NCBI lineage: Eukaryota > Metazoa > Cnidaria > Anthozoa > Scleractinia > Agariciidae > Pavona > Pavona decussata. The sequence goes on along the minus strand of NW_028145626.1, from coordinate 13,629 downwards.
AACCGTCGCCTACCTGTCAAATCTCTGCTTTTTTCACAAAAACGATCACGTGACATGTCACGTGATCTATAGCACTACTTTTTATGCTTAGAAATTCTCAGAATGATAAGACCTTTTTAATTTCCAAATTTCAGTTCAGTGCCATTGAATTTGTTAAAGTTATCTCGAATAAACCATTTTTCCTCTTAAAAGCCCTTAACCCAGGCCTTAAACTGCTTGAGATGCGATCTTCCTATCATTTTCATACATTCACCACTGTTTTATATACCAATTTCAAGTCATGCATGGTGACCTTTAAAGATTTGGCACAAAAATGCATGGAGTTTTTAATGGCCCACAAAAAATTTAACAAGGGTGGGGAGTAATAGTGCTGGATTCCACGCAGCTCACTTGGTTAAATGAATATGAGGGAAAAGACAAGGAACTAAATAAAAACAAGTCACACTTACAACACCATCATCTTTGATTGGTGTGAAAATATCTCTTTCGGTAGATATTGAATTCGAATGTTGCTGAGGCGCCTAAAAATGAAATGAAAGTTTATTTTATGGGAGAAAAAAAATCGGAAGAGTAAAACAGATCATGAATATTATCGAAAATATATTAAACAATTATTCCACGAGCGCGCGTTGGATCTGATGATAGATGGAGATGGAGATGGAGATGATAGATAGCCAACGAGACGCATAACGCCAAGTTGGCTATAATTATCTCATATCCAACAAGCGCAAGTGTAATAATTGTGTTATTAGAAAAAAAAAAAAAAAAAAGAAATATTGCAAGATCTTACTGATTTCGCTGTGCAATAACAACCAGTTAATAGTCACCATTTTTTTGGCCATGGTAAAATGGATCATATACCATGGCCGCTAAGCCAATCAAATCCCTCAAATTTTATTATACAATGATTCAGTTTTTATTAATACTAGTTAGTGTCGTTATTGCAATTTGAGGGAGGGGATAAATCACTTTTAAAAGAAACTTGGGAGAATCCGACGCAGCTAACAATAATTTTAACTTGACATTTCGATCTAAGTGGTAATATGTTGTTTTCATAAACTATATGTCTGGACTTTGGGACGCTAATTTCCAATTTACCTATTCCTCTTGAACGCCTCTAAAGACCTTTGCTGACTGCGTGGAAACATTTAAAATTTGCCTGAAGCTATCCCTGGAGCGAGGAATACCGGCTAAAGTAGTGTCAACATTGGTTCATCCGACTGGTGTGTATACGTTTTTCTTTTTGTTGTTGTCGTTTGTTTGTCTGATTGTTTTGTTTATTTTTTTTCGTTTGCATTTTTAATCAACTTCAGATTACACCAGCCACAGTTCAAACGCAGTCCCAAACCCCTCACGCCCAACCATTAAGTTATATACAGGCAGTTCGGATTTTGCCTGTTACTTAAGTTCTACAAATAATTAGGAGGTAATAAGATGGGAAAATGGCGTTATGAGACAAATTAGGGCCAAGTGGAAACGTATGTGCCTGAAAATGTTGTTAAAAGTGAGAAAAAGGCATTAGTACTTCCGAAAAGCCAACAGAAGCTCTAAAACTTCCAAAATATTAGATATTTTAATGACAGAAATAAAATTATAACATTGGAGGACTGTAACCACAAGAATTAAATTTTACTGTTCATTTATGTTGTGCAATCAGTTTAAACATTTAACTTGTGATCACTTTCAGTTTAGCTTTTGTAAGTAATGCTAATTTTTTCCTTGTAACTTATGCTTACTTTTTTTCTTGCAAGTTAGTTTCTCGGCGTCGCTCTACGTAATCTTTTGTTGTTAATTTGATAAGTGCATTGGGCCTTTCTTTTTCGGTTAATTTATTTTATAAAGTATTTTATTTCGCCTTTCTAGATCAGTTGTTGTGATATCTGAGTTGCCATACAGATCTTGTAAGTAAATATATTTTCGCTTTTGAATTTTTGCTTGTTTTCTATTCGATTTGAAGTACATTCGGGTTTTCTGAAGTTTTTTGAAGTTCGCTTTATTTATTCTGTATTTTATTTCCGTAAATGTTTGTTTCTAGTGAATCGTAAAGTTAAGTCAATGACGAATTTGAAGCTGTACTTGGAGTATTAATTACCAGGACTTTGTTAACAGCTTTAACAATTCCAGAATTGGCTTGAATCCAGGGGTCATGCAATAAGGACGTAAATTTTGATCATCCGGAGATGGACTGTTTGCGATTACATTGGCGGACGTTTCGACAACTTAAGCAAAAGTCGTTAGTAGGTTTAAGTAAATTATGGAGGTTCAGTAGATGGTATTAGTGGCTTTGGTCATTGACCTGATTGAAGGCGAGATGTTATTTGTCGTTTGTCAGTTAAAACGTGATGTTATTGTTATTGTTATTGGCTGCAAAGACTTCAATGCAAATGATTGCTGCCTTGCGATTCGTCTATTATAAGTGAAAAGTCCGTTGGTCTATTATCAGTAAAATTAGCCAGTTTTTTATGTAATATAGTTTGATCGGTTTTTTTTATTAGGTGAAAATCGATAAACGAATAAGAATGCTATTGTAACTTAATGAGATATGGATTTTTCCTTTTTCTTCAAGAATCGAAACTGTTTTTTTATTTTTTCATAGTTCAACTTGTTCCCTTCTTTTTGATCATAATCTCTGATGTACTGACTGTTTTGAGCTCATTTATGACACCAGGAGGGCCATCCGCTGGCCTCTTGTTTGATTTTGACGAAGGTACCAATATACTCCTTAAAAAGATGCGAGGACGTTTCGGGAAAATTCCAAACCTCAATCAGTCTCACAACGCGATATCCAAGCTCACATGCTTTGGCGATTTTAATGGAAGGCCAGGTGCCTGACAGTGCACGTTGTTCTTCACTCTGTTCACATGGTGTTTGCTGTAGCTTCTCTGCACATGACCTGCATAATGTAAACATCAATTTCCCTTGAGCACGGTAGGGTAACACTGGTTGGAACAGGAAGGAGGGTGGAAGGATCTCACACATGATCATACGAAAGAACTCGGTGGCAGAACGGCTGACGAGAGCTGCGCTTGTGAGAATTTCTGGATGGCCAATCGGGACCTCACAATATTTGTTTGTCCAAGGATACAATGAGGTGAAGTCAACATAATGGATCTTCCCATCCTCAGAAATTTCTTTGTGAAGACAAGCCGCATTTGTACGACCCCCGAAAAAACCGTCGTAGGGTTCTAATGGTGTGTCGAATTTAGGGGTTTTGATAAAGACTTCCATCTCTGGGTTGGCGGTAGACTGCAAGCAGTCCCTTTTGGTTAGTCGAGATGGTGTGCTCATAGCGCAGCGAGACTGGAGTGAGGAGAAATAAACGAGAAGAGACTGGGGGAGAGAGGAAAAAGAAAGGGACCGCGCTCTTAACTGTAACAAACGCGTTCGAATTTCCCGTCGCTCCAGCAACGGAACATTCTGATTGGTCCATAAACAATAGCTGCCGTCAGACAAGTTTGATGTGTAATTAACTTCTTCACACGTGTTATGTCAAAACCTTAAGATCACTAGGAAACTGGCTTCGCAGAGAGAGAGTAGTTAGCAGCGATGTGTTCGTAGATTTAAGCGATCAACTCGGCGGCTTAGTTCTAAAAGAGGAACAGAAGCTAGCAGTAGAAGCGCTCTCTCGGAAAAGATGTAATGGCCGTTCTTACCATTGGTTTCGGGAAATCCATTATTTATCAAAGCTTCGACTTTGCTAACACGGCCTCGATTGTGGTTGTTGTTTCGTTTCGCAGTTTTTTCCAAGACCAGTTGCAGTCAAAAGACTTTGGTTTGAAAGCAGTTGCCTTCAAGAAGATCCTACAATTATTAAAAGACATTTGTGCCAACAAGTACAATGTAATTTTCGCATCCGCGAGGAACAAGCCTTGTCGGCAGAATTCACCGCAGGATGCTCTAAAATGATACAACAACAGCTTTCCAGTTGTCTTAAGCCACGCTCTTAATTACTTTTCGGGCGCTTGTGTCGTCGATTTCTTTTACTCTGGGCCCTAAAGAAAAATTCGAATTTTGGCCTTTTCAAAGAAGCTCGGCGATTATTCCCCTTCGCTCCTAATGTTCTGGCCCGGTGTTCTCGTCATTGAATAACAATGCGTAGTTGTTATCTATTAGCTGTCATTTTTAATCGGATTTTTAATAGGTTTAACGAATTGTGGGCAAAATTACCCTGAACGTGTCTGTTACAGCTAAGAGCGCAGTCCCTTTCTTTTCCTTTCCACCTTTTCCCGCCTCTCCCCAAGCCCCCTTCCGCTCGTTCGCTCTAGCTTTTTTTTTTCGCACTCGGCTATTTCGCGCGACCTCTCGACTATCCAGAAAGGGACTGCTTGCAGTCTAGGTTGGCGGTCAGCTCTCGCTTAAAATCACATTCCCATTTGACTTCAACACGGAAGCCCAACTTCTTGAACCGTTCAATCCTACGATTGGTCCCTTCCAGAAGATCTTCCATGCTCGTGTCGTTCAATGGATTCATGGTATCATGTAGATAGCACCAGGAACAACCATGCCACAGGCACCCCATGATTTCGTAAATGGTGCTCCTCTCAGGATTATAGCCATTCACGTAGTTACCATCGATTCGTTGCTTACCCCCATTCAAAGCGTGTAGAATACGGTCTCCTGTCTGGTGATGAACCCACGCTAACCATTTGAGAGCCATGATGGAATACTTGCGAGCAGGTTGGTATCCCTGTGACGGAATAAGTCCAACGGTGTTTTCCTCTAAGAAATTTTGTCGAAACACACGGTTGTAGGCACTGGCTATAATGACACAGTACTTGAAAGGGTAGATATTACATGTTTCTTCCATCAACTGTTTAAACTGCAGGCAGCACCGTCTGAGAATGTCTACATAGCTGCGACAATACTCTTCCAATTCTTTCTGGATGTCAACCACATAATTGCGCATGCATAACCCTTCATACCATGTCAGCAACTCCAGCCGTTCATTCGCGTTCATACTATCAGGATCATAGTATTGAACCCAAAGGAGTGACCAACGTAGTTTTGATTTTCTTTTCTGTTCAAGAAATGAGGGAAGTAACCTTTCTTGAGTTCCGTCAGACCAAAGGTTTTGGGCAAGGCTTTCAGTGGCATTGGGAGGAAATTTGAAGAATCGCAGATATTGATGTTGGCTTGTTCGAGTTCCATAGACATGATTTTGGTACCGTTCAGGATCAAGCTTGGTAATAGACACTCTTTGTAGAAATATTCACAGAGGAGAAACCCGTCATAACCGCTGAGGTTGTGGGCGATGACGATAGCGCCTTCATGAGTTCTATTTAACAGCCACGTGCCAATCTTGTCCACGCAGTCATTCCCCTTGAACACCATTTCAAACCCCGTTTAACCTTGCACAATTAATAAATTTGCAATGTGCCGTCCTTCGTCTTGCCTGCTCCCGATATCGAAGAAAAAATATTTCTTCCCTTCTTGTTCATCACCTTCCTCTAAGTCATCGTGAATCAACTCTTCTGCGATACGTCTTCTTTTACGTCTGTTTTCCTTGCTCTTGCTGGCCTTCTGGATCTTCTAGGTCATCATCTTGTTGAAACGCGATAGGCTTCGAGTAGCAGCGATGAGTATTGGGGTCCACAAACTCCTCACAGTTAAAACACATTTTTTGGCCACACATGTAAGCTTTTGGACTTCTTTTATTGTGCGACATGACTTTGTTGCATTGTCGACATTTATAGAATTTATTTTAAACCGATTGTCCTTCTTTGTTTGGACGACAGTGGTTAGCGTAGCATTCGTCTCCGGCGAACATTCTGTGACACTCCCCACACTCTCGCCAAGGTACTCTCTGGGTATACCCTTTACAACCTTCGGTAAAGCAGCACTTGCATACTTTACTGCAACGATGTTCTTCTTTCTTGTTGTATCCTTTCTTACATTCTAAGCACCAATAACTTCAACTTAAGAAAACGGAGACGGAAGTGATGACGTCATGATGATTTTGATAAAGATATAAATAAATTTGTTTTTCTCTTTTGGGCCCTTCATAGATATTAGCGTTAAAGTGGACGACGATCTGGTGTTCTGTAATTACTTGTTGGAACTTGGCCACCTCGGGGAGTTCACAGAGACCCTCTGAAATCCTCCAGCCTTCCTATGCAGCTGTTGTGCCAGAAGTCGTTGTTGCTTGCATCCATGTCGAATAGAACCATATGCAGGGTCTTTTTCTTGCCGAGCCAAATCTGTCCCCGAGGCACAAGCGAGACACAAGTAATTTTTATTCTTGATGCGAATGACGCATCACTTGCTGTCAAGGAATTTTGACAATTTGAAACCGTCAAGGAATTTTGACAATTTGAAACCAAAGTGTTTTTTCTTGCGAGTAGCAACCCCACCTTATGGCATCCCAACGTGAACCAAATGGACACTCATTCCATCTTTCAGATTGACGTTTTCGTTTGACTGAAAATCTCGCTGCACCTCGCTCATGATCCGCTCGGCACTTAACTCGTGACGAGGCATGAACGTGAAGGATATGGGGCAATCTAGTGATTTACTGTGGAGGACAAATCGTACCAGATCGTTGTCGGCCATGCCTGTAGTCATTTCATGTACCATGGAGTCGAAAATTCTGCCCAGCTGATTCATGAGGGATACGTCTTCTGCCTGGAGCTTTAATGACAGCTGAGAGTCGGTTCCCGTAGTATTAAATTTTTGGATGCCTCTCGTAGCCACTTCACGGAGAGTATAATGTTGGTCAGAGGACCACAGATTGTTACCAGCGCCAACCTATTCCTCCGCTATCAAACATTGTTCGTCTTCCAACTATGAACAAAAGAAAATTAACTGTAAGAAAAATCAAAGAACTAATAAATTCAAAATGATTCATACCTATTTAAGTCAAAATTGTGGACGAATCTGGCGATACTTGCATAATAGTCTGCGGTTGTACTTGCAGAAAAATAGATCAGTAACGTTATGGCATAATAATTAGAACTGTTACTTGCAGAAAAATAGTACAGTAACATCCTTGAATTATAATCAGCGATGGTACTTGCAGAAAAAATAGTACAGTAACGTAAAGGAAATGCGCTCACTTCATTCTCCTGGAAATAATTATAGGAATCGAAAGCAAAAATCAATTAATTATCTATAAATGTGGTGTTGTCTATTCAAATAGTGGTGTTACAAACTATTTTATATGGTGGTCTAATCATTCATTCAAAATGGTGTTTGTCTGATCAATCCAAACAATAGAACATTTCAATTTTGTTTGAAACGAATATTACAAAACGAATGAACATGGCAATGAAAATGACTCAAAACGATTAACTGCGCTTACGTTTTGCTTACCTCATCGTTTAAAAGGTATTCGTAGTCCCACATTTCTTTTGCGTTTCCTATTTGCTGTTCCTCCCACCATTCCATACATTCCACGAGCTCACTGTCTGTTACATCGTACTCAAAATGATTTGTTCCGTGTTGAATGCATTCTTCTTCTTTTTCTTCTTCTTCTTCTTCTTCTTCTTCTTCTTCTTCTTCTTCTTCTTCTTCTTCTTCTTCTTCTTCTTCTTCTTCTGCTGGTGTCGAATGTTCCGAAAAGTTCTCAAAATGGAATGATTCCGGTTCAGCTAAGGCTTCCGTAACGTCAGCGTTGAACACTACTTTTCGCTTCATTTTCTTGAGGTGGAATAAAAATACTTGTACTGGTTTTGTAGTTTTATAGCCATTTTTCCGACAAAGAAGGACGCTGGCAAACCAGTTACAATCTTAAGAGCCGATTTCTGAAATTATCAAAAATTCGGCGTCAGTCGTGAAATCTCGAATTCCTTCATATTTTGCCCATATAATCTCTATAGTGGAGTCTTTTCAAAAATAACGTTAAAAGTTTCATCAGCGTGTTATTTTTTTTTCGAAATCAGGCAAAGTTTGAAATACGGCAAATTATAATCCATCAAATATTTTCGCTCGCGCGCGATTGGTCTAAACGCCTCACGTGACCAAATATACCCCAGCTAAAACTGGGGAATATCCGAGGATATTCCCCAATTTCAAAAACGTCAAGGAGCGTCAAGTTTGCAATTAAAATGAAGGTCAGGATGGGGGAACCGTCTGCTTTTGTGACAGAAGAAGCGATAAACCTGCTGGTCGATAAACCAGTACCAGAAAACAACATACGCTCTAAACGTTTTTGACGATAAGCTGTTCGTAAACGAAATGTTGAAATACTCAAGCTCGCATTTGCGACATTTTCCTCTTGGTTTGAACTCTGTTTTACTGTCCTTGAATTAAAAATGTAGTAAAACTGAAAAATATGAAAGGCGAAAAGTTTTAGCCCATCTCATTGAAGAGTATTTATGGTTTTGTTTCAGTCTGGCGAAATGAGAAAGCCATCAACAAGCTATTAAACGTGTTTAATTAATAATCTCTAAGCTCGCTCACACGACGGCAAATGTTACAGTTGTAATTCAATGAGAGCAATTCGTGCTGGCCTGGATATAAGGAATTTAAATAACGAAAACATAAATTTCAGTACCATTACTGACAGAGTTCAAGCCGGTTAATGATGCTATCAATGCTCACCTGGTCGAGATCGCTCGCAAGCATAAAATCTCGTCCACGAAACAAAAACCAGCCATGATACCCCGAGATGTCGAAATTCTCTACGAAGAAAAGCAGCTTGTCCTACTCTCAAGCAACAAGTTTAATCCTTAGTGATTGTGAACGACTTCGTTGCTTGCTCCATTCAATGTCAACTTAGCAAAGAAAGCGCTTTGATGGAATCCAGCAAAAACAACCGGTGGCGTCGTATTTGACTGCAGGTTCAGCTTCGATTTCTTCACAGGTCGTTTTCGTTTAGGAAATTCCACAATTGTATTTTCGATATAAAGTGCTGCTCCAATTGAACACGAGATAAAGGAAGAGAACGACAAAGCGCCGGCTGTTTCGTTGACGACAGTTTACACTTTTTACGGAATGCGATACTTTACAGTTTTCGCTTTCAGTGATCTTTAGCTTGTTCTCGAGAGGTAGTTAGATTCCCTGTAACCTTATCCGCCACTTGTATCTTGCTTTTGTCTTTCACGGAATTGAACAAGTTTACTTTCCTTTCAAATGTTTTATCTTTTCCCCAAACAAACGCTTTCGACCTGAAGCGAAATCTGACGTGGAGATTACTGACAAACTTTGACGTGATTGACATATGGCAGAATGGCAGATCCTGCCGATTCCCGCGAGATTTCCGCATGTTGTGAAAAAAATTTGAAGGATAATAAACACAATAGCCCCCATTTGACTTTAAAGATATGCTCAGATATTTGTCCTTGGACATTATCTGCTCCTCGAAGCTCACAGTTTTCCTCGAGCTTCGCTCTCGGAAAACTGTTCGCTTCTCGGAACAGAAAATGTCCGCGGACAAATATCTTAGCATATTTTCGCGCCAAATGGAGGCTATTGTTTATTTAGGGTCCTTTCAGTCACGAAACTTACTAAAAATTACCCATTTTTATCTCGCTCGTAGAAAGAAACGCGATGTCCTCCATTAATGAAATGTTTACAAAATATCAACACATCCCTTTTCTTCATAATGCACTAGATACATTTAGATAAGCTGAAAAATTGGAAATGCGTCGGCCGTTAGAATAAAACCCCATTTCGACAGTTTCAATTTCAAAATTTAACAAATTTCATCCAATTTCAACACAAAAGAAACCCAATTAGTACGTCAAGTTTGAGCTTAAAATGAAAACATTGTTCAAGCACAACCTTTGCACTTTACTGTGTTAAAATATTTCTGGCGGCACCGCAAAAGTACCCCGTCGAGAGACCAAAATGTGAAGGGTACTTTGACACCAGGAGAGCCTGTGAAACGAACAACGGCCTTCGCGCTACAAGTCAAGTCCTTTATTTAATTATCACTTGCGACAAAGAATGTGTTTTCTATAAGCTGTCCAGAAATTGCTAATAGTAGCTTATTCTCTGTTGAACTTAGTAGGATAACATTTTGTATGATTTTGTCAGTCATGTATTTTTACACATGTAGAAGTCAGGATTAGGCACATTTTGCTGTTAATTGTGTAATTGGAAACTGTTTACATTATTCTGCTTCGGCTACTTTCAAATATACAACAGTCAGGAAATACCAAAAATCAGAGTATTTCTAAGCTTTACTTCATCTGCTGATTGAGTTTTTAAGACAGGAAGTGAAATTACTTAAGAATTATCAAGCGAAGATTGTATAAATTCACTTATTAGAGGTCAAAGTTAACAGCAGAGATCAGCTATGTGATTGTCGCATCGCAGTATAAATATTTATGAAATTGCTATAGACTAGCAGATTATTCTAGCCCTGAAAGCGAAAAAACTCGCTTAGGAGGACTTACCACAGTGATTTGCTCTGCAGCGCCAGTTACCGTTGTTTTAAACGGGAAAAGTTGAAATCCTTGTAACTGCGTGACTCTGACAAACTAAGGTGTGATCAAGACCGCGTGGGACCTGGTAACCGAACTATCTCCTCACGCACTACGAAGGCGAACAAGTAACTAACGACAAACAATTCCGCATCTATTTTACCTCTGTAAATAAGTGGTTCTTCAAGTTCCTAAACCAGCCGTCTAGCCAAATATACACTCCCCGTGATTGGAAAACGTTTTTTTTTCCTACAAGAAACGACCGCACATGATCCTACGACGGACCAGCGCACAAAAAGACTGTTTTGCAGCCTCGCATGTTCCAAGCTCCAGAATAGTGAGAACCGCGAAAACATGAACCAAAATTTAAAAGCACCCTCTCTGCACAATCCCACTCATTTTGTTTCCTCGGGTTTTTTTATTTTTTTTTTGAAATTTGGGCGTTCTCACTCACTGAGAGCTTTGAACTGGCTAATGTTCAACAAGCTAGCTAGTGTTCATGGGGCATAATTTTAATTGTGCTGCATGACCATTAGCCAGTAGGAAAAGGGAATTCAAATGACATTCCAGGCTTTTTGCGCTTCTCGAGTATCGTATCTGCACTTGAAAGACAAAAATTTGACTGTTTTGCAGTCAAGGAAGATGCTACGTGTAGACATAAAATGCAGGTGTGGCCCCATACAGCTTGCAATATGTATACTCTACTTGCAACTGTATCATAGATGGAACCTTCAACCATTAATGTTAGCCTTTTGCTGTAAAAATACAAAACTGAATGCAAGGCTGGCTCTACGGCAAAGGGCAGATTTATCAGTGGCCAATATTTCGACTAATAGAATTAGTCTTCCTCAGGACCAGAGCTATAGTTAGGAAACACTATAGTAACTGTCCACTTCGTTCTTGATATTTGCAAAGATAAGTGCCAGGCAGTATAAAATAATATTAAGTGACTGTTGAAAAAAGGGCACTAAGCTGTGTTCTGAACGTCTGCGAGTTCTCACGCGCAAGGAACCTCCCTTCCCCCCCCACCCCCCCCCCCCCCCCCCACCGCCAGAAAAAAAAAAACGTTTTTCAAGCAAGGGGAGTGTATATTTGGCTAGACGCCTGGTTTAGAAACTTGAAGAACCACTTATTTACAGAGGTAAAATAGATGCAGAATTGTTTGTCGTTTGTTACTTGTTCGCCTTCGTAGTGCGTGAGGAGATAGTTCGGTTACTAGGTCCCACGCAGTCTTGATCACACCTTAGTTTGTCAGAGTCACATAGTTACAAGGATTTTAATTTTTCCGTTTAAAACAACGGTAACTGGAGCTGCAGAGCAGATCACTGTGGTAAGTCCTCCTTAGCGAGTTTTTTTCGCTTTCAGGGCTAGAATAAACTGCTAGTCTATAGCAATTTCATAAATATTTATACTGCGATGCGACAATCACATAGCTGATCTCTGCTGTAAACTTTGATGTCTTCTAAGTGAATTTGTACAATCTTCGCTTGATAATTCTAAAGTAATTGCCCTTCCTGTTTTAAAAACTCAATCAATAGATGAAGTAAAGCTTAGAAATACTCTGACTTTTGGTATTTCCTGACTGTTGTATATTTGAAAGTAGCCGAAGCAGAATAATGTAAACAGTTTCCAATTACACAATTAACAGCAAAATGTGCCTAATCCTGACTTCTACATGTGTAAAAATACATGACTGACAAAATCATACAAAATGTTATCCTACTAAGTTCAACAGAGAATAAGCTACTATTAGCAATTTCTGGACAGCTTATAGAAAACATATTCTTTGTCGCAAGTGATAATTAACAAAGGACTTGACTTGTAGCGCGAGGGCCGTTGTTCGTTTCACAGGCTCTCCACCGGTCAAAGTACCCTTCACATTTTGGTCTCTCGACGGGGTACTTTTGCGGTGCCGCCAGAAATATTTTAACACAGTAAAGTACAAAGGTTGTGCTTGAACAATGTTTTCATTTTAAGCTCAAACTTGACGGAGCAATTGGGTTTCTTTTGTGTGGAAATTGGATGAAATTTGCTAAATTTCGAAACTGTCGAAATGGGGTTTCTTTTAACGGCCGAAGCATTTCCAATTTTTCAGCTTATCTAAATTTAACTAGTGCATTATGAAGAAAAGGGATGTGTTGATATTTTGTAAACATTTCATTAATGGAGGACATCGCGTTTATTTCTACGAGCGAGATAAAAAATGGGTAATTTTTAGTAAGTTTCGCGACTGAAAGGACGCTAATTTTCCGTATTTCAAACTTTGCCCGATTTTGAAAAAAAATAACACGCTGATGAAACTTTTAACGTTATTTTTGAAAATACTCCACTATAGAGGTTATATGGGCAAAATATGAAGGAATTCGAAATTTCACGACTGACGTAGGATTTTTGATAATTTCAGAAATCGGCTCTTAAGGCGAAACGCTAATAAACTTGACAGATTTAAAGCATGCCAATCGCGCAGTAAATTGTTTAACGGCATTTTAACGAATTTATAAATTGAACGGTCCGGACGAAAAAAAGGACGCTGCCTAACCAGTTACGATTTTAAGGCCAAACGCTGATAAACTGGTCAGAAATAAAAATATGCCAATCGCCCAGTGCATATTTTTGTTTTGAAACGTTCCTCTGTGAAAGACATTTTAGTGTGTTTCTAAGCCTGCAGTGATAAACTTAATTTTGTAAACATAACTTTAACTTCATGCTTATAAAGCAGGTTAACAAAAACCAATTAAGTTTTTTTGTTGTTGTCTAAACAATTGTTTGGGACTCGCCTATTGTTGCAAAACGAACAACATGACTCTTATTTGAATGTAAGTAGTCTGTTGTAGCATGCAACTAATTTTGTAACGTAATTAAGAGTAAATGTCGGTAAAAACCAAAGAAATCCCGGACACAGCTCAAAATTCGAATTCGCTCATACTTTGTACATTGATAGGCCCTAGTACCACACTTTTGAAAAGGGCATCCATCTAACCAAATAACGACTCGTTTACGAAAAACGAATTTTAAATGATCGACAACATTTTTGGTCAACAAAACCTTAAATAATGTCAACATTCATTATGCTACTAAGACAGGCAATCGTAACCTTTGAATCGCTTACACGCAAATCCTATTCATTAAATGCTTTTTCAGTTCTCTGACTTGTAATATAGCTGGCCAACTCTTCTAATAAATATTTTACGATTTTTTTAAAGCAACCAACGGCTTCTTTTAAAGGCTTCGTTAGGACCTCTAACAACCTAGCAATAAATACCTG